>NC_060150.1:47327255-47348501 GCF_021292245.1 Micropterus dolomieu | reverse complement strand
ACACACACGACACACACACACACGACACACACACACACGCACACGCACACACACATGACACACGAGACTCACACACACACACGAGACACACACACACACACGAGACACACACACACACGAGACACACACGACACACACACACACACGCACACACACACACACAGACACACACGGACACACACGGACACACACGCACACGCACGCACACGCACACACACATGACACACGAGACTCACACACACACACGAGACACACACACACACGAGACACACACACACACACACACACGAGACACACACGCACACGAGACACACACGACACACACACGCACACGACACGCACACGAGACACACACACACACACACACACACACGCACACGAGACACACACACGCACACGAGACACACACACGCACACGAGACACACACACACACACGCACACGAGACACACACACGCACACGAGACACACACACGCACACGAGACACACACACGCACACGAGACACACACACACACACGAGACACACACGAGACACACACACACACGAGACACACACACACACGACACACACACATGACACACACACTGCAGTGCCTACTTTTACATTTAGTTGTTTATGTATTTATTTAAACTTTTGTGCTATTGTTTTAAAATTAATTTACTTTAAATGTCAAATTAATTGTTTATATAAACATCGATTTTTATTTTTTTTTATTTTTACATTTTTATTTTATAGATTTTTATATTTTTGACTGTTTTTTTATTTATTCATGTATTCATAATTTTTTTCATTAAAACTATTAACTATTCTTTCATTTTAATTTCTTATAGTTATATCTTTTATTTTAAGGTTACATTTACTCTCACATTACGCTGTTACCATGGACCTGCTGCATACACCTTAACTTGCAGGTCTTTCCAGCACACGTTTACTTCCGTTCTTTCCGTGTTGTTGTTGTTGTGGATCTACTTTCTGCGTATTAATCCCTCCCCCTCGCTCTGTGTCCTCCAGGTGAGCGGCCCTATCAGTGTCAGACCTGCGAGAGGACTTTCACCTTGAAGCACAGCCTGGTTCGCCACCAAAGGATCCACCTGAAGCCCCGTGGGGCCGACGGAGCCTCGGCCGGGAACGACGACGCCAGCGAGGACGGAGACTCCTGCACCCCGACCCCGACCTCCACCTGCCCGCCCTCGGAGAACGAGAGCGAGTGTGGCAGCGGCACGGCGGGGGCCAAGGAGCTGGAGCTGGAGGAGGAGGATGTGAAAGAGGAGGGTGACGGAGCAGAATCGGCCGCGTTGGAGGAAGAAAGCCCCTCGAAGCAAGCAGGGTCCGATGCGGATTCAGAACCACCGACCACGGCCGCTTCTGAAGACCCGGACGCTGAGGAAAAACCTGAACTTTCTGCAAACTCTGCGACACAACAACCTTCTGTTGACACAACTCCCAGCCAACAAGCTACTGACACAAAGACTAGCGACGACTCTTCAGCCAGCGACCTGAAGTCGACGCCCGAAACAAACATCTCCAAAGACCCCTCTCCCTCATCCTCCAGCTCTCTGCCGGAGGAGTCCGTGGCAGCTGCCCCCGCAGAGGGCTTCGTCCAGGGGCTGCTGGAGATCCACGCCAAGCCCCCTCTGGAGCACCTCCTGCCCAACGGAGAGCCTCCTCTGGTGGGGGCAGACTGAGGGGCGGCTCCCCTGGCTGTCTGAACCAACGTCACCACAGTGCCATACGACGGAAAGATGCTACACCATTGATGATGATCACGATGATGCAAAAACCAGCCCGGAAAACTTTTTTCATAGAAAGACGAAAACCTCGTTTTCTTGAAGTGCCTTACTACTAGTCCTACTTCTAAGAGATGTTTTTTGCTATATCTTTATCTGCATTATTACAGAGGATGGATCTAATTTTTATAGCTTTTTATGATGACAATGATTTGCATTACTATTTTTTTGTGCGGGAAATCTATATTTCAGCAATAAAAAGAATAAAATTATGATTTATTATGGTTCTAGATTCTGTTTGAGAATTGATGATCAACTTAGGAGACGCAGAGAGACCGACAATGACTGAGAAGGACTGTCGGCGTCTGCGTTTATTCTTCTGTATTTAAATCACAGCTGGGCTCCGCCCACACGGCAGAGGCCGAACAATCCCATTTTAAGATTTCAACCAGCTTTGGGTTTGAGAGCGAACCAGTCATGGTGGGGAACTTTCTTTTTGTCCGCCAGCCACTTCTCCTGCTCAACCATTTATTTTTGGATAAAGTCGAACCTGGAGGTGTGATGGCTGGCAGGATGCCAAAGCGGCTGGTCGGACCACGTTTCACCAGCAAACGGTGACTTCCACCGATGGCTGGTGGTCGCCTCTCACTGCGCGACAAAGGAAGCTTTTTGTAACTGGAAAATACAGAAAGGTCGGCGCCTCGTCGTCCTTTCGGCTCGCTTCCGCACCAATCCCCATCTCTCGGCTGGCTCAGAAAACACACAAAAAACATTCACGAACTTGTCAAAGTCGCATCAGATGCTTGTGTGAAAGAGAACTCTTAAAAGGGCTGACGTAGTGATGATCAGTTTGTGTTCTCCATGTTTGTTTTTTTTTTAAACCCATCACACTATTGATCCCTTTAAAGCCACCCTGTGAGTTGGTTTGCGTGTTAATAATTTCTCATTCATAATCATTCTCAGTTGATTCCATGTGTGTACAGAGAGTTGAACATGTGGCATGTGATGCTAGAGTATTTCTGTTTTTTTGCGTGTGTGCGTTTATCAGTGACATTTAGGTGTAGGGAGGGGAATTCTTGTGTTTTGTGGATTTTTTTTAAATAACTGAACAAATCAAATTTCTTTTGTTGTGTGAATGCGAATGTGTGTGACTCCCGCCTGTCTCTCATCGCCCTCTAGTGTTCATTTAGGGTTTATTACTGGGCCTCCAGCATGCTAACGTATATATCGCCACTAACACGTGACCCAGGTTCAGTTTACCTCTGCTTTTTAACTGCAACCATTAAAACAACAGATGAGCAACCCTTTAAATCCTATGTCTTCCTAAACGGGGCTAGCAGGGCTAATTCTGTGCTAACCTAGTTTCTACTGTGGGCCAACTCAGCGCTAACAAGGCTAGCCAAAGCTAACATGTTTTAACTGGCTTAGCTTGCACAATGGCGCAATCACAGCTAACCATGGCTAACTTGGTATCAACAACAGTGAAAAATAGAAATAGCAAGTGCTAAGTCTGGCGCACACACGAGAAAGACGGCGCCTACTTATAGCTTAGTCTTCACCACAGCGTGTAAAAGGGACGATACCAGCTAGCTGTAGTTATTAGCATGTGTTGGCTAAACAGACAACAGCCACAAGCTACCAAAGGCTAACAGACCAGATAACCGAGCTACCAATGCCTTAATTTGGTTTCTTTAATTTCTCCGGTTAGCTAGCCCTAGCTAGTTGACCTTGTCACAGTGGGTCCATAGATATCAACCACATGCTCAAAATACATGCTAACCAGGGCTACCTGACGAGAGTAGACACGTTAACCAAGCTACCAACAGATTAGCTCAGTTAACTAGGGCTATGCCCTAACTAGCTCCAAGTGGACCCTAAGGTATTATCAACAGAGTAAAACATGCTAGCTAGGACTTACTGACCAGACAAGTTATCAAGCTAACGCGTTGCTAAGCTTGTTAACAGCATGTCCAGCTAATAGCATATCTAGTTAGTCTACTTCCAGTATTATCTCTGCATCTTGAGTTGGCCCCGGATCGCTTTAGTCCTGTTGGTCCCTAATTAGCTCCATCTTCTCCTAAAGTGAAAGTCCATGTTAGGACCCTCTTTCCTGTTCCACACATTAACTGAATGCTCAGACTCCGTGTTGATGTTCCATCACTGAGGTTAGCAGCTATCTGAAGACACGTGGTTATGAATTTGGCGGTAGAGACAATCAGTTGTAATTTTCAAAAGGAGAACGGATACGTTTATTAAACTAAACCCGTCAGTTGAGCCTCGGTATGATTTCCAGAAGGAGCTAGATGACGGGGTGAATGTGACGGATGGTTGGGGGGGGGGCGTTGTGAGTGAACTATATTACCCTGCTGCACACAAACAAACACAAGTGAAAGGGCTTAGTCCACCCCCTCGCACCAACCGGCCATTTCCACAACAGAAAAGGGAGGTGATCGCTTATTGATCCTGATTCGGCAAACAGAGGGGACGGGTAGTGTGTATGTGTATTTTTCTTTTTTTTTGTGTGTGTGAAGATGAATATAGCTAATTTTTCTTCTTGTACATTTTCGTCTCTTTTGTTTATTTTGTATCAAGCAACCTCATAATCAAAACAAATCGAACCTCAGCGGCTCATAACGGAACTGTAAGGCAACAGCGACGGTCAGTTGTTGTGTCGGTCAAAAAGAAGTGAGAAATATTGAACAACCACAACTGGACTGGCTGACTGACTGGACGCTGCTGTGAACTGGCACTAACGACTTCCAAAACTACTACTACTACTTCTACTACTAGTACTACTACAGTGGAATATTGCGGCACAATCAATAGAGAAAGAGAATGAGAGAGTTTCCACTGGTTCAGGACTCCTGAAATCAGTCTCAGCACTTAGCAGCAGCGTGTTTGAAGACCATTTTTCTCTCGATCTAGGATAAAATATCTCCGATGTAGAGTGCCTTTACCTCTTCAGTCCCGTCCAAATGGACCCAGGACTCTCATGAATCAACTCCAAAGCCTTTCGTTTGGATCGAAAGTGAACTAAAGGAAGATCTAATGTCTCTTTTATCGCCTTAACACACTTCCTCCCTCCATCTTTGGAAGTAAAAGTTACGCAGGAACCGAACATTAAAGATATAGATTTCATACTGCAGAATGAGCAATGAGGTGTTTTATGTTTGGAGCAGACTGGAATAGAGCTCTGGAGGAAACCTCACTGTCATTCGTTAGCTTGTTTGCTAACGGAACAATAAGTTCTTGCAGCTCTCTTAAGTTCTTGAACCATTGATTTCTGACTCATATTTGCCTCCAAACCATGTTTTGCTTTTGCTGAGCAGTTTGTACTCCCACTGAGGAGGGTTTTTTAAAAAGTAGATGCTGCTGCTCAGCTACTAGGGTTCGTTAGCTTCCTCCATTTTGGGCTCTCTGTTTGCTGTTTTAGTTTAACTTTATTGAACCGCGTTAACGCAAGTCTTAATCGTGAAACCCCAAAAAGTAAAATCCGTTTTAACGCTGACATCTGCTGGGGAAGTCAGGCTACTACTGAATGGCTAATACGCTAACGGCCTTCACGCAAAGAAAGCGCTTTCTATTATTTACGACGTACGTCATAATTATGTGAGTCCTAATTTTGAATTGCGCTGAAATTCTGAGTTATTAATTTAAACTCCCATATCCGTGAAGAAACTCTCTCTTTCTCTCTCTCAGCTGTTTAATGTTAGCTCTCTCTGTACATCCCTCTCCCTCGGGTATATGTGTTAATGTACGCCTGACTCTGTGTGTGTGCACGGCCATATGAATACTGGACTTCCATTCGAATGCACATGGACTGTTTTTAAATGTATTTATTTGGAGCCCAGGTGTGTGTGTGTGTGTGTGTGTGTTTGTTTGGGTGCGAGTTGGTTTCTACAATGACTTGAGAAAAAGCCATGTATTAAAAATATCACATTTATGCTGCAGAACTGTTTTGAGGAACTGATGGTTTGTGTTGTGGACTAACCGGCTTGCCGTAGTGCGCGGCGGGCCAGGGTGCGAAATCGGACTAGCAATAAGAATCCCTCTGAATCCAAAAAGCTTTATGTAGATCTCCTGTATATGAGTTGTAAACGGACTGTCTGGGTCTCTTGGTTCTGTTGTTTATTATTAGTTTGGCTGAGAAATGATTTTTGTTGTTTTATTTTTTTTTCTCTCTGACATATAAATGCGTATAAAACTGTGAAAATCCATTGTGTTCAGTTAGAGGGTGAGTTTTAGGTTAGTTAATTTTTATTTTTTTGCATGTTAATCTAATTTGTTCAATTATGGATGATTTCTCCTTTCTCCATCTCGTCTCGCGCTACGCATATATAAATATAAAAATATATATAATCTCGCTCTCAGGGTCTTTCACAAATCCATTATTCGAAAAGCTTCATGTTCTTATTTCCTGAGTTGCAACTTGTTCTTTCCAAGTCTGGATTATTGTCTATATTTTATTTTCTTTTTTTTTTTTTTTTTAAATAATGATTCAGAACTGTCAATCACTACATTTAGCACTTGACTGTGAACTCGTCATCGCCTAACAGATAAAAGATGTTGTCGTATTTTGGTGTTTTAAAGCCTGAATATTGTTCCTCCGTTCTCCCCTCTCACTCGGACATTTGGTTCAAACCTTTTCTGTTTTTCTGTCTTGGTTTAACCCTCGTGCAAACTTTCTGTCCTGTTCGGAGGTCAAAGGGAACGTAGGAGAGGAGATTTAAAGCCTCCTCGAACACAAACACACTCAGATGCTGGACCTCAATCAGAAAGCATTAACACGCAGTCATGTGGAAAACGTTTTTTTGTTCTTTTGTTTGTGGTTGTGTTTCCATCCTTCCTTCCATCACCTCGTCTGTCCTCTGCTCCCCGTGCTGTTAGTAACACGTGACAGTGTTTCACAAAGTCAAGAGATGTAAACCTGTTCTGTATTCAACCCAATAAGCAATAAAGATTATATTAAGGAAAGGTGTGTGAATCAAATGCTCTCGATGGTTTTGTCTTTATTTACGCGGTTGTGAAGCACCACCGCTGCCCTGTCACTTAATCTGCATTTATTCACGTAGTTTTAGGGGTTGAAGTGTATTTTTAGACAATAAATTGGGTAAAAGTTTAGTTTTTTGGTCAGAGGTATGTGATTTGTTACTTATTATTGTGAAAAGGGAAGCAAAAATTAAACCCAAGTAAATAACTGTTTATTATTAATGTATTACTGGAAACTCAATATGTTGTCCTGGATTCTTGCCTGTAGACTAATTTTACATGTTTGAATTTTCATTGTACTGCTGCAAACTGACTAAGACTAAAAGACTGGAAACCTCATAGGTATTATTAGAAAGTTACTCATAAATTACAGACTGAAGTGTCAATGTCACTTTTCTAGTTCCTTAGAAATGTGATTACCCAGATATTAAGATTAATGACACACAGTAAAAATGACGGCTTATAAATATGTATAGATAGACTTTTGTAAACTTAACTTATCATTAAAAACATAACACAAACAACCCATACAATTTAAACAAAAAAAACAATGCGAGCTTTATGTAGACCAGTTATCAAAAATACAGATTAATAAGTGAAATAAAGTTACAAATGGTGAGGCAGTCCATAAAACAATGAATCCACGAATCTAATATGAAAACAATAATCCAGGACAGGAGACGGGCAGAGACGGTACTCATTTTAAATGACTGTTAACGTTTTTCTAAACTCGTTTATTTATATGAACAATAACAAAATGTTCTTATTTTATTTAGATTAGATTCAACTTTATTGTCTTTGCGCTGGTACATTGTCACTGGTACAAAGCAACGAAATTTAATAATAGATGGCGTCTAACCAGAAGTGCTGAAGCAGTAATTAAATAGAATACGATACATTATTATACAAAGTGCAAGGTATAAATGATATATAAATATATGTAAACATGACTGTACAGGCTATGAACAGGTGATGACAGTATATACAGAATGTATGGTGCAATGATATTGCTGTTATTTTCCTGTATTGCCCTGTAGACGGGTTTCTTGTATACAAACACTTGTGGATGTAACTTGGTAGCCGGTCAGAAGACTCTAGTCATCCACTGCGATCAACGTGGATTTCAATAGTTTGTAAAATCTTGTTGACTCAATAATGAACTGCCATTTCAGAGTAGGATCAGTTGGTTTACATATTTACATACATCTCAGGGGCGTATTTATAGAGAGTGCAGCTGCACTGGGGCCCCTTGACGGGAGCGGCCCCGCCACGTGGAAAAACTGTTAAGTAATTTGAGGTGTAATAAGTATTATTTCCATGGAGATCATGTGGTTCGTATGTGCATTTCACCCTTCGCCGTGGGTAAAACCATGGTTCAAATTACGGGGGGGGGTCTGACCCCCCTAGTTAAGGCTTTGGACCCCCCCAAAAGAGGCAAAAACAACAGTTCAGGGGGGTCTTTCTTGTCTGTAATTGTAAATATTATATTTCCCATACTCTTGCCTTATATTTAAGAATCTTGAAATATGATTTCATACACCCCTAAAATGGGCCGTACCATTTCCTTACATTGGCGTTAGATGAATGTCTTGTCTGTCAGCATCACTACACTTAACTTTCCTATCTTTCACTTAAAATGAGCTATCTGATGTGAGCTAGCTGAGAGCCCACCCTGTCATTTTATTATCACTATGTCATTTCATATTTTATGTAATTATCAGCTAACACTGGTGCTTATGCATGAGCAGTGAAATTGGGGATTAGTTATTGTAGAGATACATTTTAACATTAATATAGAGTTTATTATTTCATTTGAAGTATTTTGCGAATCCTTTCACAGTAAACATGGCGTTTGTTTTAACTCTGGAATTCCCAAAACAATTCCCCGACAACTGTGTATCATTCACAGTCAACATGAGCGGAAAGAGGAAAGGAGATATTTACTAAAACAAGAGTAAGTTAAAACTTGAAATGGTAAGAATCAGGAATTAGAGATGATAACACAGACTGTATTTTATGATGGTGTCTTTGGTTCTGGTTCAGCATTGTGTGGGTCTGGTTTGAGCGGTCATGATGCTAAAAAAATGTATTCCACAGATTCAACAGAATGAATTTAGTGTTATTTTTTTTGGTATTCGCGTCACATAGTTTACACATGCAGTGATGATTGCTGGGTAATGTGTCTATAGCTGCCCAATCATAAGGTTCTCTTTGATCATGTGACAAGACTCCAGAAACCAGGTGAAATGCAAAATCTGACAAGTAGACTAGCAGAGCACACGTGCAGGCTAGCAGTCATGCTATTCAAACGTAAAAGTAGTTTCAAGAAGAGACAGCAGAGAAAAGAACAGGAGGAGAGGGTCTCAAACTCACAGGATTTGGATTACTGAGGACATTGTCAATGCAGGCTCGTCGGATGCCTTTCAAACAGGTGAGCAACTTTACAAGACCCTCCCCCAACTCTGCTGGTACTAAACGACTGGCTGACGAGCTGAATGGTTTCTATTGTAGGTTTGAAAAGCCCACAGTCACACCTCTCAGGAAGGATCAGGAAGGCTCTTGGCCCCGCCGGTGTGTCCCCATCCTGCATGAAAGTCTGCGCAGACCAGCTGGCTCCCATTTTCACACAGATCTTCACACAGATCACTGGAGCTGTGTGAAGTTCCACCATCATGTCGCCCTGACATCGGTAGTGTATTCAGCCTGAGTCAGTACTTTGTAGAACCACCTTTACGCTGCAAGACTTTTGGGGTATGTACCAGTTTTGCACATCTAGAGACTAGAATGTTCGTCCATTCCTCTTTGCAAAATAGCTGGAGCTCAGTCCGATTGAATTGCGAGTGTCTGTGAACAGCAATTTTCAGGTCTTGTCACAGATTCTCAATGGGATTTAGCTCTGGACTTTGACTGGGCCACTCTAAACCATTCCATCGTAGCTCTGGCTGGATGTTTAGGGTCATTGTCCTGCTCTGAGGTGAAACTCTGCCCCAGTCTCAAGTCTTTTGCCGACTCTTTTTTCCCAAGATTGCACGTCATTTGGCTCCATCCATCTTCCCATCAACTCTGACCAGCTTCCCTGTCCCCGCTGAAGAAAAGCATGATGCTGCCCCCCCATGTTTCACGGTGGGGATGGTGTGTTCAGGGTGATGTGCAGTGTTAGTTTTCCGCCACACACAGCGTCTTGTGTTTACGTAAAAAACTTTCCATTTTGGTCTCATCTGACCAGAGCGCCGTCCCCCACATGGCGTTTGGTAAACCACAAACAGGATCCTTATGGCTTCTTTTCAACAACGGCTTTCTTCTTGCCACTCTCCCATAAAGGCCATTGAAAATACTTTGAGACAGGTTTATTTGCACAATTAGAAAATATGCAATGCAATGTAAATACAGAAGAAACAGATCTGCCCTTTCCAAAAAAAATCTCTTAGGCTAAAAGAAAGAAGCTACTGATTTCTGCATTATATTCTATAATATTGTTATATTCTGATTTTTTTTATATAAATAAAGACATTTTCACCATAAATTGTTGCAGAAAATTTCTCCAAAATGCAGGAAATTAAGTGTTTAATGCTCAAATCTTTTAGGGGAGGACCCCCAGACCTCCTATTGTATATTTCATCAATGCTTTTTCTTCAAATTACTATTAGAGTATCTTCTTGTCTTGTTCTCGTGACCCCAGTATTGCGCATCGTCACGTCTCGTGGGCTAAGTGTTTTGTCCCCAACACAAAGTGACGCCGTGTGTGTGTTATGCCATAATGACAATGATGAAGTTTATTTCAATTAAGGTCAATGAAAATAATATAATTGCATTGCTATCATAAAGTGAGACTGTCACCTACTGCTGGTGATCACTCACTGTCAAACAAATGGCTGATTTTGTCCCCACCACTTTTTAAAAGCATTTGTTACAATGTTCTGAAAAATAGCTTGCACCAAAAGATTTTAACTAACAAATAAAAATACTTTAAGAAAAGTTTATTTGCACAGTAAGAAAAAATACAACATAATTTAAATATAGAAGAAACAAATGTGCATTGTCCAAAAAAGTAATTTAAAAAAAAAAATAAAACAACAACAAGCAACTGGTTACTGCATTATATTCTGTTATATTTTTATAATAGTGTTAAAAATCTTCTCGTCGTGTCTCGTGATACAAGTGTATCATCACGCCCCTAATCTGGGCCCTTATGTCCCCACCACTTTTCAACATAAAATGACGCCCATGCACGAAAGGCAAGTAACAAGGCAAGAGATAAAACTCCTATATAAACATTACATCCACGTAGCTCATAAAGAAATTTATATCTGACCAGAAGCCATCATATCTTTAATAATAGGTCCAGATATCACTAGATGGTGTGCTTTTCACAGCCGGCAAATGGTTTCTTGATTTCACTGTATTTCAAGTATTTCTACCCCTGGATAGAGTTGGGTTGATGTATGTTTTTACCAGTCTGGTGCGGTTTAGAATCTCAAACCAGTTCGAACCAGCTCCTCTGTTTTTTCCTCGAGCTAATTTGTCAAGCCGGTCAGGGAATCGGACTCAGAAACATCCGTGACTTTCAGTGTTCAGCTCAGATTAGGGCTGTGAGCAGAAACTTTACATCACGATTCGCAATATTAGGTTCATTTTTTATTTTATTTAACCTTTATTTAACCAGGGGAAAAATACAGTGTTGTACAGCTGTTTCAAACACAATGCTCGTGTCTAAAATGTTTGGATTAAATGTGATGGTTGTAATAATCAATACGCAAAAAAATGATATTAGTACCTCTGCCAGGTCTGGATCATCCACAGTTGTTGTGGGGACAGACTCTGTTCTCAGAAGGTGATTATCCCACCTCATCCTGAAGACATCGAGCTCTCTCTGCAGACCTGCTGGGTACAGAACAGATGGATGCTGGCAGAAGATAAAACACCTTCATCCTCAAGGCTGTGAAAAATCTCGTAGTGCACGTTTGAAACGGTCAAACCACCAACGTTCGGTTCTTTTCAAAGAAAACATCAATTTACCTTCAGGTGGGTACATTACGTTTGAACTTACGCTTGAACTCGTGTCAAAAACATAAATGGAACATGAAACAAAGGTCTGCACACTGGAGCTCAATTTAGTTGAAATTATTGGAAAACTGTAAGTGAAAGATCAAGCCATAGGTGTCAAAAGCGTTGAGTCACAGTTCTCACAGTACCTACGTTTCCTTAATGCAACACAGCCAACACAAAATCAGGGCCAAAAAGCTGGAGCTGCATAAAAAACTGATCTGAAAGTGAAAAAAAGAACTGAAAAGAAAAGACAAAATTGGCTTCGATTCTGAAAACATAAAATGCGAAACTAAAACAAAAGTCCTCAAATATCAAAAGATTTGAAAGTGAAAAATGAAAGTTAATTATTTATTCAAAGTAATTACAGAATTGAGTCAACATTTTGTTTAAACTGAAAAACAAACACTTATTTCTAGTTTGAATACATGGTTGTATATTTCAAGTTTAAGAGTAAAAAATACATTTTCAATTTCTACGTTTAGTTTTTCTATGTTTTTAGTTTTTTTTTTTTTCAAATTAACAAAACATTTGGCCCTGATTTAGCTCCACGGTTTTACTGTTGCACCTCTGTTGACTTCCAATCCATAATCCTACTTTGAACCTGATATCCAACCCTTCAAACAATCCAGTGATTTGATCTTCACACCCACTGATCCTCCTTTGGGCCAATCAAACAAATATCTTATGGGTACAAACTCTGCTCAAATGCACAGAACCTAAATCCTACTTGAGTTCCCAATGTGTCCAAAAAAAACTATATGACTGAATTTCAGTAAATGTGTATAAGATGATGGTAAAGACCAAAATTGCATCTTGGTTTTAAATATTATTTTAAAAGTTATACTGTACCTACTTCAAATATCATTTCTAGCAACATAAGGGGGAAATATTTTATTACCATGACCAACTGATTTCATTTCCTCTCTCCACCCTCTTGGAAGGACACTGTGGACAAACTGAACAAGGTAGCCCTCCTAGTGCCACCATTTATTTTTCTCATTGAGGTTATTAAAGTGCACACAAAACGGGGGGAATTCTGCCAAAGAGGAAAGCAGCAGAGCGATCGGTCTGTGCTCAGTCCCATGCAGACAGTAAACAAATGTTACATCCGTTGTATCAAAGCTCATTTCTCAGCCTGTGTCAGTGAAACGAAAGACTTGTTAGGAAAAGTTTAATGTCAAGTGGAGACACTAGACATTTACTTCAGCATCAGAAGTCCACCCATTTATCTATTAGCTATACCTAATTATCTTTTGCAGGGTCATGGGGGAAAAAGCCCGTAGCTAATAACTGGGCAATGAATGAATAATAATTACATTCATGGCATGTTTCCACCACAAATCAGCTGCTTTCAGCGTCAACTGATAATCTGAATAGACCAAACAATTATTCAAGAAACCAGTAGGCGGCAACAAATCACCATCCCCAGGCTTTTTAAACAGGCCCAGGAAGACTTTCTCATCACCACAGGCTAAACTTAGTACTGTAGAAATATCAACATGTGTTTTTTGCCATATTATTTGTCTTCTTTTCCAGATTGCTTTTTCTATTAATAATTTTTGCTGATTGTGTGTAATGACATTATGGATGTTGTGCTGTCTTGTAAAACCATTCACTCATGCGTGCACATCATATCCATGTGTACTGTAAAACAGCAGCACAAACTTGTGAAAGTTGTTGGTTAGATTAATTTTCCCCACTCCAAAGACATTATTTACCCTTCACACAAACTTTGCCACTGTGAAATCCACCTCTCTCCTCACCAGCTATACTTAGTTTTCTGGCTAACATATATATGTGTTTTAATCAGCGTTAAAAGGTTCAGTGTGTAATATTTCTAACTCTGCTATTATCAGCCTGCTCCTTAAGCCAGATCCACACTGCCGTCCAGTTATCGCCCAATATCACTTATTAACACAGATCTTAAAATCATCTGCAAAACCCTAGCAAGAAGCCTAGAGAAGGTCACTCCTGGTATAATACACCTCGACCAAACAGGATTTATTAAGGGCAGGCACTCCACCAACAATACATGCAGGCTACATCATGTAATAGACTATGCCACTATTCAGAACTTGGAAACTACAGTTGTTTCTTTAGATGCAAAGAATGGATTTGATTAGAAATTTCTATTTGCTACTTTACATAAGTTTTATTGTGAGGGGGCAGCAAATTTACACTGTTACACAAGTTGTACACTCACTACTTTACATTGTAGCGAAGTGTCATTTCTTCAGTGTTGTCACATGAAAATATATAATCAAATATTTACCAAAATGTGAGGAGTGTACTCACTTTTGTGAGATCCTGTAAGTTAGGAATTGGGCACAATAAGGACAGTTATATGTGCTGTTGATATTCAGCACATTGTGTCATGTTGTATGTAAAGTTAGGTTTCCAGGAGCAGGCGTACTCTGCAGGAATCCTGGACTGTTTACAGGGAAGGATCCAGAATCAGGCAGTTTGCTCTGCAAAAGCCTGTTATCTTTCCAGTTAAAACATTCCCATCCTGGGGGCAAGAAAAACATGCTGAGGGCCAGACGTTTACCACAAGCAAGGTGGATACAGTATATCAGGCATCCTGTTTGCTTCCTGCTGCTAAACCTCAGCCATGGAGACCCAACATGGGATTCCAGGAGCTCACAAAGCCCGCCATGCCCCACACCATCTCATCTTCTCCCCTGCCAGGTTATATGTGTGTTTTTTTGCAGTACATTAATTTTAACATTAAGATTAACTATGTGTATGATTTTGGTTATAAATCCATGTTTTTCTTCTTTTGACGCAGCAGGAAAGATTTGAGAAAGATGTGGAATATGTCACACATGTGTACGACTTTTAAAACAATTTCTATATAAAATATGATTTTAAATTAAATATGAACAGCTATATAATCTCTTATGAAAAAATGTTCACAGAATAGGCTATCAATAATTCATTTTTTAAAATGTTCATCTTCTTTATTTAATCATTTTTCTACACATAGATTTAGTTTTTCCCAAATTCAGATATTTCAAAAAATTCTCAAAAGTTTGTGACATTGTTGGAATAAATTACTGGGAATAAATCTGGCTAAATGTACATACAGCAGTCATGAGATCTTCACTGTGAATTCCAAATTAAGCAAACATTTCATTTGTGCTAAAACACTTAAAACAAAACTAGACTTCTGCATAGGTGCCATTGTAAAAGAATGGCTTGTCTGTCACACAGTGACCTATGACCTCTGGTGTCCATCTCTGGATCTTGAGCTTGTTGTCCTTTCCCGGCCGGACGATGACGGTGCTTCTGGACGCCACTGAAGGGTCTTCTTTGAAGAAGTTGAAGGGTCGGAGCAAGAAGCCCACTGCGTTACCGGGTGTTGTCGTGTTGGGGATGTCTTCTGAGTGAGGCACATGCAGGAAGCCGACTGTCACCCAGGCCACCAGGTCCTGCACACAGGAGAGCAAACAGTACATTAGTTAGAGTGGGACATATCACAGGTGATTTTTATCTTTTTGAAAGTGTCAGCATTCATGAGTTACCATGATGGAGAGTGACCAGAAATGAACAAATTTTAGGAAGAGCAATCTTAACGTACTAACATAACCTCTAAGAAAAACACCACACCCCCAAATGTTAACCACATTTCAAAGAATCCTTGCATCAGTAAAAAAGGGACTTTTATCATCACTACATTAGTTAGAGGGGTTAAGTGTCTTGCTCAGGGACACAATGGTGGATGGGTCACAGTGGAGGATTGAACCTGGGTCATAAGGGTCCAAAGGCATAGACTTATCCATTGCACCACTGCCACCCCACTCTCTGTTTAAATGTTCACTTTACCTGGTTGACTATGTTTTCATTGTTGCTGATGTAGTCCTCAAAGGACACAACGGGTTCCCAGGGGTTATTCTGGGCATAAATGCTGCTGCTGGTGGCTTCACTGTCTTTATGACGGGTCACAGCCAGAGGATACCTGCGGAGAAAAAGTTCACCAGTCAGTCAGTGTTTCATACTATCTGTAACTGTGACGTCTAACTGGAAAATAATTAATACAGAGAAAAGGCACCTCTCACTCTGTCAGTTTGTCATTTCAAAAGTTGGCCTTCTTTTAATTGTGTCCAACCGACATGTTTGTCTCATCCAGTCAAACAGAACATATTCTACCAGTTAACCCCCCTGGGTGTTTAGAAACATCAGCAGTTTTCCTAAGTTCACTTAAAGTGCAAACACTTTACTTACATAGCCCAAAGGGTGTTGACGCTTTGTTGACTCCCAAACTGTAACTCTTGAACCAAGATTTAACCCATCTCCCAAACCAGAGATTGACCACTTCAAACTCACTGATCCTCCTTTGGGTCAATCATTACAAACAATTATGTTATGTGTGCAACCTTTGGATAAATTCTACTGGAGGTGTTTCAGAAGAAACCAACAGGAATTGAATTTTGGAGGAAAATATGTATAAGATGATGGACAAGACATGTGAAATGGCATCTTGGGTTTAAACATTTTCCCCAAATTCTAACTACCAAATTTCTAGACACATAAGGGGCATATTTGATTACCTTGACCAACTGATGCCATTTTCCTCTCTCCAGCCTCTTGGAAGGACACTGTCGGCATGTGAGTTGTACTGAATACGATAGCCCCTCTGCTGCCCCCATTTATTTTTCTTATTGGGGTTGTTAAAATGCACATAGCGAGGGAACTTTTCACCAAAACTGAAAGCAGCAGATCGCTCGGTCTTGTGCTCAGTCCTGTGGAGTTTAGACTGGACGATGAAATTCTTCGGGCTCCAGGGATTTGTGAAGTTGACAAATTTCAGATCCACTGTCTCAAAGCTGTTCTCTCGACCTGTGTCACAGTGAAAAGAAAGAGTTTTTGTTAAAGTTAGAGGTCTTTTGTGAGGATGAACTGTCTATGACAGGATGAACTTTGATCTCCAACACCTGAAAATCTGACCCATTATACCCTTACTTTCCACCTTGTTCCATGAAGGACATGCTAAACATAACGAGTTGCAGAATCATCCAATATGGCCGTTTTTCATAGGATAGCCTACTGTGGTGGATTCTTCACTGATCTTGAATTTTGCCAGTATTGAGTACAGATGGTCAATGTGATTTAAAATGGGCCATAAAATCTACATGATTGTACCATAATACTCACCAGCAATATCCAGGTCCACTTTATAATGGAAGAGGTGTGTGTGCAGGTTACCCAGCACATAATTATGCACCTTGGTACCAAAGTGAAGTCCGTTAGGTGTAAAGAAAGTTGTGTAGAGGTATCCGGTAGAGCTGGACTTTACCTCCACCACTCCATTCTGGTAGAAGAGGAAGTCCCAGATGTAATCATAGTTGTCAACCGTTGAGACTGTTCGCACTACCAGCACTGTGTTTTCCAGCCCTCCATAATAGTCATATCCCCCCCCAGGGTTGGAGTTGAAATGTCTTCTCAGAGGCATAGCAGTTGTCATCTCAAAAATACAGAGTGCATTTTTGTATTGCACGGGTTTGTCCGTGTCAAAGTAGTGGTAAAGGTCAACAAAGGTGGCAAATTCTGGACAGTCGATTCCAGGCGCCAGCTCATAGTTTGAGCTGCCCATTGCCCAGCCAGAATCGATGAACTTTGTTTGCATTGCAGTGGGAGTATCACCAGCATAGAAGGTAACAGCTTCTTGGATGCTGATCTCATAGGCAATCCTTTCTCCGTTAAAACGGACATCAAAGACTTCAAGTCCAGCTGATGAGCGAACTCGGTAGGCGAAGGACCATCCAGCATATTCTACAAAATTGCGATCAACGTTGTAACGAGGCCCCTGGGGCTCCACAAGTTTTGGCCCATGGATGTTAGTGGGAGTGTTGGTCTGACCCCGGGGGATGTAAGTAGAGTAGAGATCACTGAAATCATGATCGGCTAGTTTGACCTTCTCCACACCTCCTGATTCATATTTTTCTACCAGTTCCTCAACACTGTCAAAGTACATGTTGTTATACCAGACCTTCTCAACAGTCCACCTTTCTGGATCCAGGTCCTGGTGGTTGATCAGTACCTCAAACCCAACTGGGTGCAGGAAGTGACCTTCCACAGACTTTTGCAGCATCATCCAGCTTCTCCTCTCACCTGGACCCAGCCCACGGGGAGATGTGTCTGAGGACATTAGGCAGCGGTCAGTGCAGTTAGCAAAGGAAAACTCCCCTGTGGTCTCAAACAGAAGTTTGTGAGCCGTAGATGTGATCTTCTCGAGGAAGTCATTAATGTGGTTCTGCTCTACATCAGTAATAGGCCTCGACTCAAACTGGATAGGCAAATCTCCCTTGAACGTCTTTACTTCGTGGGACTTTGGGGATGGCAGAGGACTCACAATGAACTCAGTGATGTTGGGCCTGGTCTGATTCCCAAACTGGATGATCACACGGGCTTGACGTGGAGGTTTGGCCTGTCCATGGTCTAGAGCTCTCAGGGCTTCATGCTTCCTTGGCAGATGGAGTTCTATCAGTAAGATGATGTTCTTCTTCAGAGTCTTGCTATGAGCGTCGGTGAGCTCCAGCTCTGGAATACCATGCAGGTAGGCCTGGACAGCTTTCAATTCAGGCACAGTGAGGTCGGCAAACATGGAGGCACCGTCACGAGCCCAGTCTCTTGATCTGGAAGCACAACAACCAGCCAAGCAGACCAGCAGCAGCAGACAGAGAAGCCTCATGACTTGAATATAAGGAGGAAAGAATAATAAGCATGAATTGACAGGAGAAAAACTGGATATGTTGAGTGAATTAATTTATTTTTAAAAACAATGAACATCTTCTAAATCACAGGAACACAAACAGTATGTATCGGTCTCTGCTATATCACACTCTTGCATCTCGGTATCAGGAATTAAGAAAGCTACTGTACCTGTAATTGTTCTCCTGCTTTAGCAACTGAAGAAAACTCTCTTATGCAAATAGGGATCAATGCATTGCTACTTATATTTGACCTCCTACTTTGAAGTGACAGAAGCTGATTGGTCAACAGTTGATTGTAAACATGATAAAAAAACAGGTTCTCTTTTTAGATAATCCTGCATAAGCAAGGCAGGTTTATTTGTTTAACACCTTTCACCAACAAGGAAACTGAAAGTGTTTTACATAAGACATAGCAGGCATTAAGAAAAGAAACACAAGGCAATATAAAAATATAATGTAAAAACTCACATGTGAATATGATTTAAAAAGAGAATGAGACGGAATAAAAATTACAGTGTAGTTACAGTAAAGTGCAAGATGTGTATAAATCAGCCCAATTTTAATTTAATGAAAGTCAACGGCAGACCGCAGATTCTCTGAGAGTTTGGTACTGATGCATGAAAACTTGTAAAAGTAGAGCTCTGACAATGGGAGAATCTCAGGTTCTTCATACTGAACTTTGGTGTTCAGTATGGCCTTAAGTTCAGCAATGGAAATTTAGGTTATGAAGGTTCTGTTGGGCACAAGCCCCTTGGTTTCTAGAAGAGACTCTCTGAGCCTTCACAACAGCAGAATACTGTGGATTGTTGCATTCCAGAGGAATAATTTAAATTCAGTTTTTATTCATTTAAAAATGCGAATATCCACTGTTTTAAGCTTGACTCATGAAAAGTAAATATAGGTGATACACTTTTAAAAAAATGGCTAATTGGGCCCAATTTGGACATTTTCACTTAAAGGTGTACTCCCTTTTGTTGCCAGCGGTTTAGACATGGCTGTGTGGTGTTATTTTGAGGGGACAGCAAATTTACACTCAGGGTTAAAAGAGTTAAATAGAAACGAGAAACAGGCTGAAGGGTTGAGCAAATAATTGAGTTACAATTATTTTTTTGTCTTTGAAAAGAGAATATACAGAGAAGTATCTACTCTCTCTAGCAAAGTACATTTATAGTATGTGTCCACCACAAATCAGCTGTTTTCAGCATCAACTGAAAATCTGAATAGACCAAACAATTATTCAAGAAACCAATAGGTGGCAACAAATCACCATCTAAGTACTCAGGCTATTTAAACAGGCCCAGTAAAACTTTCTCATCATCCAAGGCTAAACTTATAGAATGATATGTTGTAGTGATGTACAAATATACCATATTATTTGTCTGCTTTTCCAGATTGCTCTTTCTATTAATAATTTTTGCTGATTGTGTAAAGTGACATCATGTATCTTGTGCTGCCTGGTAAAACCATTCACTCATGCGTGCATAACTTCCACATCATCCCCCCTTTTCCATGAGTTATGTAAAACAGCAGCACAAACTTGAAAAAGTTGTCAGTTAGGTTAATTTTCCCCTCTCCAAAGACACTCTATTATCTCTATTATCTATTATTTACCCTTTACACAAACTGACTTTACCACTGCAAAGAATTGCATATACATATACATGTGTGTTTTAATCAGCATTTAACACAGAAAAGTTTCAAAGCATAGAATATTATCAATATAGTTTGATTGATTTTGCACTACCTTGAATATTAGGCTGAGATCTGTAAAGTGAAGTTGCTATGTCAGGAATTGGGTACAATAAGGACAAAGCAGTTATATGTGCTGTTGATATTAGAACATTGTGTAATGTTGTATGTAAAGTTATGTTTGCAGGAGCAGGCGTACACTGGAGGAATCCTGGACTGTTTACAAGGAAGGATATGGAATCAATTCGATTCAATTTTATTTATATAGCGCTAATTCACAACAAGAGTTATTTCATTTCACTTTTCATATAGAGCAGGTCTAGATCTTACTCTGTTAGATTATTTACAGAGACCCAACAATTCTCACCAAGAGCAAGCATTAAGCAATGCAGGCAAGGAAAAACTTTAAGCAGCAGAAACCTCAAGCAGTTACATGGATCAGGGTGTGGGGCCATCTGGCTGTGGGGTACGGGGGGCAGCCAACACAAAATTTACACAAATATACAGAAAGTAGTAGTACAGACTGAAAATGAATAATGGTACAGATAATTTCAGTAATGTTAATAACGAGGAAAGGGAAGAAGCCAAGTTAGTAACACGAGTTAATGGGATGAGGTTGCATACAGAGGGAGAGAAAGTAGAGGGGAGAGGAGCTCAGTGCATCATGGGAAATCCCCCGGCAGTCTAGGCCTATAGCAGCATAACTAAGGGATGGTTCAGGACTCACCTGAGCCAGCCCTAACTATAAGCTTTATCAAAGAGGAAAGTCTTAAGCCTACTCTTAAATGTGGAGATGGTGTCTGCCTCCTGAACCCAAACTGGAACCTGGTTCCACAGGAGAGGAGCTTGATAGCTGAACGCTCTGGCTCCTAGTCTACTTTTGGAGACTCTAGGAACCACAAGTAACCCTGCATTCTGGGAGCGCAGTGCTCTGGTGGGGTAGTAAGGTACTATGAGCTCTTTAAGATAAGATGGTGCCTGACCATTAAGAGCTTTGTAGGTAAGAAGAATGATTTTAAATTCTATTCTGGATTTTACTGGAAGCCAATGCAAAGAAGCTAAGACAGGAGAAATGTGATC
>NC_060150.1:47322457-47327155 GCF_021292245.1 Micropterus dolomieu | reverse complement strand
AAGACTAACAGAAAGGGGAGAAGTTGTGTTAGTAACATGCAATAATGGGATGAGGTTGCATACAGAGGGAGAGAAAGTAGAGGAGAGAGGAGCTCAGTGCATCATAGGAAATCCCCCAGCAGTCTAGGCCTATAGCAGCATAACTAAGGGATGGTTCAGGACTACCTGAGCGAGCCCTAACTATAAGCTTTATCAAAGAGGAAAGTCTTAAGCCTACTCTTAAATGTGGAGATGGTATCTGCCTCCTGAACCCAAACTGGAACCTGGTTCCATAGGAGAGGAGCTTGATAGCTGAACGCTCTGGCTCCTAGTCTACTTTTGGAGACTCTAGGAACCACAAGTAACCCTGCATTCTGGGAGCGCAGTGCTCTGGTGGGGTTATAAGGTACTATGAACTCTTTAAGATAAGATGGTGCCTGACCATTAAGAGCTTTGTAGGTAAGAAGAATGATTTTAAATTCTATTCTGGATTTTACTGGAAGCCAATGCAAAGAAGCTAAAACAGGAGAAGTGTGATCTCTTTTCCTGGTTCCTGTCAGAACATGTGCTGCAGCATTCTGGATCAGCTGTAGAGTCTTAATGGACTTTTTCGAGCAGCCTGATAATAAGGAATTGCAGTAATCCAGCCTAGAAGTAACAAATGCATGGACTAGTTTTTCTGCATCATTTTTAGACAGGATGTTCCTGATTTTCGCAATATTACGTAGGTGAAAAAAGGCGGTCCTTGAAATTTGTTCAATGCCATTAGTCAAATGACATGTCCTGATCAAAGATAACTCCGAGATCAAGGGAAAATATATCTTTGGATTATGTGTCACGGAGGTGCTTGGGCCCCAGTACAATAACTTTGGGTTTATCTGAGTTTAACATTAGAAAATTACAGGTCATCCAGGTTTTAACACCCTGAAGGCACATTTGGAGTTTAGCTAACTAATTAGTGCTGGCTTGATCAATAGATATAATTGAGTATCATCTGCATAACAGTGAATGTTTATGGAGTGTTTCCTGATAAAATTACCTAAAGGAAGCATATATAAGGTGAACAGGATTTGTACCAGCAATGAATTAGGCTATTTGCTCTGCAAAGGAGTGTTATCTTTCCAGTTAAAACATTACAACCCTGGGGGCAAGTAAAACATGCTGAGGGCCAGAAGTTTACCACAAACAAGGTGGATACAGTGATTCAGGCATCCTGTTTGCTTCCTGCTGCTAAACCCCAGCCATGGAGACCCAACATGGGATTCCAGGAGCTCTCAAGGCCCGCCATGCCCCACACCACCTCGCCTTCCCCCCTTCCAAGTTACAGTACATGTGTGGTTTTATGTGTTGCGGTACATTAATTTTAACATTAAGATTAACTATGTGTATGATTTTGGTTATAAATACATGTTATTCTCATGGGATGCAGCAAGATTTGAGAGAGATGGGGAATAAGTCAGACATGTATATGATTTAGTGTGCAATGTGTTGAGTCAGCAGCTAAATAATTTTCTATTTAAAAATATAGGATTTTAAATTACATGTGAACAGCTATATAAAGCGTCATTTAAGAAAAAATGTTCACAGAATATCAACATTTCCATTTACCATGTTCCTTTTATTTATTTATCTTTGGTATTTTTTTACATAGATTTGTTTTTCAAATTCACATATTGCAAAGAATTCTCTTGGACATTACTGAGAATAAATTTGGCTAAATGTACATACAACAGTCATTGTCATTAATCTGAGATCTTCACTCTGGAATGAAGCAAACATTGCATTTGTGCTAAAATCCTTATGGGGAAACAAAAAACAAAACTAGACTTCTGCATAGGTGCCATTGTAAAAGAATGGCTTGTCTGTCACACAGTGACCTATGACCTCTGGTGTCCATCTCTGGATCTTGAGCTTGTTGTCCTTTCCCGGCCGGACGATGACGGTGCTTCTGGACGCCACTGAAGGGTCTTCTTTGAAGAAGTTGAAGGGTCGGAGCAAGAAGCCCACTGCGTTACCGGGTGTTGTCGTGTTGGGGATGTCTTCTGAGTGAGGCACATGCAGGAAGCCGACTGTCACCCAGGCCACCAGGTCCTGCACACAGGAGAGCAAACAGTACATTAGTTAGAGGGGTTAAGTGTCTTGCTCAGGGACACAATGGTGGATGGGTCACAGTGGAGGATTGAACCTGGGTCATAAGGGTCCAAAGGCATAGACTTATCCATTGCACCACTGCCAACCCCACTCTCTGTTTAAATGTTCACTTTACCTGGTTGACTATGTTTTCATTGTTGCTGATGTAGTCCTCAAAGGACACAACGGGTTCCCAGGGGTTATTCTGGGCATAAATGCTGCTGCTGGTGGCTTCACTGTCTTTATGACGAGTCACAGCCAGAGGATACCTGCGGAGAAAAAGTTCACCAGTCACTCAGTGTTTCATACTATCTGTAACTGTGACGTCTAACTGGAAAATAATTAATACAGAGAAAAGGCACCTCTCACTCCTCTCACTCTGTCAGTTTGTCATTTCAAAAGTTGGCCTTGTCTTAATTGTGTCCAACCAACATGTTTATCTCATCCAGTCAAACAGAACATATTCTACCAGTTAACCCCCCTGGGTGTTTAGAAACATCAGCAGTTTTCCTAAGTTTACTTAAAGTGCAAACACTTTACTTACATAGCCCAAAGGGTGTTGACGCTTTGTTGACTCCCAAACTGTAACTCTTGAACCAAGATTTAACCCATCTCCCAAACCAGAGATTAACCACTTCAAACTCACTGATCCTCCTTTGGGTCAATCATTACAAACAATTATGTTATGTGTGCAACCTTTGGATAAATTCTACTGGAGGTGTTTCAGAAGAAACCAACAGGAATTGAATTTTGGAGGAAAATATGTATAAGATGATGGACAAGACATGTGAAATGGCATCTTGGGTTTAAATATTTTCCCCAAGTTCTAACTACCAAATTTCTAGACACATAAGGGGCATATTTGATTACCTTGACCAACTGATGCCATTTTCCTCTCTCCAGCCTCTTGGAAGGACACTGTCGGCATGTGAGTTGTACTGAATACGATAGCCCCTCTGCTGCCCCCATTTATTTTTCTTATTGGGGTTGTTAAAATGCACATAGCGAGGGAACTGTTCACCAAAACTGAAAGCAGCAGATCGCTCGGTCTTGTGCTCAGTCCTGTGGAGTTTAGACTGGACGATGAAATTCTTTGGGCTCCAGGGATTTGTGAAGTTGACAAATTTCAGATCCACTGTCTCAAAGCTGTTCTCTCGACCTGCGTCACAGTGAAAAGAAAGAGTTTTTGTTAAAGTTAGAGGTCTGAGACTCTAGACATTTACCTTAGCATCAGAAGTCTATTATTTATCTTTAGCTAGGTGGGCTCAATGTAATCCATGCTAACATTGGGGCGAGAGGCGTGGCACACTTTGGACAAGCTCTGACACAGAGTTGACACACAGTACAATACAAGTATTCACACTCACATTAACAAATGTGGGTAATTTAACTTGGCCTCTTAACCTAATTGCACATGATCTGAAAACCAGGTTTGCAAAACATTATATTGATTGTATTTTTATATGCTGTGACAACATTTATAAAATTTTCACTTTCTCCAATATCTGTGCATGGCAACTATGGCATGGGAAATTGTGGTTGTGGCAAATAAATTCTTGTTCAGGTATGGTTAGGGTTAGGCAACTAAAACATTGGGTTAGGGTTTGGGAAAAGATTGTGGTTACAGCTGATAGAAAAGCAATGTTAATTGTAGGCCCATGACAGGATGAACTTTGATCTCCAACACCTGAAAATCTGACCCATTATACCCTTACTTTCCACCTTGTTCCATGAAGGACATGCTAAACATAACGAGTTGCAGAATCATCCAATATGGCCGTTTTTGATAGGATAGCCTACTGTGGTGGATTCTCCACTGATCTTGAATTTTGCCAGTATTGAGTACAGATGGTCAATGTGATTTAAAATGGACCTTGAAAACTACTTGATTGTACCATAATACTCACCAACAATATCCAGGTCCACTTTGTAATGGATGAGGTGTGTGTGCAGGTTACCCAGCACATAATTATGCACCTTGGTACCAAAGTGAAGTCCGTTAGGTGTAAAGAAAGTGGCGTGAATGTATCCAGTGGCGCTGGCCTTTACTTCCACCACTCCATTCTGGTAGAAGAGGAAGTCCCAGATGTAATCATAGTTGTAAACCGTCGAGGTTGTTCGCATTACCAGCACTGTGTTTTCCAGCCCTCCATAATAGTCATATCCCCCCCCAGGGTTGGAGTTGAAATGTCTTCTCAGAGGCATAGCAGTTGTCATCTCAAAAATACAGAGTGCATTTTTGTATTGCACGGGTTTGTCCGTGTCAAAGTAGTGGTAAAGGTCAACAAAGGTGGCAAATTCTGGACAGTCGATTCCAGGCGCCAGCTCATAGTTTGAGCTGCCCATTGCCCAGCCAGAATCGATGAACTTTGTTTGCATTGCAGTGGGAGTATCACCAGCATAGAAGGCAACAGCTTCTTGGATGCTGATCTCATAGGCAATCCTTTCTCCGTTAAAACGGACATCAAAGACTTCAAGTCCAGCTGATGAGCGAACTCGGTAGGCGAAGGACCATCCAGCATATTCTACAAAATTGCGATCAACGTTGTAACGAGGCCCCTGGGGCTCCACAAGTTTTGGCCCATGGAT
>NC_060150.1:47311689-47322357 GCF_021292245.1 Micropterus dolomieu | reverse complement strand
CAGTGATGTTGGGCCTGGTCTGATTCCCAAACTGGATGATCACACGGGCTTGACGTGGAGGTTTGGCCTGTCCATGGTCTAGAGCTCTCAGGGCTTCATGCTTCCTTGGCAGATGGAGTTCTATCAGTAAGATGATGTTCTTCTTCAGAGTCTTGCTATGAGCGTCGGTGAGCTCCAGCTCTGGAATACCATGCAGGTAGGCCTGGACAGCTTTCAATTCAGGCACAGTGAGGTCGGCAAACATGGAGGCACCGTCACGAGCCCAGTCTCTTGATCTGGAAGCACAACAACCAGCCAAGCAGACCAGCAGCAGCAGACAGAGAAGCCTCATGACTTGAATATAAGGAGGAAAGAGTAATAAGCATGAATTGACAGGAGAAAAACTGGATATGTTGAGTGAATTCATTCAGTGATGTTTCATTTTAGAAAAGAATGAAAATCTTCTAAATCTTGTAATTAATAGTTTTACATAGGGAGTTTCAGAAAGAAAAGCTTTCTACTTATCCCAATTATTTGTAAACTAAAGAATCAAAAAACTATGGATGTCTTTCTACTTGGCTCACCTTTCTTCCTCATATTCTCTTCACAGCTGGATAAACAATTATTCCTTGTTCCTTTGCCTATAGTAATTTTCTCTTTCTATCAGTCTTTCCTCTATTTCTCCACAGGAACAAAAATAGTCTCTGCTATATCACACTCTTGCACCTCGGTATCAGGAATTAAGAAAGCTACTGTACCTGTAATTGTTCTCCTGCTTTAGCAACTGAAGAAAACTCTCTTATGCAAATAGGGATCAATGCACTGCTACTTATATTTGACCTCCTACTGTGAAGTGACGGAAGCTGATTGGTCAACAGTTGATTGTAAACATGATAAAAAACAGGTTCTCTTTTTAGATAATCCTGCATAAGCAAGGCAGGTTTATTTGTTTAACACCTTTCACCAACAAGGCAACTGAAAGTGCTTTACATAAGACTTAAAAAGCATTAAGAAAAGAAACAGAAGCAATATAAAAATAGAATGTAAAAACACCACATGTGAATATGATTTAAAAAGAGAATGAGACAGAATAAAAATGACAGTGATGTGCAAGATGTGAATAAATCAGCCCAATGTTAATTTAATAAAAAGGCAGACTGCATATTTTCCAAGTTTGGAGTCTGTCCGTGGAAACATGTAGGCTTCATCAGCAGAATACTGTGGATTACTGCATTCTAGGGGAAAATGTGTGTAATTACGCAGCACAGTTCAGAGCTTTTTCCATCTTTTTTACAACACTGAAGAATGACATTGATTCTGATTAATGTTTTACAACCTTCAATCCATTTATTGTATAAATCAACTTTTCTCTTTCATTTGCACCAAGGCATCACTATATGAGGCCCAAGTGAAAACTAAAAGACTTAGCTTTTAGACTAATCACTTGGGATTTTTAAATAATAAATTCATTTTTTATTCATTTAAGAATGTTTAGATAACCACTTTTGTAAGCTCCAGTTCAGGAAAGCAAATAGATGCGATCCACTTTTACTTTATTACTTTATTTTACTATATCTGAATACTGAAGGGCGGAAATAAACTTTAAGTCCTGGTCGTATCACTTAAAGTGTTTTTTTTACATGAAACTCAACAGTTTATAACTTATTACATACTATATGATGCTTTTTTTATACTTCAATTACAATCTTCATCTAGAAAAATAACCTTTTGAAAATGAGTGCTTCTTGTTTGTCTTTTCCTCATACATTTACACCTGGATCAACTGGTTTAGAAGCTTGATGCAGAGCATCTGAAATTGCCTCAGGGCTGTAATACACTGAGACAGTTACTGAATTTCACCCTGTGACTGCTAGTGCTGTGCATTTTTCAACACTGTTATTTCTGAACATCCACTGTAGGCAAATCAGTTTGAATATAGATAGATTGATCGTTTCTGTACTTCACTGTTAGTCATATGTTGTGCCTTAGGCCATAGTGTCAGGGCGATAACCAAGATTTTATAACTACAGAGGTCCAAAGCCAAACAGGAGGAGCAGGAGGAAAAAGAACACACAGTAGCACAACACAAGTTCAACATAGAGATGGAAAATAGCTCATTGTAATTGCAGTGGTAATAATATACAGTCAAAGGAAAAGGTTTTCCACCCTACACTGTGAATGTTTACACACTGTGTTCAATAAAAACATGAAAACATATAATTACTTGTGTGGTATTAGTTTAAGCAGAATGTGTTTGTCTATTGTTGTGACTTGATGAAGATCAGATCACATTTTACGACCAATTCATGCAGAAATCCAGGTAATTCCAAAGGGTCCAGAGATGTTTTCCTGCGACTGTATCAATAATAATAATGATAATGATAGCATCATCAAAGTAGAGCAGCTGTCGAAGGCAGAGAGGTGGGACGCAGTGGATCTAATGGGGCAGAAATATGAATTTGCTGAAGCTGTGCAGGTGATCATGATCATTTCAGGATTTTCAGATCAGAAGGAATGATCTGGTGAGGAAATTACCAAAGAACGACTCAGGAGCAGAAGGTCAGTCACAGGAAGAGAAAAACATGACGCCTTTCTGTCCCATCTTATCAGTTTGTTTCAGCATGTCGTGCCTCCAGACAGCAGATCTGTGTTTATTACAGGTCACTCTTTATGCTTCAGGACTTTATAGATTCAGATGTTACTGGGACCTACTTCACTAAAGTTGCATTTCACAAATGATTGTTGCTCACAAATTGAAAGTCCTGCTGGGCTTGCAGTGCACAGCTTGCACGTTGCAGATCAGTTGAAAATGTTTAATGAAGCAGCTTTTGGAACAGAGAAAAGTCACTTAGTAAAGCTGTTTTTTGTTATTCTTGCTCAACCGTCTCACACACAAAGACTCAGAACTTGAAGAAGAAAGATGCGCAGGTGCTTTACACACTGAAGTTTAAACTGCAACCACAGAGCAGCAGCAGGCTGAGGGCCTCAAATGATAATTTCCAGTATTAGTTCATCTGTGGAATATTTCCTCAAACATTGATTAATTGTTTTGTCTTTTTGAAACGCGGAGCAGAGAGCATGTTCTGTCTGGAAAACATCTGATAACAGCAACTAGTAGACCAACAGCTGTCACGTGAATGTCCTGCAGTAAGAAGCTTCTGCGTCGCCAGGTCATTTTTCCGGGGCTTTAGCCTCCGATGTTTGTCTATATTAACAGACCGTTCTCATCTCAGGGCATCCAATACCAACGCTTTCAGAAAAAATGACAAAACGTAGTTATTTGTTGCCAAAGGTACCCTTCAGCGTCTCTATGACAGTATGGAGAACACATATATGCACACTGTAAACAAAAACAATAAATACAGATTTAGACAATAGTGCAATGAGCAGAGTACAAAGGATGTAGGAGTAAATTATTATAACCACTGTTATTATTATTTACATGTCAGAGGTGGATGAGATATACAGGTACACATACATGCATTCATGTACACAGTGTGATGGAGAAGAGTGCAAAGGACACTGGAAGGGGGGGTTGAAAACATGGAACATTTCTGGGCTAGGCTAAGCTATCAATGTTTCAAGAGCATGGTAAGAAGTCCAATACTTCTGGGTCCTGCTGTAAATGTATTATGTAGCAAATACATCCCGATATCTCTCATCTGGTCCTACACATGTCCAACCACTCTAATGAAAGCTCTAACTCTAACCACTCTAATGAAAGCTCTAACTCTAACCACTCTAATGAAAGCTCTAACTCCAACCACTCTAATGAAAGCTCTAACTCTAACCACTCTAATGAAAGCTCTAACTCTAACCACTCTAATGAAAGCTCTAACTCTAACCACTCTGATGAAAGCTCTAACTCTAACCACTCTAATGAAAGCTCTAACTCTAAACACTCTAATGAAAGCACTAACTCTAACCACTCTGATGAAAGCTCTAACTCTAACCACTCTTATGAAAGCTCTAACTCCAACCACTCTAATGAAAGCTCTAACTCTAACAACTCTAATGAAAGCTCTGATTCTAACTGCTCTAATGAAAGCTCTAACTCTAACCACTCTAATGAAAGCTCTAACTCCAACCACTCTAATGAAAGCTCTAACTCTAACCACTCTAATGAAAGCTCTAACTCCAACCACTCTAATGAAAGCTCTAACTCTAAACACTCTAATGAAAGCTCTAACTCTAACCACTCTACTGAAAGCTCTAACTCTAACCACTCTAATGAAAGCTCTAACTCCAACCACTCTAATGAAAGCTCTAACTCCAACCACTCTAATGAAAGCTCTGATGTAAACCACACAAATGAAAGCTCTAACTCCAACCACTCTAATGAAAGCTCTAACTCTAACCACTCTAATGAAAGCTCTAACTCTAACCACTCTAATGAAAGCTCTAACTCCAACCACTCTAATGAAAGCTCTAACTCTAACCACTCTAATGAAAGCTCTGATGCTAACCACACAAATGAAAGCTCTAACTCCAACCACTCTAATGAAAGCTCTAACTCTAACCATTCTAATTAAATCTCTAAATAGCCGGATAATAATAACAACAAATGCACCAACACACATTTACAGTTACAACCGCTGGCCGCTACAACTCTCTCACAAAATCCACTACTGCGACGCCATCTTGGGATTACGCAATACCTCTGAGCTCTGCATTCTTCCTTTTGGCACAGACTGCACCAGAGGAAAAGTGTTGCTTTGGAACACATGGTCTTTATCGCCATCTGGTGGCCGACCCATAGTAGTTACATGGACAAGCATGGTCCCAAATGAAAGGTCTGCTCGAGACAAGTCCATATGCATCATGGTGGGATATTCTGTTCTAAAGTTATTAGCTTGTAAATCATGGGACTTCTTTCGGTCATAGGAATGTTGATCAATATTATCAATATTTCAATGTTTTGGAAACTTTATGTTATTTGTAATGTGGTTGTGTACACAGAAATAGTGTTTTGAAGAAAACTCCCATTAAAAGTCAGCATGTAAACAGGAAATGCGGCCAAAACATGGACATTCGCCTGGTAAATTTTTAAGAAATTGTAAAGTAATTGTTGTATTTTAGTTTCTTTTGATCAAATTTACTGTTACAGTTCTGTCCAGGTGTAGTAAAAGATATTTATTTGCATTATATCAGCTAGATGATGGTTTTGATGGTATAGTGACTTTGAAATATAGCTTTTATCCAAGGAAAGGATGAAAATATCATATTTTCCTTTATTGCATCTCCACTCAGGCAAAGCAAGACAAGGCAAGTTTATTTGTATAGTACATTTCAACAACATAGAAATTCAAAGTGCTTAACATAAAACATAAAAGCATAATAGGGAATTTAAAATAATTTTTAAAAGGATGAAAAAAAACAGGATAAAATAAAATTTAAAAGTTAAATAGTTTTATTTAACTCTTCAAAAAAAAATTTCTAAAATAACAGGATAAACAGGACAGAAAAGTTACAGTGCAGTGTGAGTTATTAATCTTCAGCCTTGAATTTGATCAAATTAAAGGCAGTGTCAAAAAGAGTTTATGGATGGTTCATAACGAAGCAGAAGATCAGAAATGTATTTTGGTCCTAAACCATTTGGTGCTTTATAAACTAACAGCAGGATTTTGAAATCAATTCAGGAAGCCAGTGTAAAGACCTCAGAACTGGAGTGATGGGATCCACTTTTTTGCTATTAGTGAGGACTCGAGCAGTAGCGTTCTGAATCAGCTGCATTCTGATGGATTTCTTGGGGAGCCGTGTAAAGACACTGTTACAGTAGTCAAGTTGACTGAAGATGAACGCATGGATAAGTTTTTCCAGGTCTTGCTGACACATAATTCTTTTAATCCTTGATATATTCTTCAGGTGATAGTTGGCTGACTTTGTAATTGTCTTAAAGAGGTGGTATTATGCTTATTTTCAGGTTCAAAATTGTATTTAGGGGTTGTACCAGAACAGGTTTACATGGTTTAATTTTCAAAAAACACCATATTTTGGGTATGGAGTGATACATCTTGTCTCTAATTTATCTTTTTTAGGAGTTGCACATGCGCAGTTCCTAGTTAAGAACTACTAGCCAATCAGAAGCAGGGAAGGGCGGGTCAGTTAGAAGCCGGTAAACAGCTTCGTTTCAGCTGTCCATGTTGCCGACCAGCTTGGCAACATAGACTGGAGTTTCAGAGTGGTGAGTTATTAATCTGTAACGATAGGATCTTTCATCCATAAAGTTTTAACTGAGCTCTGTCTCTACATCACAGTAACAACTTTATGTCCACTGACTGCCTGGAGGGTAGCTAGTGTTTGGAAGGGAGAGGAGAGCTGTGTGCTGCAGCTCACTGTTTTTCCACCGGTGTTTTTGTCGGACTAGCCGCTTAGCAAGCGTTATATGAGGCGCATTTAGCTTTCATCCCTGTGACATCATGAAAGGGAAACGGCTGGATGACAAACGAGCTGTATTCAGGCAGTTCAGAGCAGAGTTTTCTGTGGGAGATGGTAATTCCCTTTGGGCTGGACTTTTTTTGCAAACCTGTTATATGCAGAAAAAAGGTATATATAGGGAAAAAGCCAAAATACACAATACCTCCTCTTTAATGTGGCTGCTAACATTCAGGTCCGAGTCCATTACTACACCAAGATTTCTGGCTTGGTTTTTGTTTTTAACATTACCGACTTTTAATCGTTCTTCCCTGGCTCCAAAAACAATAACTTCAGTTTTATCTTTGTTTAATTAAGGAAAATTCTGACACATCTACTTGTTTATTTGTTCAATACAGTTACTTAGCGCCTGTATGGGATCATAGTCCCTTGGTGATATGGTTAATCTGTGTGTCATCTGCATAATTATGATAACATATCTTGTTGTTTTTCAGAATCTGTGCCAGTGTAAGCATGTAGATTTTAAACAGAAGAGGCACCAGAATGAAGCCTTGGGGAACTCCACAAGTCATTTTTGTTAGCTCAGATGTGTAATTACCTATAGACAAAAAGTAGTCTGTAATGACCAAAATTATGCCTCTAGGTCTAATGGATGAGGAGTTATTTCTGATTCTTTTGGGTAGGGTATTTTATGCGTTTTTCCTGGAAATAGGTTGTAGTTTAAAAATCTCCACAGTCTAACTTCTACACAGACTTATATGTTTCAGACATGTTGTTGTAAATGAAGGCTATTTGTTGGATTTCCAGAGTTTTCTGTCTGACCGAGGAAGATTCAGGTGTTGCAGCAGTTGTTTGTCCTTCATTGAGATGTAGATGCAGGAAAATGAGTGTGCGGCTGCTATAAGACTGTCAGACAGCAACAACAAGCCACACACAAAAGAGAACATGGAAGGATGTCTGATATGTGATTTAACAACAGAAAGAGAGCAGCTTTGTGTTAGGATTTGATTTTGTGCTGTTGTTTTTTCCTGTGTTTATTTGATATTTTCATGGTTTGGAGTTTTGTAGTCTTGTTTATTATTTTGTTCATTCGCTCAAGTCTTTTTAGTAACTGTCTTGTCTGTTATCGTAGTTCTTAGTCCTGTGCTTTAGTTCATGTTTAATGTTTTTCTTGGTCGATGTACTTCTGTGTTTTATTACTTATAGTCTGTGTCTTCGTCGTTAGTCTTTTATCTCCATATTTTAGTTTGGTCCTGTCCATGTCCTGATTTTGCAGTCATTCCATGTTTTACTTTGGTAGATCTGTCCTTCTGTGTTTTGTGAACTTTACTTCCTGTTTTATTTTGTAGTCTTCTGTGCCTGGTGTTTTTGTCTAGCTCCTGTTGTTAGTTAGTAAATTGTTGTCTTGATGATTTATTTGTTACCTCTGCCTTTGTTTTTGGATCTGTGTCTGCTTGTGTTTGTTGTCTTTTTGGTTTATTCTTTATTCTGTTCTGTATTAGTTTCCTGTCATGTTTCTTTGCTGTTGCACTCTGTCTTATTCACTGTGTGTCTGCTGTGCCTGATTAGTCCTAATTCCCTTCACCTGTGTTGCTCCCACCCCGCTCGTTAGTTCCTGTGTGTATATATGCTTGCTTGTTTCTTCAGTCTTTGTCACGTCCTTGTGTCTAATGTTTAGTGTTCCTGCCTGTTCCTTTGTTTCATGGATCCCTTCTTTGCATTTGGATTATTTTCTCTGCCCTGTTCTGGATTTTACTCTGCCTGTTTGGAGATGCCTTTGTTTAGACCTTTTGCCTGCTGTGCTCATGAGTATGCCTGCTTAAGTTGCTGAATAAATCTTTTGTTTGAACTGCATCCTCCTCTCGCCTTGCCATTGTCTGCATTTGGGTCCTAACCTCAGTCAGCATTCAGCCTCCCCCCTATGACACTTTGTCTTCAGCTGGTAGTTTGTTGGTTTAGACAGAAGGTGGTGCTGCTGACTCAAACATGTTTAAGTCTCATCTGGAGACTTAAACACACAGAGACAAGCTGGGTTCAAACTTGTGATGTGGACACAACTGAAATACATCAACATACATATCAAGTTGAGCTGTGAAACAGGAAGCTATGACATTTTATTAACCTCTTCAAACCCACTTTTCTCCTCAGATTTCCCATGAAGGAGCTTTAACATAACACTGACAGGGGCCATCCTGCAGAATGAGTACTTTTACTTCAATCCTTGTGTAGTAACATGTTGGATGCAGGACTTTAACTTCTAACAGAGTATTTGTGATCCGTGTACTTGAGTGACTGATCTGAGTACTTCCTCCACCACTATTTATTTCCCAGAAGAAGCTCCACATTAAAGTTGGGTAAGATCTGATCAGTTCTGACTCCAGCTCTGATTCTGCTTGTTGATTCTGGTTCTGATCAAATCCTCTGATTCTTCTCTTCTTATTGGAGTCAGAAAATAAAGCTTGACTGTGTGGCCACAGTGGCTGTTTGTGGTGCTGATGGCTGAATTTTAGTCCCATAAAGAGAGTAAATAACTGTGTATGTCTCACTTCATTATAGCAGTTAACTTAATGTAGAGAAGATGAGCGAACACTAAACTTTCTCAAAGCGAGGACCAAATGTGGTGGAAACGTTGGTAATAAAATCACTGGAGTTTAGTGTGCGCTCATCTTCTCTTGATTGTACCAACACCACCCGCCCAGTAATGTTGTGGTTTGATTGAACGACAGTGTGAAAGGCTGCCTGCACACAAATTTCCTTTGGTATCACTTAAATGGCTTATTTGTACCCATTTTTATCTACTCTGGTCTACTTTGTGGCGATTTTAATATTCATGTTGATGACCCCAACAATGTTAATGCAACTGACTTTTTAAATATGGCCACTTCTTTTAACTTCAAACAACATGTCAAAGGGCAAACCCATAACCATGGTCATACGCTGGACTTGGTTTTTACCCTGGGTGTCAGCATTTCCTCTGTGGAATTAGTGGACATGACCATATCTGACCACAGATGTATTGTTTTTAACTGCGATTCGCCTGTTACTCATGCCGCCTCACCAAGCTCCGTGTGTTCTCGCTTCTTTAATGAACAAAGTGTTTCGAAGTTTTGCGCATTCTTTCAGAGCCAAAGCCAACACCTGTCTGATTCCAACACCAACAATCTGGTCGATCACTTCAATCATATCTGCTTGTCGTCACTAAATATTACTGCTCCTCTAAAGGTTAGGCCTACGTCTAAAGCTAGTAAGCAACCCTGGATAAATGACAGCATTCGCAGCCTAAAAAGGGAATGCAGGAAAGTAGAGCGCAGATGGAAAGAATCCAGTCTCCAAGTCCATTACCTCAGTCTGAAGGATTTATTAATTAACTATAACATGGTTAAGGATGCAAGAACACACTATTTTTCTGAACTCATTACTACACATAAACACAATCCCAGGTTTCTGTTTAAGACTGTGGATCAGCTGGTAAATCCAACCCCTCCTTGTGCCTCAGCTGGAAGTAATGATGACTGTGAATTGTTTTTATCTTATTTTACCAATAAGGTGGTGTCAATCAGAGCCTCTATTACCCCCGCGGCCTCTTACTCAGAGGTTCCTCACCAGCAACAAGAGTTTTAACCAGTTTTATCCCATCGACTTGTCTGAACTTTTAAAAACAGTATCACAAATGAGATTGTCCTCCAGCCCACTTGATGTAATACCTACAAAGTTTTTACTGAAAGTAATAGATTCTGTTGGGCCCCATTTGATCTCTGTTTTCAACAGCTCCCTATCTACTGGTTGTGTCCCTGATTATTTTAAAACGGCTTGCGTGAACCCACTTTTAAAGAAACCTGGTTTAGATCCCTCCCTCCTACATAATTTTAGACCAATTTCAAAAACTGCCTTTTATTGCAAAGATTCTAGAAAGAATTGTGTCCACACAGCTGCTCACTGTGCTGGAAAATAACAAATTATTTGAAAAGTTTCAGTCTGGTTTTAGGAAGTACCACAGCACTGAGACTGCCCTGCTTAAAGTAACCAATGACCTTTTAATGTCTGCTGATGAAGGCATGTGCTCAGTCCTGGTACTCCTGGACCTTAGCGCTGCTTTTGACACCATTGATCACAACATCATGTTAGACAGACTGAGGCACTGGGTGGGGATCTCTGGTACTGCCCTAGAATGGTTTTCATCCTACCTGTCAATTAGGAAATTTTGTGTGTCTGTAAACAACTATGTCTCCTCGTTCTGTCCAGTTAAATATGGTGTGCCTCAGGGGTCGGTCTTAGGACCCATTTTGTTTTCCTTGTATCTGCTTCCCCTTGGAC
>NC_060150.1:47302967-47311589 GCF_021292245.1 Micropterus dolomieu | reverse complement strand
TTATCAACTTAGAAATATAGCAAAAATTCGATCTATGTTAACTTTTAAGGACACCGAGACCATTTTACATGCCTTCATCTCATCACGCCTGGATTATTTCAACAGCCTTTTCACCTGTTTAATCCCAAAATCTATTGATCGACTCCAGACTGTCCAGAACTCAGCTGCCAGGCTTTTAACCAGAACAAAGAAATATGACCACATTACTCCTATTTTAGCTTCATTACACTGGCTCCCAGTATGTTTTAGAATTGACTTTAAAATTTTATTGATCACTTTTAAAGCTCTTCATGGCCTCTCGCCTTGTTATATTTCTGACCTTTTAGTCCCATACGCACCAGCACGTACCTTGAGATCCTCGGGCAGAGGTCTGTTGTCCCTTTCCCGATCTTATTTGACTTTATTTTATCCATTTTATTTTATTGTATTTTACAAATTTTATATTTATGTTAAACGTGTATTTTAGTCTTTTCAATGTTTTCTTGCTTTTATCTTGTATTGTTTTTGTATTATTGTCTTTACACTTGTTAAAGCACTTTGTAAATTGTTTTTGAAAAGTGCTCTACAAATAAAGGTTATTATTATTATTATGCAGTATATGTGCAGTATTTCATTGGAGGTGAAGCAATTGAACACTGTCTGCATTTTCAATTTATTAGTGCAAAATTCTTTTGAGGAAACTTCTCAGATATTTTCAGGAAATTATTCATAAATTACAGATAGAAGCATCACCGTCGCTTTTTTAGTTCCTTTGAATTGTAGTGACTCGGATATTAAGACTTTATCAAATACAGTGAAGTCATGACAGCTGATATATCAACATATAAGGAGAATTTGAATAAATGAACAAATTATTATTTAAGTTATTTAAGACACTACTTAAATTACATTAAGAGACAAAACAAAATGAGAGCAAGTAAACACAGTGCTGCATCCATGTGTCAAACACTGTGTATCATAAAACTTAAACAATAAACACACAAATATAAAAATATTAGTTATCTTGCTTACACATTGATAAATCTTCTCCTAAATATGTACTGTAATCTACATTCTGTCATATTAAACAGACTGTGATGTTGATGATCCATAAGAGCAAGATGGCGCCATGGACAGCCGCCTCTGGATTACGCTCCGTAGTGCTTTTTGTGTTTTGTTTAGTAACGCTGTTTTCTGCCATCTCTTAAATATTGGACTCTCAACTGCTCATACTATTCCACCGCTCCTTAACGAACCTGGAACTTTCCCAGAGTTTTTATTTGGAGGAGCAGCAGCTCTGTTTTGGATCTTTCGAAAATGGTGCAGGGGAAAACGAGCAGGCGCGCAGGTTAAACTGAGACAATGGGGTTTCCGCTCTATGCTCCCTTCAATTCACCTGGCGAATGTCCGCTCTCTAGCCAACAAAAGACTCCCTGCTCATTGTTCTTGGGGATTTCAACAGAGCAAACCATCTTCAAACAGTCACCTTCCCTTCCCTTCACCTTATATGTAGCAACAGCAAAAAGTGAATTGAACATAAATTAAAATCATGTCAAACAAAAACTGGGTTAAAGCTCCAGAAAAAAATGTTCAGTGGACTTTGAGTTCAGATTATTCACTCACAAAGATTCAGTAGTTTCATCCCCAAAAATGTTAACAGGTTAGAAATGGGGGGCTTCTGTGCTGAGTTGAACTGTGTTTGTGTTCCCTATAAGTCTGTGAAAGAACATTTAGTTAATTTAGTGAAAAGCACATGTGGTGTCCGAACAATAATGCTGCAATGATGTGTTGAGAAGAAACCCGCTTGACACTGTTCTTAATCATAAAAGTTTATTACATCAAGGAGTTCAGCATCAATTACAAGCTCTGCAGCAGCTTGGAGAGTGACCCAGCCCGATGGCCACTCTGTCTCTCTGTACATCAAACACAGCTTATATAGGATATGTTTAGGTATCTGCTAAATACCATATAAGGGTCTGAGTCTGCAAACTAAGGCTCCAATCCATATAAGGGCACAGTACTGTAGGATATGTGTAGGTATCTGTTAGATACCATAGAAGGGTTCAGTCCCTACATAAACACTAATCACTGCTCTCCCCTTGAAAGGTCACTAATCCTCTATCCAGCTGCTACAGTGTTATTTTAAACTGTTATGCGTCAAATGCAGATTTGTTATACACCACATATTCCCCCCTGCGAGACTTAATTGAGTCTCGAAAAAAAAAAAAGAGATCAATTTCTCCAACACATGCTTCTTGCAATATTATTTTTCACAATATATCAACTTTATGGAGTGTGAGAACGAAAAACCTGTCCGGCAGCCTTCATTCCAAAATGCCCTCCAAGACAATCTAGACAGGAAACTTTTCTCACGGCCCCTCTGCCTCAGGCGGCCACGCATGGTACTCCAGTTCGATTAATAAAATACATCTTTATCAGTCAATGCAGAGATATGGTTTAGCCAATACATGTGAAAACCTCAGGAAATTAAATAAATCAAAACAATGTCCGAATTCAGGCTCGTCAACCCATCGGACCCTCCAACGGACCTTTCCCTGCCTAGACACTATATCCCTAAGCATCAAGAAAAAGAAACAACCTGAGGTCCCCAAATATTAACTCCCATAACTGAAAGTATAAGTCTTTACACAGTTAACACAAAAAGAATATGATAGTTAATTAAGTATTATTCATTCAAATATGTATTCATATCTATATCAAAGCAGACATAGGAAGGTATTCCACTGCAGCTCGACTTCCAGTGTAGTGTTGATGCAATCCAGATGTTTCCACACCGTCCTTGTCCAGAGTCCATTCATATTGTCCTTGTTTGAGTATTTGAATCCCCATCTGTACATCCCCATATACTCTGGAAGAAAAGAAAACACCAACCAGTCTCTTGTTGCAAATAACACATGAAAATTAAAACCTCAATGTATGGAAATACAAAGTAACATTAAAATGGATATCTTTCCATCATTACTTCATCTGGTTCCACTTCATCATCTCTATCTGAATCAGCCATAGTTAACAAAGGCATCTGAGTGTTCTCCCCAGGCATTACCACTCCAACCCATCTCAATATCATAGCTTTCGCAAAAGTCAATAGCACCGTACAAAAGCAAAACATCAAACACAGCCCTACAAAAGCTGCTACCAAAATCTGAACCACCACTGCTCCCACTGGTCCTAACTGATTTTGTAGCCAAGTATTTGCTGACCATCCAGCTCCCTCAGAGTGACCAAACGCAACCTCTTTAATGCATCTATAACACTAGTGATATTATCAGAACTATCGGGGATCAAAGTATAACAACCGTCCCCGTCAAGTTCATAGCCACACACAAACCTCCTTGTTTGGCTAAAATATAGTCAAGAGCCATGTCATGTTTCAACAATGTCAGTCTGTGACTTCTTTGAGTATTTGACAGAAGATTAAACAATCGTATAGTTTCATTTGCAAAACCCCATTAATTTTTTCACAAATCCCTTGACTTTGTGGGTGATAAACTGCTCCAAGACGTTGTTTAATTCCCAATTTGTGCAAAATCAATTTCACTGTTTTATCCACAAACTCTTTCCCATTATCTGACGATATTCGATCTGGAAGTCCCCACCTGCTTATGACCTCTCTACACAAAAACTTGGCAACCGACTGAGCGTCTTTGAGCTTTGTTGGACAGGCCTCTGGCCATCGTGAAAATCTATCCACAACCACTAGCATGTATCTTTTCCCTTCAACTGGTTTTATCATATCGACAAAGTCAACAACTAACTCACGCATAGGGCCCCTTGGGGTGGGAATGTAACCAGGAGGAACAGTCACACCCCTGCGGACATTATTTTTCAGACAGATTGTACAGGAGAACAAAAACCAAAAAAGCAAACAACAATTTAGTCCTTTTATGTACTCACAAGGTTATTTCCACCGTAAAATAAGAGTGTTAACTCTCTGAGTAATCATAATCTATTTTCCCTAACTTTTTGACGTACCTACGTTAACATGCAAGCTAAGGAACATCGGTGTCATTTACACTGGGGATGCTGGGGACACTCTTCACTCCTATTTAAAGCTTACTCTGTTAAAAAACGTTCTGAAATATAGCTTGTGGTTCAAAAAAAAAAAAACCTCAAATGAAATGCAAGTAAAATATAGAAAAAACAAATGTGCACTTCCCAAACAAAACCCAACTGCTGATTATGAAATGACCCAAACCATACAGCAGCATTAATCAATAACTTTAACAAATTTCATAACACAGTTTTCCCCTTGACCAAATTTCCCTTCTCTATTTCTTTATTCATATATATTTTCTTTAATCCTCGCCTTATCCCCCTCTGCATAGTCTGTCATACACACAGCCGAGACACAGCAGGGGCAGCTCTCCACACACACACACATGGTAGCTATCCAGTCAACAAGGCATGCATTCCTTCACACTGTTTATACAGCATGCTTCCGCCGCACCCTTTTCCTTTATTTCCTTCCTAAATTTGTGCTTCCTCGAGTTTGCAGATATTTAATGAGAGGCCACTTTGGACATAGTTCGTCAACACATGTATCGAGAGGTAACTTACAATAAAATTTTTATTCTACAAGCTCCCAGTTCCTTTGAACGGACCCGAAAATTAACCTAGTTCCTTTCCAGGATTTGCGGCCCATCTAAGATCGCCTTTCAAGGGCTTTTTGTCCAGATCTGCGGCGTCCTAATCCTTATATTACCTTTTTCCTTATCCTTATATTTTCTTCCTTATCCATATTAAGTTTTTATTCAAGCCGAATGACCCTGGCCAGGGTTACACTCTCTCTTTTACCCTTAATCCAATTTACCTATTCCTTAAAGCCTAGTTTCACGCGACAGTAGTTTCCATCCCACATGATTTACGGTTAAAAGAATCTGAGGGCCCATATTCTTAATCTTTGCAAAGTTATGAAAGCTCACTTCCCGTTACTCCTAGGCTATTCCTTTTTCTTCCTTTTATATCTAACTATCTGTCTTCATTACATTCACACACACACCCCTTTTTGCGTTATCCACAACGCACACAAAATTTAGAAGGGAGTCTTCTCACACATCCACCCGCAAGCATTCACACGGGATCGAACCGGTGTACCCTTTAACGCACACACAGACACACGAACTGACCACAGTTTATGAGAAAACTCACCCTAAACGCCAGCTTCTGGAGCGGGAGTCAGCTCGACGGTGCCTGTGATGGGACGATGAATTCTGGCACAACACGGTCCCTTCGTGGTCGCCAATTTCTGTAGTGTCCGAACAATAATGCTGCGATGATGTGTTGAGAAGAAACCCGCTTGACACTGTTCTTGATCATAAAAGTTTATTACATCAAGGAGTTCGGCATCAATTACAAGCTCTGCAGCAGCTTGGAGAGAGACCCAGCCCTCTATCCAGCTGCTACAGTGTTATTTTAAACTGTTATGCGTCAAATGCACATATGTTATACACCACACACAAAACTTATTTATTATTTCATTTATCAGTTCTATCAGTTTTTTAAATGAGGTTTATCATTTAAACTTCATTTAAGTTCCAACATTTTGACCAAAACCCATTTTAATTAAGAGAGACGCTCACAGACACATCATGTTAAACACACACATACAGACAGATTTCGAGTAAATGGAGAGGAGGAGCAACAGCATTTAAAACCTGGAAGTGAACGTATTTCTTTCAGTTCAGACTCCATTTAGAGTCGACAGGGCAGAAGGAGGAAAACTGAAGGCTGAGGCAGGGTGAGTGTTAATCCAACATTTTTTATTATATTACCGTCAAAGTCTCTGAGTCAGTTTTCTCCCTGTGGACTGGAGAGGAAAGAAAAGTTAGAGTGAACACCTGTTGTACTGTGGCCGCTTGAGCAGCCCGTAAAAAAAGCACAGGAAGCGTCGTTGCCTCACTTCGATTATTTTCCAGCTAAGATCCTCGACAGCCCGCTCGACTTCAATCTCAAAACGTGTTTTGCTACGTTTTTGTCGCTGAACTCGCCCCAGTTCAGTTAGTCCGGTCCAGGGGTGCTTCTCAAAACTGTTAAACCCAATCCCAGTGTCCACCCTCACAGACTGTGAGGCGCCTTCCCGGGAAGTCCGTGAGGACACTGTTATCACATCTTTTGTCTCTAGTTCAGAGGAGTTTTTTTTTCTTTCCATATTCCGTGTGCGTCCTTGAGAAGTGAGTACAGTATCTAGTTTGTTCGGTTTATCACGTGTGATGTTGCCGTGTGTTTTATCACCCTGTCTCACTTCCTAGCATATATTATATATTGCTGTGGTTGTTTTCATGTTTATAATCTATATCTATATCTAGAGAGAGGGAGAGAGCGAGAGCTGGAGAGAGGGAGAGAGAGACTTTTGATTTTTCAGCATCTTTATTTAACAAAAGATTACTTACATAAAAACAATATATATTTTGTTACAAATTTCTTTTTCTTTTTTTTTTATAAAAATAATGCAAAGTGAAGTTCATTATCAATGACAGAACACAAAGCCCTTCTGTGACACAATATTCCTTGAAAAACATTTAAAGAGTCCATTACTTTATAAAAACGAAAATCAATTACAATCCTCGATTTGATCATAGCTGCAAACACCCTTTCAACATTATATTCACTTTTTTGCTCAATTTTATTTCTTCTACTAATGTAAATTGCCATTTTCGCTTTACCCAAAATAAAATTCAACAAATGACACTCATACTTTCGCCTTTGAACATATTTAAAACCTAAAATAAAAGTTTGCACAGAAAACTTCTCATTAAAACAATTAAAAAGATTCTGAAAACTATCAAATAAAGGCTTTAGTCTTGAACAATACAAAAAGGTATGAAAAACAGTTTCTCTCTGGAAACAAAAAGGACATTCTTTGCCAACATCTGGATTTAAAACAGAAATAAAAGCATTAACAGCAATAATGCCATGCAAAATTCGCCATTGTAAATCTCCATCTCTTTTAGCCAACGGTGGCTTGTACAATGCTCTCCACTCTGGTCTGACATTGTCATTCATCTGTAAAACAGTACGCCATGCCGTGTCAACTCTTTCATGTAGACCCTTTTTGTTAAAAGATTTTACACAAGCTTTATAAAACATTTTTCCACTACTTTCATACAAATCCATATCTGTAACGTTTCAGATTCTAGAAAAAATCCTGCATATTCACCTAAATTTGGTGTAAGAAACAGAATTGGAAACGGATCCGACTCGTTAGGGATAACTTCCCCTTCCCAGTAATTTTGAAGCATTTTTTTTTCTTCCGTTGTAAAGGCAGAGTTCAGTTTCTGTAACACTTGCGCCACAATTCAAATAAATTTAACTCCCAACAAAACAGCTACATCTTGAACTTTATCAAAACTTGGGCCAGCCACTTTAATTAAACACCCAAGTGTTGTCATCTTAGATTTAATAAAATCTGCCGACATTGTCCCACATGCTCCTAAAATGTCCAAACGTGATCCATAAAACAGAGGTTCTTTCAACAGCCAAGACAATGATGACATAGAATCAGTTCTTTTAACTTGAAAGAGGTCCCAAACTTTAAAAAGATTCTTGTAAAACTCCGGCAATCTGGATGTGTTGATTTTTCCGGGATTTAACAAGAACAACGACTTGTCCAAACATAGTCCTTCAGCAGTCTTTAGGATCGTCCTGGCCACTGGCCTCCAGCTTAGGTTCTCCGGACCAGTGAGAAAGCGCTGTATAAATTGTAGCCGAAAAGCTGCGGTCCTACTCTGCAAATATACAAGTCCTTGTCCTCCTTCTTCTTTTGGTAGATATAACACATTATGAGGTATCCAATGCATTTTTTCCCCAAAAAAATCTATTAAAGGGGACTGAATCTTAGCAAGTATCGATGCAGATGGATCAATACAAGCCAGTCGATGCCATAGGGAAGAGGCCACCAAATTATTAATAATCAGAGTACGTCCTCTATATGATAAACTCTTAACAATCCATTTCCATTTCATTAGACGTCCTTTAATTTTTTCAACTGATCCCTCCCAGTTTTTTTGAACAATCGTTTCATCTCCCAAAAACACTCCTAAATATCTTAAACCATCTTTTCTCCAACTTAACCCACTTGGGAGTATTGGTACCCCTCTTTCCCACTTTCCTACTAACACTGCTTCGCTTTTACCCCAATTAATTCTTGCTGAAGATATAGTTTCAAAATCTCTCAATGTTTTTAATAATAAATCCACGTCATTTTGTTTATTAAGTATAATGACAACATCATCAGCGTATGCTGACAAACACAAAGTGCTGTTACAGGCTTGTAAAGATACCCCTTCTAAAACTCTTCTCAATTTATTTAAAAGTGGTTCTATTGCCAAAGTGTAAAGTATTCCTGACAGAGAACACCCCTGTCTTACCCCCCGACACACTCTAAAAGGAGCACATAAGCCAACGTTAACTTTCAGTAGACTCTCAATGTCAGTGTACAGAATTTTAATATAACCAATAAAATCAGAACTAAAACCAAATGCTTGCAAAGTTTTCCACAGATAATCGTGTTCTACATGATCGAACGCCTTCTCTTGATCTAAGGAAATCAAACCCATGTCGACTCCCAATATTTTTGAAACATCAAATAAATCTCTTATAAAATGGATATTATCAAAAATTGAT
>NC_060150.1:47295164-47302867 GCF_021292245.1 Micropterus dolomieu | reverse complement strand
TGACTTTAAGCAGGGCAGTCTCAGTGCTGTGGTACTTCCTAAAACCAGACTGAAACTTTTCAAATAATTTGTTATTTTCCAGCACAGTGAGCAGCTGTGTGGACACAATTCTTTCTAGAATCTTTGCAATAAAAGGCAGTTTTTGAAATTGGTCTAAAATTTTGTGGGAGGGAGGGATCTAAACCAGGTTTCTTTAAAAGTGGGTTCACGCAAGCCGTTTTAAAATAATCAGGGACACAACCAGTAGATAGGGAGCTGTTGAAAACAGAGATCAAATGGGGCCCAACAGAATCTATTACTTTCAGTAAAAACTTTGTAGGCATTACATCAAGTGGGCTGGAGGACACTCTCATTTGTGATACTGTTTTTAAAAGCTCAGACAAGTCGATGGGATAAAACTGGTTAAAACTCTCTTGTTGCTGGTGAGGAACCTCTGAGTAAGAGGCCGCGGGGGTAATAGAGGCTCTGATTGACACCACCTTATTGGTAAAATAAGATAAAAACAATTCACAGTCATCATTACTTCCAGCTGAGGCACAAGGAGGGGTTGGATTTACCAGCTGATCCACAGTCTTAAACAGAAACCTGGGATTGTGTTTATGTGTAGTAATGAGTTCAGAAAAATAATGTGTTCTCGCATCCTTAACCATGTTATTGTAGTTAATTAATAAATTCTTCAGACTGAGGTAATGGACTTGGAGACTGGATTCTTTCCATCTGCTTACTAGCTTTAGACGTAGGCCTAACCTTTAGAGGAGCAGTAATATTTAGTGACGACAAGCAGATATGATTGAAGTTATCGACCAGATTGTTGGTGTAGAGAGAGAGATGGCCTAATAAATACCAAGACATCATACTCTGGGTTATTCAATAACAAATTTACAATCCGAATCAAAAAATATAAATGCAGATAATCAGAGTATTGTGCCAGTAGGAATGATCCTCTGAGCAGGAGAGAAACCTATAATTATTTATGTGCAGGTGTTTGTTAAACAGGTAAAAGCTGCAGAGAGAGTCATGCTGCTGTGCACTTATAAATGAGACTTTATTGGTATCAGATCAGCGCACGTGTGCAGACACAAACTCCATCAAGTCTCTAGAGAACCGACTGACAGCTGATCCAGCTGTGATCAGGGAAACGTGGATGCAATTAAGAGACTTGAGAAGCAGCCAAAGAAACCAAGCCAGGAGAGAAGGCAGGAGGAAGTATGTTTCTAGAGATATGAGACGTCCTTTCCTCCCAAGCGTCACTTGAAGCGACGTCCGTTTCTGATGACGATGGTAGCTGATCACAGCTGGATCAGCTGTCAGTTGGCTCTAAAAGCTGGAGGGACTTTGATGGAGTTTGTGTCTGCACAGATGTGCACTGTGTTGGTACTAATTGAAATGATGTAACTTGTATCAAAGTTGACGCTCAGTTTTTGGCTTTCTGTTTATTTCCTCTTCTGACATCATTTAACACTACTGCATACATTTTATTTGCATGTCATATCACTCGTCACCAATTGATCGTTCCCATCAAATTATTCCAACGATTTTTTTAGCGGAGCAGCTTTCATTCATACTTTCATCAGCTGATTTTACTCGCGGAGCCGCCGGCTGCTATGCTTTGCTCGCTTCATTATGATTATGATCATAATTATGGCTTACAACTCATGAAAATCCAAAATACCATAATATCATAATATAAGAATAAATAATTTATAATACAGAAATGTTGACCTGAGAACAGCCTCATACTGGTTCAGTACACATAATGTGTAATCATGGGGAAGACTTCTGACAGAAGACACTCATTGACAAGGATGAGTGTCAAGGGAGGGTAAGCCACAGAAGGTCAGTGCTGAAAGGACTGTCTGTTCACAGAGTGCTGGATCAAAGCATATTCATGGAAAGTTGACAGAAAAGTTAAAGTGTGGTTAAAAAAAGGTTCACAAGCAACAGGGATGACCGCAGCCATAAGGAGAATTGCCAAGCAAAGCCGATTCAAGAACTTGGAGCTTCACAAGGAGTGGACTGAGGCTGGTGTCAGTGCATCAAGAGCCACCAGGCACAGACGTGTCCGGGAAATGAGCTACAAGTGTCTCATTGCTGGTGTCAAGCTACAGTACTCCTGAGACGGAGACGGAAGCTTCTTACCTGGGCCAAGGACAAATGGAACTGGGCCCGTGTTTATCAAGCTTCCCAGTATTACTCATAAGAACACTATTGACTTGTGAGTAAAAAAATCTTGGCTCAAAGCTGTGCTTAAAAGTTAGTTATTAATCATCTCAGTCCTAATTTAAGTGAAGTTTTAGGACTAAATATTAAGTGTCAGTATTAGTGCTGATTCACGACACTTTGCTGTACCGCAAACAGGATTTTGGATGACGACATAGGCAAGGACAAATCACTGAACAGATTTCCTTATTTAATAATATTCTCAGATAAATTCACATTGAATGGTGAAATTCAGTGAGTTTACATTCAACACACATTTGACCATAAAGAATTTTTAAGAGAATACATTATGATATACATGTTGGAACTGAAAAATAAAAAAAGGTTTCCTACACTTTTTCACCATTTCTTGATTACAAATTTTAAACCGCCCACTACTTCTGGGAAGCCGGCTATTTGCATGAATTGTGTTTGCTTCTGTTGGCGGGGTGTTGTTTGGAAGTCGATGAAACGTGTGACAGTGTGTAGAGCTGTAAGTGCAATGATTGTTTCAATGACAGTTCGGCTTGTTGATGGTCATGATGGCCCCAAATCATCAGTATTGCTAAATTTTTCCTGTGGCAAGAAAACGAAACGTCATTGCTGCGTAAAATCAGTGGTGAGATGATGTCCCTCACCAACTTGCCGACAAAGATGATGCCTGCTCTGTCCAAACGATATCAATAACTGTTAGTCATCAAACAATTAAAAAAACATTCGTCCTCTCCTGATAGATTTGCACACGTCTCCGTCTCCTCGCTGCCATCACAAGCCCCTATGGGCAACACTTAACTAAGTGAGTGACCTCTCGAGCTGTCCAGAGTGATTCTTTGCTTTAAGAAATTAAGATTCAAAGTAGGTAAATTTCCATTATTCTCAGCACTGACTAAAATGGCACTTTGAGAAGCTTGATAAGTACCAGCCCTGGACTGTTGCTCAGAGGTCCAGAGTCCTCTTTTCAGATGAAAGTAAATTTCTAGTCTGGAGGATGAGTGGAGAGGCACAGAAAGTAGCTTGAAGTCCAGTGTGAAGCTTCCACTATCTGTGATGATTTGGGGTGCCATGTCATCTGCTGGTGTTGGTCCACTGTGTTTTATCTGCCTGTATTAGACTAAAACACTCATTTATACTAATTCCTCCTCCAGGTTGTGCATAGTGTCTCTGCACTGGACAGATGTATGCACGTTTTCTTTTTGTGCAAGTAAACCTTTCTCAATGTTTCCAGAACATTTTTAACAAATGCTTTCAAAAAGTGATGGGGACAACATCAGCTATTTAAAAAAAAGTTTCGGGGACATGTCCCTAGCGTCCCCAGTGTAAATGACACCCATACATACAAACTGTTGTTTTTACTGAAGTTACTGTTATACATTGTTCAGTCATCTTGTTAACATAAAGTGTGGCGTGGTCCCATATTCCACAAGCTGCAAGGCACCAATCACAGTAGAGACTTATTGAAGGAACATAATACAATAATACACATTAACCCTACAGTAACCCAAGAAAACAACAATACACACTGTTTCACCTCTCAGACTGACTGAAGTCCACAAGATGAATGTTGGTGTGGAGGAGGAGGAGGACAGAGCAGAGTCTGCAGCATCCAGCTGTCTGTCTATGAAGAGTGACTTTTCCAAAGAGGAACCTCCATTGTTTAGTAATGAACCTGGACCCTCAGACACAAAGTAAGACAACTGATACTAACTCATTTATATGACTTTTGTTCAGTAACCCCAGTCAATGCCATATTTTTCTGTTTGTGATTATGTTTCTAATGTTCTCCTAACATGTATTTGCTGCCTAAATTTAAAAACTCAACTGTTTGTGACAAAAATAGAAATCATTGGTGCCATATTCCTCTTAGTATCTGTGACAGCTGTCAGTCACCTAGAGAAGCTGGAATCTGATCTAAGAGACTAATACAATTTTTTAAACCTCCTAATTATCGACAGCAGCAGCAGTTTGTGTGTTTAGAGCTACCTAAATGGCTTCATCAGAGAATCTATCAAAGATTCATGTGATATGAACAAAAACATCTTGGTGTTTGCAGAGTTCAGTCCAGACAGAGAGCAGAGTCTGCAGCATCCAGCTGTCTGTCTGCGAAGAGTGACTGGTCCAAAGAGGAACCTCCATTCTTCAGTCCTGAACCTGGACCCTCAGACACAAAGTAAGAGACTGTTTTTACTGTAAACTGACCTGATGGAAGATGATGCATTGAGGATGAAGACAAAATGTTCTGCTAAAAGATTTATATTCGCCCGCTTTAGCTGCTTCTAGCTGCTTAGGTCGTTAATACAAATATTAATGTTTAAACATATGATCAATATGTCAGTATGGATATGCTACACATCATTAGATTGGTTAGATTCTCCAGGATTCAGTCCTTCATTTCATTTAATGGAAAGAAGGAGCCCCAAAGTCTGATTCTTATAGATTTACCGGTGTAACCTACATGGTAAAAGAGGCGAAAAGGAAAAAAAGGCCCGACTCCCGTTACCTTTGAAGCGTTTCGTTAAGTCCAAATGTTTCTGTTCTTTGATTATTTATATTCTTTTAGTCTGTAAGGGTCCACCTATCAAAAGAATCAAAACAGCTTTTCATAAAAATTTATCCAAGTTGTAAATCCTGTCATGTGAAGTCCATCGCTCTCTGCTAACTTCTGCCACACTTCTCTCATCCCATGTTGTTGTTTTTCATTAGTTGCTGCCTTCAAAATAAAAAGCGCACAAGCAGTCTGTCAGAGCTAGATCAAATGAATGACGTGTATTTGATATCATTTGATATTATTATTATTATTATTTATTATTTAATTTATAAATTTTATTAAGTATTTTTCAGTTTGAAATAAATTAACTGTTTCATAGTAGTTTCAGTTTTCTGCAAAAGGAATTAAAGGCCTGTCCCATATGGACGCCTGTCCCAAATTTAGGCAGGGTCAATTCAGTGATTTTAGCAAATAAAAGCCCGTGCTATTATTCAAAGTTTTACGGTAGTATAAAGAGCGAGAAGTCCATGTCAGGAGTGGTTGTCAAACAACCACTTTCACCCAGAAGACTGGGTCTCAAGTTGTAATGGCAGAAAATTGTTTCTCCCTACATCTAAACTTTTATGCATGTTCTATTATTAGTATTATATTGCGATTATTGTTTATGTCTTATATACAGTGACTCAAAAAAGTGAGTACACACCTCACATTTGTATAAATATCTGATTTTATCTTTTCATGTGACAACACTGAAGAAATGACACTTTGCTACAATGTAAAGTAGTGAGTGTGCAGCTTGTATAACAGTGTAAATTTGCTGTCCCCTCAAAATAACACAGCACACAGCCATTAATGTCTAAACTGGCAACAAAAATTAGTACGCACCTAAGTGAAAATATCCAAATGGCCATTTTCACCTCCCCAGTCTCATGTGAGTCATCTCAGGTGTGAATAGGGAGAAGGTGTGGTAAATTTGGTGTTATCTCTCTGACACTCCCTCATTCTGGTCACTGGAAGTTCAACATGGCACCTCCTGGCAAAGAACTCTCTGAGGAACTGAAGAAAGAATGGTTGCTCTACATAAAGATGGGCTATAAGAGGCTATAAGAAGATTGCCAAGCCCTGAAACTGAGCTGCAGCACAGTGGCAAAGACCAGTCGCTGAAAGTTATCACACATCATTGCAGGAAAGCTCACATTATCTAGTTTAAACCAACTAAAACACAAAATGACACAACTTAACACAAAGAACAACTTAACTAAATACTTCCAGGATAATACTGATTGTTAAACGTTCTTACTTAGAAAATATGCAAGAAAGTTATAAGAACATGGCATCAGATTATAAACCATAAAACATCACAAGGAGAGTTTAAGAACAATAGCATGTTACACCTCTTTTGTCCTCTGGGGGGGAAATGAAAGAGGATTTGAAAATAACTCTAACTATTTAACTTTACAGTTAATTCAATCCTTGGCTCAGGAGCTGGGAAAATGAATTGTAAATGTATTGTTGAACACAGGATAATATTTCTGTACCATTATTATTTATAAGAAAGTATATAGGAAGGTGTTTGGAGCAAAGATTGACTTGCTTTTCTTATCAGTTTGGCACATCAGCGTGAAAAGGAGGGGGCAGCCTTTATGTGTGTGTGGGATGCAGTTTGTCCCTTTACTTCTGGCTTTTTCGTGGGGTAGTCAGGACTGAAAGAAAGGGGGTTCCTTGATGTTTCGAGGTAACTTGCAGGGTGAGGTCGGTTACCATGGTTACTTGACCATTTGGTCTTCCTATTGATTGACCGTAGTGACACCTTTACAGCCAGAGTGGTTGGATGGTCCCAGAATTGTTAGTCTAGCATGTCTGTTTGAGTCTGTGCAGGGGTATTTCTACACACCGAAATCTGTGTCTTTCCTGTGCAGGTCACAAATGCCAAGTCTTGGGATTAGGCCCCCCTGGGTAAAATAATTAATCTCCCCTTCTCTTAAAATTATGAAATTTATATTGTAATAGGCATTATATTAACTTATTGGGAGAAAACTGGTAGTTCTATATGAAATCAGACGTTGAGCACCCCCATATCGCCTATCGTGGCCATTTTTACAATCTGCAAGAAGTCTATCTTAGCCTGACGCGTGTCCACTTATGTGTGTCCTAATATACACACAATCCACAATATCCAGTGTATATAAAAATCTAGAAGAGACAAGAAGAAGAAGTTTTGAGTAAACCTTTTAATCCAGAGTTTACAAAGGCTTGGTCCATTACCAGCAACTTGTGAACTGTGGGTTGGTCACCGCCAGTGTTAATGTTATAAATAATGTCTTCTCCACAGAGAGAAGAGGAGTCCTGTTTGTGTGGAGGGGCAGCCGTCCTGCTGTGCTTTGTACCAGGATGTCTTAAAAGACCCAGTCTCTACCAGCTGTGGACAGAATATTTCTTCTTCACTTTTAATAGATAGTGGTCTGCAGGAGGTTTTAGATGAACATAAGATCAGTCTGAGGAGGAGATGTGAACGTGTGACTGAAGGAAGTGATGAAACAGGAAGTGGAACCCTCCTCAACACGATCTACACTGAGCTCTACATCACAGAGGGACAGAGTGAAGAGGTTAATACCCAGCATGAGGTGAGGCAGCTTGAGACAGCTTCCAAGAAGAAGACCCTCCATGAAACTCCGATCAGGTGCCAGGACATCTTTAAAGCCTTACCTGGCCAACAGAGAGCCATCAGAGTGGTTCTGACCAACGGCGTCGCTGGCGTTGGAAAAACCTTCTCAGTGCAGAAGTTCACTCTGGACTGGGCAGAGGGCTCGGAAAACCAAGATGTCGGTCTGCTGGTTCTGCTCTCGTTCAGGGAGCTGAACTTGATCAAAGATGAGCGGCACAGTCTCCTCACGCTGCTCCATGTTTTCCATCCAACATTACAGAAGGTCCCAGCAGAGAAGCTCGCCGTCTGGAAACTGTTGTTCATCTTTGACGGCCTGGATGAAAGCAGACTTTCATTGGATTTCCACAACAGTGA
>NC_060150.1:47292502-47295064 GCF_021292245.1 Micropterus dolomieu | reverse complement strand
GCTTCCAAGAAGAAGACCCTCCATGACACTCCAATCAGGTGCCAGGACATCTTTAAAGCCTTACCTGGCCAACAGAGAGCCATCAGAGTGGTTCTGACCAACGGCGTCGCTGGCGTTGGAAAAACCTTCTCAGTGCAGAAGTTCACTCTGGACTGGGCAGAGGGCTCGGAAAACCAAGATGTCGGTCTGCTGGTTCTGCTCTCGTTCAGGGAGCTGAACTTGATCAAAGATGAGCGGCACAGTCTCCTCACGCTGCTCCATGTTTTCCATCCAACATTACAGAAGGTCCCAGCAGAGAAGCTCGCCGTCTGGAAACTGTTGTTCATCTTTGACGGCCTGGATGAAAGCAGACTTTCATTGGATTTCCACAACAGTGAGGTTGTTTCTGATGTCACACAGAAGTCATCAGTCAACCTGCTGCTGACAAACCTCATCGAGGGGAATCTGCTTCCCTCGGCTCTCGTCTGGATAACTTCCCGACCTGCGGCGGCCAATCAGATCCCTCCTTCATGTGTTGACAGGGTAACGGAAGTACGAGGCTTCACTGACGCCCAGAAGGAGGAGTACTTCAGGAGGAGAGTCAGTGATGAAGAGCTGTCCAGCAGAATCATCTCACACATCAAGACCTCCAGGAGCCTCCACATCATGTGTCTAATCCCAGTCTTCTGCTGGATCACTGCTACAGTTCTGGAGCACATGTTGACTACAGAGCAGAGAGGAGAGCTGCCCAAGACCCTGACTGACCTGTACTCACACTTCCTGCTGGTTCAGATAAAGAGGAAGAAGCAGAAGTACGATGAGGGACATGAGACGAGTCCACAGGAGCTGACGGGGGCTGACAGGAAGGTTCTTATGAAGCTGGGGAGGCTGGCGTTTGAACATCTGGAGAAAGGAAACATCATGTTCTACCAAGAAGACCTGGAGCAGTGTGGTCTTGATGTCACAGAGGCCTCGGTGTACTCAGGAGTTTGTACAGAGATCTTCAAAAGAGAGAGTGTGATCTTCCAGAAAACAGTCTACTGCTTTGTTCATCTGAGCGTTCAGGAGTTTCTGGCTGCAGTCTACATGTTCCACTGTTACACCAGCAGGAACACAGAGATACTGGAGGACTTCCTCGGAAAATACAAAACTAGTGACCGATCACTGGATGTCTTCCTGAGCAGAGCCATGGAGAAATCCCTTGAAAGTAAAAATGGCCACCTGGACCTGTTTGTTTGCTTCCTTCATGGCCTCTCTCTGGAGTCCAACCAGAGACTCTTAGGAGGCCTGCTGGGTCAGACAGACAACAGTCCAGAAATCATCCAGAAAGCCATCAATAACCTGAAGAAGATGAACACGTATGAGATCTCTCCTGACCGAAGCATCAACATCTTCCACTGTCTGACGGAGATGAACGACCACTCAGTACATCAGGAGATCCAAGAGTTCCTGAAGTCAGAGAACCGATCAAAGAAGAAACTCTCTGTGATCCACTGCTCAGCTCTGGCCTACATGCTGCAGATGTCAGAGGAGGTTCTGGATGAGTTGGACCTGAAGAAGTACAACACATCAGTGGAGGGACAACAGAGGCTGATTCCAGCTGTGAGGAACTGCAGAAAGGCTCAGTAAGTCCAGATGTGATTAACATTATAAATCAGTGTGGATAAGTAGTTTACTTCTACAAATATTTACACCATAATAAATAATCTTATTATTCTTAAAATAGTGTTCCACTTAAGAATGTGTTTTGACAGATGTTCCAGAGATATTTCTAAGTGCAAATATTTTATACTTTTCATTTGGTTATGTTCATAACTGTCAACTTAATGAACACATTTTTTTTCTATCTACTTCCTTGGGGTAATGGATGTGAATTACAAACCTTTTGATACAAATGAAAGACATTCTTCACATTAATAAGAACAATAACATCACTACAAGTTAGTGACCCTACTTCGAATTCGAAGGAATGAGTCTGTATGTGTCTGAGAGGGATGACAAGGGAAGGGGTCAACAACCTCCAAACAGTGGACATGCACACAGCAGAGTTGTATTGAATTACATTTTCTTTCATTATCTGGTTAGATATGTATAACAACTGTTGTGTCAGTAATAATAATAATAATAATCCTTATTTGTAGAGCACTTTTCAAAAACAAGTTACAAAGTGCTTTAACAAGTGTAAAGAATAATACAAAAAAAAGATAAGAGCATGAAAATTTAATATAAAATTAGTAAAATACAATAAAATAAAAGGGATAAAATAAAGTCAAATAAGATCGGGAAAGGCTCTCCTATAAAAGTATGTTTTAAGAAGGGACTTAAAAGAGTTCACTGACTCAGCCGACCTGATTTCCTCGGGCAGGCTGTTCCAGAGCCTCGGGGCCCTGACAGCAAACGCTCTGTCCCCTTTAGTTTTCAGTCGAGACTCTGGAACAGACAACAGACCTCTGCCCGAGGATCTCAAGGTACGTGCTGGTGCGTATGGGACTAAAAGGTCAGAAATATAACAAGGCGAGAGGCCATGAAGAGCTTTAAAAGTGATCAATAGAATTTTAAAGTCAATTCTAAAACATACTGGGA
>NC_060150.1:47291501-47292402 GCF_021292245.1 Micropterus dolomieu | reverse complement strand
TTAAGAGATTACTATTATTTCTGTGTGGGATGTGCACGTTTCGGTTTACTGGTCTATGCGTGATGATGACAGGAATAGAAGTCTGTGGAACAGCGCTGGGAGCAGACGGCTTTACATGCCAGCAGGTGGAGACAGTTGTTTGTGGCAGTGAGGCAGAGATCTGTTCAGTGAGCGGTGGTGTGTCCAGGTGTGCTGCATGAATGATTAGTCATTCACGTAAGTCATGTGTGGACCGCACCACATGCTGTATGTGCGCAGCTAACATTTCTGAGCCCCGTTTGTTTGGGTGAAGTCCGTCTGTCTTAAAAAGAGACATTCTTTGCCAGAAAATATTAAAATTATCCACATAAAACACACGGTGAGCCCTGCAGGCGGACTATACTCCAAAAAGCCTAAACACTCCATCTAGGCTACAACAACTGCGAGAAGAGAATGACACATCCTAGGCTAATACATAATTATAATAAGTAACCTTTGATATACACTCACCTAAAGGATTATTAGGAACACCATACTAATACTGTGTTTGACCCCCTTTCGCCTTCAGAACTGCCTTAATTCTACGTGGCATTGATTCAACAAGGTGCTGAAAGCATTCTTTAGAAATGTTGGCCCATATTGATGGATAGCATCTTGCAGTTGATGGAGATTTGTGGGATGCACATCCAGGGCACGAAGCTCCCGTTCCACCACATCCCAAAGATGCTCTATTGGATTGAGATCTGGTGACTGTGGGGGCCATTTTAGTACAGTGGACTCATTGTCATGTTCAAGAAACCAATTTGAAATGATTGGAGCTTTGTGACATGGTGCATTATCCTGCTGGAAGTAGCCATCAGAGGACGGGTACATGGTGGCCATAAAGGGATGGACGTGGTCAGAAACAATGCTCAGGTAGGCC
>NC_060150.1:47286021-47291401 GCF_021292245.1 Micropterus dolomieu | reverse complement strand
TGGTCAGAAACAATGCTCAGGTAGGCCGTGGCATTTAAACGATGCCCAATTGGCACTAAGGGGCCTAAAGTGTGCCAAGAAAACATCCCCCACACCATTACACCACCACCACCAGCCTGCACAGTGGTAACAAGGCATGATGGATCCATGTTCTCATTCTGTTTACGCCAAATTCTGACTCTACCATCTGAATGTCTCAACAGAAATCGAGACTCATCAGACCAGGCAACATTTTTCCAGTCTTCAACTGTCCAATTTTGGTGAGCTCTTGCAAATTGTAGCCTCTTTTCCTATTTGTAGTGGAGATGAGTGGTACCCGGTGGGGTCTTCTGCTGTTGTAGCCCATCCGCCTCAAGGTTGTGCGTGTTGTGGCTTCACAAATGCTTTGCTGCATACCTCGGTTGTAACGAGTGGTTATTTCAGTCAAAGCTGCTCTTCTATCAGCTTGAATCGGTCGGCCCATTCTCCTCTGACCTCTAGCATCAACGAGGCATTTTCGCCCACAGGACTGCCGCATACTGAATGTTTTTCCCTTTTCACACCATTCTTTGTAAACCCTAGAAATGGTTGTGCGTGAAAATCCCAGTAACTGAGCAGATTGTGAAATACTCAGACCGGCCCGTCTGGCACCAACAACCGTGCCACGCTCAAAATTGCTTAAATCACCTTTCTTTCCCATTCTGACATTCAGTTTGGAGTTCAGGAGATTGTCTTGACCAGGACCACACCCCTAAATGCATTGAAGCAACTGCCATGTGATTGGTTGATTAGATAATTGCATTAATGAGAAATTGAACAGGTGTTCCTAATAATCCTTTAGGTGAGTGTATTTAAATTTAAGAAACAAGATAATGTTAAGCAGTAAATATAATCTCAGAAGCGAAAATTGAAAGAAGCAGCCAAGCAAGAAAAGCAAAGCTTCCAAAAATATTCAGTTTCTTTAAAAAGAAAGACGTGATAGCAGCAAGCATGAGTTGTAAGCAAGAAGAGCCAAAGGGTCCACCTGCTGCTAGCACCATCAGCCCGCCATTCACGGCTGTTGATGATGAGGTGGAGGAAATGCCCCAGACACATTTAAACTTCTAGAGCCTGAAACACGAGTAATGCCATATTTTTAAAAAAATTACATAACCTCTGCATTTCACACGCAATGCAGTATGCTGTCACTAATAGGATCATGTTTAAATACGTGTGAAGGTGCGCTTTCACCGGTTATATTTTTTTCACCTATGAATGTGCCCTCTCACCGGTTAGGCTATATTTTAATTTTATGGTGCTCCAACACCGATTTGGTCAGGTAGGTAAATCACTGTCTTAGCCTTGCTATTAGGACTTATCTTTTTGGTAGAATGCTGTCTGGACACTGTTACTGGTTGTTTTAAAGCTGTGTTCTGATGGTATAGGCTGCCTTGTCGAAAAATGCTACCGTAGCGCAAATTGATATTCTAATCGAGTCTATCGAGTCGCTTTGCCCTAATGAAAATTTATGTGTTCCCTTTTCCAGTCCCATAAAGTTATAACTCTCACAGTATTATGACATCTTCTGTTTTTTTTCAGCGTATTCTGACTAAAATCCCCTATCAAATAATGCTCCCACTACAGAATCATTTTATATTGCACCATATATTATATATTACTATATTATGCAATAATATAGACTAATAATGATTTTCTTTTTGTTGTTTTTTGGTTGTGAGTCATACGCATGTGCAAAACCGCTAAGTAGCACATCTCGATAGGTAGCATAAACACCATAGAACACAATGTTTATCAGTTGAGGAACATCAATGAGCGATTAAACTGTTGTGTCTCTAGTTACAGTCGGCGTGTCAGAAATGATTAAACATGAGCTGAACAAGTATCTAACACACCGTTGCAGGTCCTTGTTGTAGACAGTCATGTAGTATTAGATTAATTCAAGGGCAGTGTTTCCTCAGTGTCACTGTATCATTGAGCCAGAAGTGTGTTAGCATTAAATAGAATTAACAGAGTGCAGGTGATAAACTAGATGTAGAAAGTAGTCATTGTGGCGGAATATATGAAAGGTAATAACTACTGCATGATTTGCCTATGTAGGAGATCCCTGTTTATCATTATTATGATAGCAATGACATGAGAGATGATATACGAATGGTGTTGTTATTTTTAGTAGTAGTACTATATTGGGTTTTTTTTTTGCTGGCCCCAACAATACATACACTATTTAATTTCATTAGTAGTAGTACTCTATAATTTATAATAAATCAGATATTTTAAAAATGTTTTCTGTAGTTTTATACATTTGACTCTTATTTATAAAAACTTTAATATATTGTACTTTTGTTCAAAGTACTATTTCTAACAATACAAGTTTATTTTTAAACTGCATTATGTCATGGTATCTTGGTGAGGTCTCAACATAACAAAGTTTGGGGATAATCTTTGTTTATGTTATGCTTTTCTTAAAATAAGGGGAGAAAAATTGGCGGATTTTAAAATCCTCAAATATTGATATTGCTATTGGACTTCAAAAAACCCATATCGGTCGGGCTCTATAAATTATTACTATTCCGACGTGTGTGAGTTTGCAAATATACGACATGATACCACTGCACAAGTCATCATGGGCCAGGTCCCCAGCTGAAGATTTTTAGCTGTTTAGCCTATCTTGAAAAAGAATTATCTTGATGCAGCTTCATTTAGAAACTATAGGCCTATTTCTAAATTGCCTTTTCTTTCGAAAATTCTAGAAAAGGTTGTTGCGAACCAGCTACATAATGTTTTGGATTCCCATAATATCTTTGATAAATTTCAGTCTGGTTTTCGTAAAAACCATTCAACGAAGACTGCCCTCCTTAGGGTCTCAAATGATATTTTGATGGCTGCTGATGGGGGTAAATGTTCTGTGCTGGTCCTATTGGATCTCAGTGCAGTGTTTGATTCGGTCGATCACTGCACTCTGATTGATCGACTGAAAACAACTGTGGGCATTACTGGATCGGCTCTGAACTGGTTTCCCTCCTATCTCTCTGACAGGAGTTTCTGTGTCCATAGGAACTGTGGAATGTCAGACTCTGCCCGTTTGTGGGCCCCAAGGTTCTGCGCTCGGCCCCCTGCTGTTCAGTCTGTATATGCTTCTTCTTGGAAAGATTAGTGGTAGCTTTGAAGAAATATCTTATCATTGTTATGCTGATGACATCCAATTATATTTATCTTTTAGTCCTCATAGGCTAGACAAACTGTCTGTTGCACAATTGCTTAGCCTCCATTAACAAATGAATGGCAGACAACTTTTTGCAACTAAATACAGACAAAACTGAGGTGTTGAATTTTGCCCTAGACAATATTACCCCTAAAATTAGGCAAGCACTTGGGGCTCTATCATCCTCTGACAGTAATGTTGTGTGAAATCTGGCTGTCACTTTTGACAAATCTGTGTTTTAACAGTCATGTTAAATCTATGGTTTGTTCCTGTTTTTATTCCATCTCAGGAACATTGCTAAGATTAGATCTATGGATTCTAAAGAAGAGATGGAGATGCTTGTTCATGCTTTTATTTCCTCTCGTCTGGATTATTGCAATGTATTGTACACTTGTCTAAACAAATCCTCCATAGACCGACTGCAAGTTGTGCAGAATGCAGCTGCAAGGCTTTTGTCTAAAACTAACAAGAGATCACACATTACTACTGTGCTTAAGGCTCTTAATTGGCTTCCGATTGGTTTTAGAGTACATTTTAAAATCTTAACCATTACTTATAGAGCCTTGCATGGACAAGCTCCCTCTTACATCCAGCATCTGTTGCATGCACACATTTCTGGTCGTTCTCTGAGGTCTTCAGGCCAAGACCTTTTAACTGTTCCCAGAACACGTTATAAAACAAGAGGTGATCGTGCTTTCTATGTGGTGGCTCCAAGGCTCTGGAACGCTCTCCCTTTAGCCTTGAGAGCCTTGGATTCTGTGGAAACCTTTAGAAAACACCTTAAGACACATCTTTTTAGATCTTAGATCTTTTAACTAGCCATAAAGTTTTGTATTTTAAGTGTTGTTGTTGTTTATTTTATTCTATTTTTTACTGTGAAGCACTTTGTGACCCCTCTTGTCTGTGAAGGGTGCTATATAAATAAAGTTTACTTACTTACTTACTTACTTCCCTTAATGTGCCAGATTAAAGCAAAAACAAATATTAAAGTGAGCAGTAATGACAAAGAATTATTGTTTCATCTCAAACACAGTGAGATAACATTAGTTGAACCACTGATGTGAAGAGCAAATGTTAATCGAAACTGGAATGTCAAACTGCGATTTAAACACATTGAAGTTTCTTCTTTCAATATCATTTTTTTTGTTATATATGTGTCATTACAGACTTTCTGGCTCTCAAATCTCAAAGACTCACTGTGAAGTCATGGCCTCAGCTCTGAAGTCTAACCCCTCCCATCTGAGAGAGCTGGACCTAAGTGAAAACTACAACCTGCAGGATTCAGGAGTGAAGCTGCTGTGTGCTGGACTAGAGAGTCCAAACTGTAAACTGGAAACTCTAAGGTCAGTTCAATGCCTTTAGCTTATGTTTGTTACAACCCGTGAGGTCTATGAGGTGCTGTGTGCTGTGCTTGTGTTGCTGTGGGTGCGTCTGTCCCTCTCCTGCAGGTGGGTGTGTCCTGAGCCTGATGTCTATGAAGATTCTCAGTCATCCAGGTCATAGTTATCCAACGAAGGTTAAAATCAAGGGCAACTGGACTTGGTTGAAGATACTGGAAGACGTTTCGGCCCTCATCCGAAGGACTTCTTCAGTTCTGACTGACTGGCAGGGAAACTCAGCTATTTAACCTCAGTGGGGTCGTTATCCCGGGTCATCGATACCGCTGGTTCGTTAGTGTTCCTTGTTGCTGTGACGACAGTCGTTACAGTCGTTAAGACTACCGGTGGCCAAGACTGAACGACCATCGTTGGTATCTTCACCTGAGGCCAATAGGTTACGTTTGTTGAATTTCCTGGGAAGTGATGAAAGGACAGCATTGTAAGTGGGGGATAAGTGGTGGCGTAGACCCCCTCCTCTGTTCAATGACGGCTTCTCGACCCTGGTGTAGATGCTTCCTTGACACCTCTTTCAAACCATCCATCTTCTCTGTCTAAAATGTGCACCTGGTGGTCCTCAAACGAGTGTCCTCTGTCCTTCAGATGTAAGTAGACTGCAGAGTCTTGACCTGAGGAGTTGGCCCTTCTGTGTTGAGCCATGCGTTTGTGTAGTGGTTGTTTAGTCTCCCCAATATACAGGTCTGTGCATTCCTCACTGCATTGGACCGCATACACTACATTGCTTTTCTTGTGTTTGGGTGTGCGGTCTTTGGGGTGGACCAGCATCTGTCTTAGTGTGTTCTTGGGTTTAAAAAACACAGGG
>NC_060150.1:47269283-47285921 GCF_021292245.1 Micropterus dolomieu | reverse complement strand
ATGCGTTTGTGTAGTGGTTGTTTAGTCTCCCCAATATACAGGTCTGTGCATTCCTCACTGCATTGGACCGCATACACTACATTGCTTTTCTTGTGTTTGGGTGTGCGGTCTTTGGGGTGGACCAGCATCTGTCTTAGTGTGTTCTTGGGTTTAAAAAACACAGGGATGTTATGTTTGTTGAAAATCCTCCTGAGTTTCTCTGATACTCCAGACACGTATGGAATCACAATGTTGTTGCGTTTGACCTTCTTTTCCTGCTCCCCTGTAGTTTTGTTCTTCTTGGATCCTGTGGCTGTTTTCACAAAGGTCCATTTAGGGTGTCCACAGGCTGTAAGTGCCCCCTTCAGGTGGTTCTGTTCCTTCTCTCTGGCTTGGGCGCTTGTTGGCAGCCTGGCGCTGCGTGAATCCCGCAGCTGGAGCTGATCGTCAGCAATCAGTGGGGCATATATGCTGAGCCAGTGAGAAATCAGAAATGTTCTTTCTTTCCAAATGGCCGAGTAACAAAAAGCCACTCCAGCGAGGTCCCACGTCAAAAAGTCTTTATAAACGATTTCGAAATGGACTATAGCCACTCTTTAGAAAACTGTTGAAGATGAAAGAATCCTGTACTGGGCACCCTGTGGGGTGGTGATGGCGCAATGGATAAGACACATGGGTTCAATTCCCCACTGTGACCCATCTACCTTTGTGTCCCTGAGCAAGACACTTAACCCCTAGTTGCTCTAGAGGCGTGCGACCTGTGACATGTATAGCTTTGGGTAAAAGCGTCTGCTAAATGAATAAATGTAAATGTTTACAGAACAGACAATACAACAAACTTTTCAACGCTATCGTGTCAGTATGGCATGCCCACCGTGAACAGGCTAGTTCAACAATACAAACTCAAAAGTTATCAAACAGTGGTCGGACAAAGAGGGATTCTGTGGGAACACCACTAAATGTTCAATTTCAATACCATACACCAAAACAAGGTCGAGGGTGTGGTTAAAACAGTGAGTCGGTTCATGAACATTCTGAGAGAAGCCAATGGAATCTAAGAGAGAGGTAAACACAGTACTAAAGCTGTCATTCTCAACATCCACATGAATATTAAAATCCCCTACAATAATAACTTTGTCCGTTTTAAGGACTGAAGTTGACTCGAATTCAGAGTACGGACCAGGTGCTACTGCGGATTTCCCTTTCATAGCTTCCCCACAACGCTTTCAAATGTCTATTTAGCAACTGCAGGCCTCGTACATCATTCTGTTTCCATCATCAATAAATCATTTAACTGTATCCATTGATTGTGGTTCTTGCTAGTTGAAATAGTAGGCTATTTGAAATAAACCTGCGAGGAACTGCGATGTGCAAAAGCAAAACTCTGCACAAGACCAGTGAAGCAGTCAACTATAGGCAAGACTTGACAATTCTGATTCGACTATGTAAGTCTTTAGTTGGGGACAGCCCTAAAAGGAATACATCTTACCGGTGGGACTTAAAGGGCTTCTTGGGCTTCTCTGGCTTGTCTCGTAGGGTCCAGTGGGCACAATTACGAAGAGGCAGAACAGGCCCTGGAGCAGCTGGGTGACAAAATCAGTGGCATGGGGTCCCTCCAGTCCTTCTGTGTATGTTGTTGCTTCTGGATCTGCCCTTTAGGTCTTCACACTTGTCATCTAAACACTTTACTTGCACAGATAGTATGCTAACGGCGATTTCTAGCTTCCCAATTAAAGTGCTGTGATCAGTAGGGTTCAGTGTTCAGTGCATTCAGTTTTGCCGTTAAGTCCGTCAGAAATCCGAGGTCAAGTAGCCACGCGTCATCTGACAGTTCTTTGTGCTCCTCATTCCTCGTTGACAGAAAAGTCTTTATCTCTGGCAGCAAGTCAACAAATCTCTGTAGCACTTTGCCGTGACTCAGCCACCGGACATCAGCGTGGAGAATCAGGTCTCCGTAAGCGGCATCGAGCTCATCCAATAACGCCTTGAATAAACTATGTTGGAGAGCTTTTGCTCGAATCGAGTTAATCAGTTTGACCACCAGTGTCATGACGTGAGAGAAGTCCACGACTTTCCCAACCAAGGCCTGCTGATGAATTACGCAGTGATAATTCACAAAGTCTGGAAAAGCAGGATCATTGCAGCACAGTGCTATAAAACCAGAGCGCACACCGCGCACTGCTGGAGCTCCATCAGTAATGATTGCCACAAGTTTATGAATTGGAATGCAATTTTCATCAACGTATTTTTTAAATTCCTTAAAAATATCCTCACCCCTTGTTCTGTCCTTCAAGTGCAGAAGAGTGAGAAAGTCCTCCTTTGTTGTAGAATCCTGGAAAACCATTCTGACAAATACAGCAAGCTGAGCTGTGTACATTACATCCAGGGATTTATCCAACTGCAGTGAGAAATATTCACAAAGTGACAGGACCCTTAACACCTGTTGATCCACGTCCTCCGACAGTGATTCCACCCTTCTTGTCACTGTAGCGGGGCCAAGCGGGACACTGCTGAGTGCTGTTTTGATGTCATCTTTGTTTTTGAAGTCGTTGCAAACTGTGTCGGCGGTAATAGCCATAGCCTCCTTGAATAACTCACCGTCTGTAAAGGGCTTCTTATGTTTGGCCAAAAGGTGACTTACACGAAATGATGCTTCTGTGGCAGCCTTATGTCGAACAGCAGGTTTAGTGAAGAGCGACTGCTGGGCTTTCAACTCCAACTTTCGCTCCGCCACTTTTTTAGCACGGATGGCGCTCTTCGGCGGATAGCTGTCCCTAAAGGTCGGGTGGTTAGCATTGTGGTGCCTCTCCAGATTTCTTCTTTTAGTCAGTGCTTGTGTTTGCCGGCAGAACATACTGTACATATACACTTGTCTTTAACTAACGTAAAAATTAATTCTTCTTCCTGTTCTGGATGAAAATAATAGGTTCTAGGCTTCTTTCGCTGAGCCTCAGCCATGTTAGCTGGCTGTAACCTAGCTAACCCTAGCCCCTGTGTGCATCTGCGTGTGAAATCTGAAACTGGTGAGGACGACTTCTCTTAATTCATTGGTCAATTCAATTGTACTTTTATTTTATTGGTCACTTTCTTGCTCAAGAGAGAGGCTCCTTGCAAAACCGAACTTTAATCGGGCATTTAAATGATTGTGTAATTATTTTAATATTTTCACGATTTACAGGAAAAGTCTCAAAGATCGACATGTCGATCGCGATCGACGGGTCGGTGACCTCTGGTGTAATGTAAAGTTGTTTGATTGAGCTCTTTAATTCTAGTCTCATAGACAATATTTTGGAGTGTAGCAGCGGCGCATTGAGGGTGTTAGCAGTGTCAGTGTTCATTATTGTTGCAGTGACCGGTTCAAGAGGTTTACTGCTGTGTGGCCTGTCCTACCCGTCTCTTGCTTTTGCTGATTGTTTGACATCCTGGCATGAATGAGTATATTTTGTCACATTATCTCAGAGCAGTAAGGGGACACGTCAACTCTCTTCTGTGCTCCATAACGCCCCACCCCACCCTTTCCGCAGTCTTTCCAGACATTGTGGTGGAATCAGGTCTCTGTAAAGATGTGAGCACAGCAGTCTCTGATGTCCCGTTGCTTGTTCTGGGGTGCAGTAAATGGAAGGGTACCAATTTTTTTGTTGGAGCATCTGGGAGGATGATTAGTCAAATCACTACAGCATTTTTGCACCAGAAGTAGGCTGTGTAGTGGTATAGCCTTAGATCCCTTCCCCCTCTTCCTGTGATGATCGCGCCGCTCGTTGAGATATTTGATCGTCAAGAGGTCCACTGCACCGACTCCGATCCCTGCACATGAAAAAATGCTTTGGTAATAAAAGCAAAGAAGAATAACAAATTAAAACAATATTTTGTGAAGTTTGAAGTAGCTACTGGCAGCTGCCTCTGCATGCATCACTATTGTAATATGAATGTTGTGCTGACATTTGGATGATGTCTGTTGAAGTCTGACATTATGATGATCCACAATAACACAATGACAAAGTCACTTTAATCATTTTAGGGAAAAGCTCATTGATTAGCACTTTGTAACTTGTTTTTGAAAAGTGCTCTACGAATAAAGATTATTATTATTATTTATTATTATTAGGACATAGTAATGTTGAGCCCCACATTTAAAACCTGAACACATCTGATTGGATTAGAAATGGATTTGTATCTCCATTTATTCTTTATTCAGATTGAGTTGGTGCAGTTTGTCAGAGATCAGCTGTGCTTCTCTGGCCTCAGCTCTGAAGTCCAACCCCTCCCATCTGAGAGAGCTGGACCTGACAGGAAACAAGATGCTGCAGGATTCAGGAGTGAAGCTGCTGTGGGTTTTTCTGGAGAATCCGCACTGTAGACTGGAGACTCTAGGGTCAGTTCACCGACTGTTACTATTCTAGATCTGACCAGTTTAATTAACAATTGAACCTAATTTCTGTTTATACATAACTTCCTCCATCCATAAATGTCCTTTTGTTCATATTTTCACGTTTCTTGTACTAAATTTATAACTAAATATAACTAAATTTGTACTAAATTCTGCAGTCACAAAGACTTGTGTTTCTTAAATAAACTGTAGAAAATATCCGCTGTTGTTAAAGTTAATGAGTATTTATAATTTTTGGTAAATGGTCACATCTGTATACAGAAGACCCTCTGAACTAATATTTGTTTTAAATTAATAGTTTCTTGCTGAAGTTTCTGTTGATTTCAATGTGTTCACAGATAATCTCTGATCATTGATATTGATCCTTCAGAACACACACACACACACACACACACACACACACACACACACACACACACACACACACACACACACACACACACACACACACACACACACACACGCACGCACGAGCAAACAACACACGAACAAACAGGAACTCAGAGATCACACCATATTCCCAAATGCAGCTCTTTAAAGGACCAATATAGTTTTCCTCCTCTAATTCCAGACTGGCCTGAGATCAGCAGCATGTTATTGATCTGTGTTGACATGAATAGGTGGACATTTGGATGATGTCTGTAGAAGACTGACATAATGATGATCCACAATGACAAAGTCCCTCGACTCATTTTAGGGAAAAGCTCCGTGATTAGGACATAGTAATGTTGAGCTCCACATTTAAAACCTGAACACATCTGATTGGATTAGAAATGGATTTATATCTCTATCATTTATTCTTTATTCAGATTGAGGGGCTGCAGTTTGACAGAGATCAGCTGTGCTTCTCTGGCCTCAGCTCTGAAGTCCAACCCCTCCCATCTGAGAGAGCTGGAGCTGGGTGAAAATGAGCTGCAGGATTCAGGAGTGAAGCTGCTGTGTGGTTTTCTGGAAAGTCCACACTGCAGACTGGAAACTCTGAGGTCAGACACCATTTTTTTTTCTTTCTGTACTGAGATTAATATGATGTCAAAGTTGTGGTGACACTAAACTGCAGACATAAGGCTGATAATATACTGATCCATGCTGAGTATCTTAAGTCCATTGACTGTGGCAGAGCAACGTTGAGCTCAAATCTACACTGGATAATTCACTTTGAACCTCATTCTGAAACCTTATTTTAATTTGTTTATTCTAGATCATGTTTTTTTAAAATAAATAAAATAAAATAAATAAATACAATAACCTCAATTTCCACTTTCAGACAATAACACATATTTAGAGTATTCTTTACTTTTTTTATTCATTTATTCATAATTTATTTCTTGAAGGTATAGGATGCGTATACTGAATTGTATAAAACTTATTTGAAGATTGTTTTAAAATGAAAATAGAAATAAAATGTGAAGACGTGCAAAACATTGAAACCCCATATTTAATTGAAAATAGCACAGACAACTTATAAAATGTTGAAAAATGATGTCCATTTTGAATTTTATGCCAGTTTCCTGCTCTGCTACATCAGCTCTTCTTTTTACATTACATTACATTTAGCTGGTGCTTTTTGTTTTTTCTTTTTTTCTTTTATTTTTATTTAACCAGAAAGAAAACTCATTGAGATTAAAAATCTCTTTTCCGAGAGCGTCCTGGCCAAGACAGGCAGCAGCACAATTAACAAGGTTGCAGACATCAAAACATATAACATAAACGTAAAACATATAACAGTTTATGATGGGAATAAATAGTGAGTTACAAGGTCATAAAATATCAAAATTTCATATATATTTTCCACAAGTGTTAAACAACAAGGATCATCCGAGTAATAATTCATAACATTTACAGCCAGTGTGTACAGCCTTTAAAAGAACTTTATAAGAACTTTAAAAGTGAAACCGGCTCCTGTAGATTCAGGACATTTTGCAGCTGATGCCAAGTGCAGGGCGCCGCATACTTACGCCCCTTTTCCCAATTCAGTTCAGACTTGAGGGCCGGACCGTAGTAATAAGTCCTCAGAACGAAGACAATATCTTCCTGTGCCTTTCTTTTTGATGTAGGTTTGGGGGAAGCAGACCAAGAATAGCCTTGTAAATAAGAATGTGCCAATGATTAAGTCTACGGGTGGACAATGCAGACCAACCAAGCCACTCATACAAGGAGCAATGATGAGTAAGGGCTCTAAAGTTTGTGATAAACCTCAGAGCTCCGTGGTAAACAGTATCCAACAGTTTCAAGCTTTGAAAGGATGCATGCATGTATACAACTTTGCCATCGTCCAGCACTGACATAACAGTGGCAGCAACAAGTCTCCTTTTGGCCTCAAAGGAAAAACACGACTTGTTTTTAAAATAAAAACCTAGTTTCAGCTTCAGTTTTTTTGCCAACTGCTGAATGTGAGGTTTAACAGTGAGAGAATCATCAATTAAGATACCGAGATACTTGTATTGAGACACAGTCTCAATCTCAGAGCCCTGAGAAGTAGTGATGGGTGGAAGGTTCAGTGACTTTGATTTTGCACTATATAAAAAAGGAAGTCAACTTGGCAGCAAGTGTTACTCCGAAACCTGTAGCCTATATATCATCAGCATCAATGGTGCCTCAACAAGTGTGCAGGTTACCCATGCTATGTGCACTAATGCACCCCCATATCATCATGGATGCTGGCTTTTACACTGTGCACTTGCAGTATAGTAAGCCAGATGGTTCCTCTCCTCTTTAGCCTGGAGGATGCGGCGTCCATGATTTCCAAATAGAATTAAATTTTTGACTCGTCAGACCACAGAACAGTTTTCCACTTCGCCTCTGTCCATCTCAAATGTACAGTGGCTCCTAACGGTAAGGAGAGGACATTTTTTGAGGACTACCTTTGCGTTCCCTTGCAAAATGTTTTGTGTTCCCCCGCAATACCTTTCTTCTTCCGTTCCTTTATACTTAGGCTATGCTGTTGATTCAACGCCTATGTGTAGCCCTGTACCCTATGCAGTAGCCTGACGTGCCCCTCCTCAAAAATGTAACTACACGTCGGGGTGACACGGAGAGTAAGAACTATTATTGGTCGGCTGGTTTTACCAGTGGCTAATCCAGCGGCTGTAAGGTGGTGGATAAATATATTTGAGCATCACAACCCACGCGAAATGACTCGTTTACTATCGGAATATGATTCATTCGGGTGATAGCATTTGAGAAGTCTATAAGAGCCGTACATATATCATTTCTCCATTCAAGTTAGCACAGAGCTAAACAGGAAGTTAGCTTGCTCGGCCGGCAAAAGTCAACGCAGTGAATGCTGTGTGGTGCTTAAGTATAAATCAAGCGTAAGCCGTAGCCAGGCACGTGCACACATAGACATGAAAAGGGGTTCAAGTACCTTTTCTTTCCTTCCTCAAGAGACAGTGCACTTATTTCTAGGCTTTTTCATTTATTTTATATGTATATATATATATATATATATGCTGGACAGCACCAGGCCCTGACATGATCCAAACCTACTGGCTGAAGTAACTAACTGCACTCCATGATCGCCTAGCAGCACAAATGAACCAACTGCTGATGGATAGGACCCACCCAGAATGGTTAACCCAGGGATGGACAGTCCTGATTATGAAGGATCCCCAGAAGGGAACAATCCCATCCAACTGCTGGCCAATAACCTGCCTCTGCACAACATGGAAGCTCCTGTCTGGCATCATAGTGGCTAAGATGAGTAGGCACATGGCTCAATACATGGACAGGGCCCGGAATGGGTAGTAATACCAGGGGAGCCAAGCACCAGCTACTAGTTGACAGAGCAGTCACTCGAGACTGCAAGACCAGGCAGACCAATCTGTGCACCGCCTGGATTGACTACAAGAAAGCCTACAACTCAATGCCACATACATGAATACTGGAATGCTTGGAAATGTACAAGATCAACAGGACACTAATAGCCTTCATCAAGAACTCAATGGGGCTGTGGAAAACAAGTCTGCAAGCCAACTCAAAGCCAATTGCACAAGTCGCCATCAAGTGCAGCAAATATCAAGGTGATGCACTATCCCCGCTGCTATTCTGCATAGGCCTGAAACACCTCAGCCAGATCATCACAAAGACTGGCTACAGATACTGGTTCCGAAGTGGAACAACCATCAGCCTCCTCTACATGGATGACATCAAGCTGTATGCCAGAAATGATCACTGATCCACACTACCAGGATCTACAGCAACGACATTGGAATGTCGTTTGGACTGGAGTGTGGTCTCACGGTATCAAAAAGAGTGAAGATGATCAGAACGAGGGGATTGAACTACTAGAAGGCCACATTGCAGATGTTCAGGACTGCTACAAATACCATGGGGTGCAGCAGGCTTATAGAAACCAGGAGGAGGCAGCAAGGAAGGCAAGAACAGGCACTCAGTACAAGATCAATAGAGGCTGGGGTCTACTACATCAGGAACTGGGAGAGTGGCTTCAGCAGATTCCAGGTAAAACATCAGAGGTCTCTGTCCAGAAGAGTGCAGTCCTAGGAACAGCTAAGATACTGCGCAGAACCCTCAAACTCCCAGGCCTCTGGTAGAGGACCAAAGCTTGAGGATGACCCCGCAAGAGGTCATAGGGGGAAATGTTTTTTTTTAACAATTAGTAATAAGTAATGTAAGTGAGATCTCTTTTGACCTTTTTTATTTTTTACAGTTTGAACCTGCATCCTGTTGGGTTCATGTGTTTGGAGTTTCCATTTTCTAAACTTCTACATTCTAAACCTTCTTCAGCTCTGAACAGATTATTAAACACTGAATGATTTCAAGCGAACGTTGTCTTCTAAAGTTACATAGTTTACTCTTTATTCAGATTGAGTTCCTGCAGTTTGTCAGAGATCAGCTGTGCTTCTCTGGCCTCAGCTCTGAAGTCCAACCCCTCCCATCTGAGAGAGCTGGAGCTGAGTGACAAGAAGCTGCAGGATTCAGGAGTGAAGCTGCTGTGTGGTTTTCTGGAGAGTCCACACTGTAGACTGGAGACTCTGAGGTCAGTTCACTGACTCTCTGTTCCTATATGTTTAATTAACAATTTGAAGTTACTTGTACATGTCTTTTTGTGCATATTTTTTATTATATATTAAAATAAATGTATGTTTATAATTTTTGTTAAATTTCCAAATGCAGCTGTTTAAAGGACCAATATAGTTTTTCTCCTCTAAGTCCAGACTGGCCTGAGATCAGCAGCATGTTATTGATCTGTGTTGACATGAATAGCTGTATGAATGTTGTGCTGACATTTGGATGATGTCTGTGGAAGGCTGACATTATGATGATCCACAATAACACAATGACAAATGTCCCTCTATTCATTTTAGGGAAAAGCTCATTGATTAGGACATAGTAATGTTGAGCTCCACATTTAAAACCTGAACACATCTGATTATAATGTATTTTTATCTCAATCAATTATTCGTCATTCAGATTAAGTTGGTGCAGTTTGTCAGAGATCAGCTGTGCTTCTCTGGCCTCAGCTGTGAAGTCCAACCCCTCCCATCTGAGAGAGCTGCAGCTGAGTGAAAACAAGAAGCTGCAGGATTCAGGAGTGAAGCTGCTGTGTGGTTTTCTGGAGAGTCCACACTGTAGACTGGAGTCTCTGAGGTCAGAAACCATTTTTTTACTTTCTGTGCTGGGATCTGATGTAAAAGTTGTGGTGACACTGGAGAGTGTGGCACTCCTACCATTGCTTGGAATTAAGTGCTCAGCTGAGATTCAGATTTCGGATGAGAGCAGTTTAGTAGAGCGTTTAGCACAACCTTTGCTTGGGACTTGGGTTCAGTCTCAAGGACAGTCCACATGTCATTGCCCAGAGCAGAGACACATGTTGAAAGGATTAGATCCTTACTGTTAGTGATTAGGGAATGGTCACATTTTTTCAGTTAAGAAATAGTGATTAAATCATAAAAATCTAATAGTTTAAGGCACTATTGTCTTGTCTTAAAAAAAATGTTTCCCCTTGTTTTTTCGGTTTACTACTACAGTAAAATGTGTGCAGTGGCAGAGACTAAGCACTGGGTGGACAGACTAGCTCCACTGTTGCCGCAGCAGGAGGAGCCCAGTGGAAAGCGATGTTTGGCTTAGCTGAAACTTGTTCATTAGATCACACTTCAGCTGTCTGATGTCCTCTTGCAACAATGAGTATGCTGGCAGGCAATGTCTATGCATAGCCATAACGGTGATCAGCTGTTTCAAAGGCCAGCCACCAGTAGCAACCAGGCAAACAAACAGATGGACCTAGCTAAGAAAGTCTGACTAGTCCCCAAACAAGGCTTCAGAAAGCGATCGGGTTTTATCTGCACCAGGTTGTATAAGACTAAAAGCCAAGGTGGCAATACACAAACAACACAAAAAGTCACTAATATAAGAGCAAAAAAAGCCAGGCGAGACAATTAAAAGTAGTAGCTTTCCATGGTGGCTCTCTAAACCACAGTCATCTACATTCAGACTGTGGCAGCCACCTTACCAGCTTTCACCTTCCAGATCGAGTGGAGTGCGTGTAGCCCACATACACTTCAAACTCTTCTGCAGAGCTAGTCAACTTAGGAATCATGGCCTACTGTACTACAGTGAAGCACAAGCTGTCCTTCAGTGGTAATACATGTTAATTAGTCACCCCACAGTCACAGTTCCCTCTCCACTCCCTAACTCAGGTAGGTGAGTAAGGGAAAGATTATGTCTGACGTGCATTCTTCCCTGGCCTCGCATTTCACTCTGACACACAGGTTGTTTCAGATAAAACCTGAACATATGTGGTTGGATAATAAATTTTTTATAATTTTATTTTATTTTTTTTCTCCATGATTTATTCTTTATTCAGATTGAGGGACTGCTGTTTGTCAGAGATCAGCTGTGCTTCTCTGGCCTCAGCTCTGAAGTCCAACCCCTCCCATCTGAGAGAGCTGGACCTGAATGACAACAAGCTGCAGGATTCAGGAGTGAAGCTGCTGTGTGGTTTTCTGGAGAGTCCGTACTGTAGACTTGAGACTCTGAGGTCAGTTTACTTACTCTCTGTTACTATTGTAGATCTGATATGTTTAATTAACAATTAAAGCAAATTTATGTTAATACATAACTTCCATCCATAAAGTTGTATATTTGTTTTTGGTTTTATTTAATTTTTCTAAATTTACAATGCAGTCACAAAATTACATATATTAGATAAGATTATCTTTATTCATTGGAATTTAATTTAGGTTGTTGCAGCAGCAAGCTCAGAATTAAGAACAGAATAGGAAAGAAAAAAACAAGTAATAAGAGGTATGTAAAACTAAGAAAATGCAAAGAATACAAGAGCAATTAAAGACAAGATTACAAGGTAAAGTGATAGTGATGTGATAGTGTGAACAGTGAGTCAGCAAATCTGCTCAAATAAATTCCAAGGAACACTTAAATCAATTAGATCTTGATGAACATAAAAGTTTAAAATCTTAACTGTACATTGTATAATTCATTGAGAACAAAATGGCTCCTGGACAGTTTGTTTGACTACTTATTGACATTGGATGCACTGATACATAACATCCCAGAGGTTCTCAATTGGATTCAGGTCTGGGGAACGTGAGGGCCAGTCAATGGAATCAATGCCTTTTTCATCCAGGAACTGCCTACACACTCTAGTCACATGAGCCCGGGCCTTGTCCTACACAAGGAGGAACCCAGATCAGTGCAGTTGTGTCTTTTATTATACTGAGAACTACCACCTTGTTAGACTGGGCTGTCTAGAATGCAGGAGCAGAGAAAAGAGGCACAGGCACAGTTAGAAACAGGAACAGGGGTTTTATTGAACAACAGGAGGAAATGGGGCTTAGAAATCCTCCGTGAGACTGGGGCTGAGTGCGGGCAGACGTGCGGGTATCTGAAGCAGGAGCAAAAACATGTAAAGTCAGACAAGGATCAAGACAAGAGAGTCAACAGGCAACTATGCAAAAAAACTAAGACTGGCCGAAGCAAGTGTTACCACTTAGGTAAACAGACGATCTGGCAAAGATTGGTTAGAAAGCTGAGGATTAAGACAGGTTAGGTGATTGCAGAATCTGCTTCAGGTGAGTAGGAAAGCACAGGTGTCCTGATGAGGAGAGAGCAGTATGCAGTAATGTTAGCAGTATTACTTTCTGATGTAATAAGCTGTGTAACTCGTAGTATGATCATAGCCACTCTCTTGAAATTCAAACTTTATACCTGATCCGTCTTCTGCACAGTGCCACAGTCAGCATGCCTCAACTGTTTCAACTAAACAACAAAAACGCATGTTCAGTCGGGCAGATTGGGTCTAATGTGGGCCCCCTATGAGCCGTGGACCCGGGGCGGCAGCACCCTCTGCCTCTCCCAGATTATAGTATACCATAATCTGTAGAATAGTACCCCAATGTCATATAAAATATTAAAAGATTATAAGGTAAGTAATAGTATAGGTATAATACAATATAGAACAAATAACATATGAATTCATTCAACAGACTGTTGAGAGGGAGAATAGTGTGAATTGTTGGATGCCAAGTTACCCCTGTACAGGAGGTACTGGTCCAGCTCTCTGTTTGAAGGTACTGATCGTCCAGGCCAGAGTATTATCCTATTAGTTATAACTGAGGAATGTTTAAGCTGGTGTCGAAGAGATTCGTCTAGCTTTTAACTGCCTTTATCTGGATGCCTACCCTGCTAACTCTGAAAAAGCACCAGGCCGTATAGCCCTAGAGCCAGATACCACAACAGCCATGTCGGTTAACAGCAGCTCTCTTCTCATTGATCAGTGCACTTGGTTTGGTTGTTAGGATAATATTTAGTTGCTGGGAAAATAGGCCCCAAGGCCTTTTAAAGTGGGTAAACACACTATACCAAGTAAAGCATTGTCTTGCCTTTAAACTGAATGTCTACAACTTGTACTTTAATTGCAGTGATTATAAATTTGTGGCAAAATTGAGCAAGCATACACCTTATAGTGATTAGAATTGATTGAAACAATAAAAATGTTTAAAATTCAAAACCTTATTAAAAATGCTGAGCTTGAGTAATTTGGATGTCTTTTTTTTTTGGTGAGAGAGTGGAAGCAGAAGGAACTATCCTAACCAGTGAAATCATTCCTTTGCTGCGGAGCTATAGAGTCTTGTAGAAACTTGAGGCTTTGCCCAAAGCCCTCAAAATGTTAAGCTTCTCATGGAGAGTTTGCCTCTACGCCACTGACTCCATACTGTCGGGTTGCAGTCTGTCTACAGAGCTGGCCTTCCTTACCAACTTCGCCTTGCCGGCCTTGATGCCACCTTCCCAGCACACCAGAGCACTGGCTACTACATACTGGTAGAAGGTCTTCAGGAGCCTGTTGCACTCACTGAACAATCTGCTCTGTCTCTTCCTGAAGAGGGTGCAAGTGTTGTGTTTTCAGTCCAGTTTCTTATTGATGTCCACCCTCTCCACTTCCATAGAATAACTGTGACAGGGTCCCTCTGGTTCCTCTAGCAATCTTGCTGATAGAAGCTCTCAGAAGATCTCATTCTGAACTAATGTTTTACTTGCTGGGGTTTACATTAATTTCAATGTGTTGTCACAAATATTGTCTGATCATTGATACACATTTCAAACCTAAACACATCTGACTGGATTTTAAATCGAATTTCCTCTACATCATTTATTCTTTTTTAGATTGAAATGCTGCAGTTTGTCAGAGATCAGCTGTGCTTCTCTGGCCTCAGCTCTGAAGTCCAACCCCTCCCATCTGAGAGAGCTGGAGCTGAGTGGAAACAAGACACTGCAGGATTCAGGAGTGAAGCTGCTGTGTGGTTTTCTGGAGAGTCCACACTGCAGACTCGAGACTCTGAGGTCAGACACCATTTTTTGTTTTTGCGCTGAGATTAATATGATATATCTGAGAGTTGTAGTGACACTGGACTGTAGACTCATGGTGTTGCGTTAGCGGAGTGCAGACACAGGAAAAAGCAGGGATTTGTACCCAAATGCAGGACATTTAAGCAGAGCAGGTACAAATCCATCAAACTAGTGGAAGAATACCACAGCACGGAGGGAAGTGACCTGAAATGAGACGAGAGGAAAATACCAGGAAACAGAACAAATGAATAAATGACAAGACAAAACAAATACAGAGAACGAGAAAACACAGAGACAGGAAATGATTAACGGACTAAAACAGGAAATACCAAAACCAAATCCCCACATTTTAAGATAAGATCAACTTTATTGTCCCCTGAGTGAAATTTGTTTGGACATCACTGCTGCATGAGGCTGCAGTAAACACCAGTAACACATATGGACTTTACATTCACATCCACCATACATTTACATTACATTGCACAAGTATCTATGACCCTGCCCCTGTCAATCATTGATTACAAGGTAAATAGAACCTGAGTGATATGAAACCTCAGAATTATAATATTCAATTGCCCTTGAGCACATAAAGCAGAAAACAGTATGACAAACACTAAAAGTACTACCACCACAATTCTATATTAAAAAAGAAAAACTCATATAGATCTGGTTGATAAAAAACATTAGTGCAAGCGATCAGTGCTGAATTACTTCAAGCCATCTTGTTCCGAGCAGATTGTTTATTTAGGAGCGCTATGGAAGTTGGGATGAAGGACAGCTTATAGCAGTTACTTTTACATCTGCTGGCTCTAAGGCGTTTCCCTGAAGGTAAAACATCGTATTCAGAGTGAAGAATATGGGAAGGATCCTTCAGAATTTTCTGAGCCTGGGAGACTACCATATTTTCAAAGATGGTCTGAAGGAAAGTGTAGTCTTTCTTTCCCATAACCTTCATCACAGCCTTAAGGTTGACATTATACTGATTTACACTGAAGGTGCATCTCAAGTCTCTTATTTGTCGTTTCCTCGCTCCTCGTCCCTCGCCTTAACCAGAAGTTGTTCGGGTCGGCCTTCTTGCAGACCGTCCCAAAGCTCTTAATTGTGCTCTGAGAAACGAGGACCCATCTCTGAGGAGCTATGAGAGCGCATACACAAGTGCATTCTTCGCGGAAGTTTTTCACTGACTGACACGACCCCTTATTGGAAATCCGTTGATTTGTTTTATAATTCACAGTCTAGGTAAAATCTGTGTTCACTCTAAGTCTGAACAACAAAAGCAGCACACAACGCTTCTTCATTTAGGCTATTAGAAATATTTCTGTTTTACTGAGATTTCCCCCATTAATGTATTTTATGGAGACCATTAAAGTCAGAGAGTCAGAGTTTGTCAGCAAGAAGCACTTTTTAGGCTTACATAATTTATCATCATTTTCAATCAGTCACAGTGTTTAGTCCAAACAGACGACAAATAAACATTGTAAACGAGTAAGGAGTCAAACTAAACTGCACCCTAATTCAATTCAATTTTATTTATATAGCGCCAAATCACAACAACAGTTATCTCACAGCGCTTTTCATAAAAGAGCAGGTCTAGACCGTACTCTGTGATGTTATTTACAGAAGCCCAACAATTCCCACCAAGAGCAGCACTAGGCGACAGAGGCAAGGAAAAACTTCCTTTTTAGAGGCAGAAACCTCGAGCAGAACCATGACTCAGGGTGGGCGGCCATCTGCCTCCACCGGTTGGGGGTGAGAGAGAGAGAGAGAGAGAGAGAGAGAGAGAGAGAGAGAGAGAGAGAGAGACTACACAATATACACACACAGAGGTACAGACAGTAAAGGTGATGTTGCTATAGACTAAATGAAAAATGGTACAGATATTTAAAGTAGTGTTAATGATAATAACAACAAGAGGACTAGTAACAATAGTCGTTGCAGCAGAGGGTGTCGAGCAGGAACACGGGGGCAGACGGTGACCTGCAACCACAGATCCAGACTCCACAGCTCCAGAGCCAGAAACACCTGCAGGAAGTGATAGGAGAGAGGAGAGGGACGAGAAAGCACAAGACTACGGGAAAGGGGAGAAGTTGTGTTAGTAACATGCAATAATGGGATGAGGTTGCATACAGAGGGAGAGAAAGTAGAGGAGAGAGGAGCTCAGTGCATCATGGGAAATCCCCCGGCAGTCTAGGCCTATAGCAGCATAACTAAGGGATGGTTCAGGACTCACCTGAGCCAGCCCTAACTATAAGCTTTATCAAAGAGGAAAGTCTTAAGCCTACTCTTAAATGTGGAGATGGTGTCTGCCTCCTGAACCCAAACTGGAACCTGGTTCCACAGGAGAGGAGCTTGATAGCTGAACGCTCTGGCTCCTAGTCTACTTTTGGAGACTCTAGGAACCACAAGTAACCCTGCATTCTGGGAGCGCAGTGCTCTGGTGGGGTAGTAAG
>NC_060150.1:47248081-47269183 GCF_021292245.1 Micropterus dolomieu | reverse complement strand
AAAGCTCTTCATGGCCTCTCGCCTTGTTATATTTCTGACCTTTTAGTCCCATACGCACCAGCACGTACCTTGAGATCCTCGGGCAGAGGTCTGCTGTCTGTTCCAGAGTCTCGACTGAAAACTAAAGGGGACAGAGCGTTTGCTGTCAGGGCCCCGAGGCTCTGGAACAGCCTGCCCGAGGAAATCAGGTCGGCTGAGTCAGTGAACTCTTTTAAGTCCCTTCTTAAAACATACTTTTATAGGAGAGCCTTTCCCGATCTTATTTGACTTTATTTTATCCCTTTTATTCTTTTTCTAATTTTATATTTATCTTAAACGTGTGTTTTAGTCTTTTCAATGTTTTCTTGCTTTTATCTTGTATTGTTTTTGTATTATTGTCTTTTGGGTATTATTGTCTTTACACTTGTTAAAGCACTTTGTAACTTGTTTTTGAAAAGTGCTCTACAAATTAAGATTATTATTATTATTACTACGTGCGTAGTCAATCAAGCTTCAGACTATTCAACAGACAAACAGTATAATACATTGTGATCATCATGACTTACAGTAAGCAATTGATAATGTATGAAACAGCAGACAATTGTGTAGTGGCTATCCCGTTCCAATATTATAGCCACTGCCCCAGCCCTAGAAGAGTAGTTTTAACGCACCTTTGTTCCTTTTTTTGAATCCAGCATTCTGCCTTCGCCGTTTGGAAATAACAATTTAATTCTAATATCCTACCTATTGAAATAAACTTGACCTACCAAAACATTGTAGGCTAGTGTATGTGTGTGTAGTGTAAATGATGGAAAATAAATAGTAACCTACAGCCTCAAAGATGATATGAAATAAGGTGAGACAAGGTATGGTTAAAAAACTGTGTTTGGTCTCAACTAAGGCTAGGGCCTTCACTCCTGTTTCCAACTTCCCTTTATTAATTATACCGCACCCACAGCTACTATGGTGAGGCTGATTTGCTAATCAGTGGCCAAACTGTCCATCAAATCAGTGAATCAGAACTAGAAGTCTTAAAATAATAACTACTGTTCTTTAAATATAAACAAAAACTGCTATTTTGGCTCCTACAAATTGTACATAATCATTTGCATAAATGTGTCAAAGAATTTGAAATTTGAAATTTCTCAAAAGACTGAGAAATTGCTTTTACATATGATGTGCACAAGTGACCAGATGATGTGGAGGTTGAACAAGTAGAATTTAAATTCTGATCTGAGAAATGTACCAAAGTGACTGAGAACAACTGTATTCTATATGAAATACTTATTTATATGATAAAATTTAAAAAGATAAAAGTTCATCAAATTTACCGTAATGGAATGTTGTTAGTGTTTTGTAGGTCAGTGTGTTATGAGTGAAAATGTATGCTTTCTGAGTTAGAATTGTTTCCAGTGTTTTGGCTGAACGGGTTTATTTTGAGGCTTGTATGAAGTGTTCTGGTGGTTGGAGTAACTTTTGAAGGTGATATAAACTGTTTGGCCAGGATACATGTTGGTAATGCAGACTGTGTGAAGAGTTTTGAAAAAAGTGGCTTCAGTTTTGACCATTGCATCTTAGCAATTGAAAAAAACTGTGTCCCCTGTAAAGATTTCTAAACTATGACAAAACAAACATCCTCTCTTTTTCTCCTGCTCTGTCTTTCAGTAAAGATGTGAGTGCAAACACACTGTTTGAATTTGGCTTCCTTCATGACATCATGCTTCAACCTCTCAGCACAGTAGATGGCCCGCCCACTGAACACGCAGTGAAAACACAGCTCTCTCTCTCTCCGCAGGTCAGTGTGCATTAAAGCTAATGTCCCCATCGAGATATAAGAACACGAAACACACACACCTGATTTCCTGTAACTGAAGAGGGGAGGAGCAGCACTGAGAACAGGGAGGAACCTGAAGCTGGAAGAGTTCAGTCAGTTCAGACTCCATTTAGAGTCGACAGAGCAGAAGGTGGAAAACTGAAGGCTGAGGCAGGGTGAGTGTTAATCAAACATTGTTATTATTTTACTGTCAAAGTCTCTGAGTCCGTTTTCTCCCTGTGGACTGTAGAGGAAAGAAACGTCAGAGGGAACTCAACACTGTGTGTGTGTGTGTGTGTGTTACGTCCTGTTCTCTTATGACTCTTGAACAAACTTGTTCTTCCTGATTCTTGTGTTCTGAACTCAGTCAGTGTTACTGTTTTACCTCTCAGACTGACTGAATTCCAGAAGATGAATATTTGGTGGTTTTGTTATATAGGAATGAAATTTAATGTCAATGTTCGGTTAACCACTTGCAGTTTTACTGCACAGAAATGTTATCACTAACTAATATAGTTTTTCTCCATTGCTTAAACACTATAATCAGGCTTTTGAACAAAAATTTCAAAACCATAACTACTTTTTTCAAAAAGCACACCCATTTCTCTAACCTCTACACACCTCTACAATCCCTTCATTTCTCTTGCCTACACTATGTGGTCATTGAGAAAACACTAGCATTCAATATTGTTCATTCAATCAGCACAGGTTGAGCTCAATTAACACACAGCTACCCAGGTGGAAACACAAAGAGTCATAATTGATAACACACCAATCAGAACCTTCGATATATATATAAAAGGGCCAAAGTCAGTTAATTAAGTTTCGGAACAATGGATCCAGAGAAATCTGAAGGAAAAGGTAGAGGACACCAGAGAGGAGGAGGAGGAAGAGGAAGAAGAGGAGGAGGAAACGCAGTATGGAGAGGAGTAAGAGGTGAAGGAAGAGGAACAGTAGGGTCCTTTCTGAAACTAGACCCTTGACACTTCCACTCCGACACGGAGTGAACTCTGGTCAGAGTCACCCTCACAGCCAAGGCGAGCTCCCTAACCCGCGTAGGGAAAAATACAGCAGCCAAACTTAGACAAACTACCCTCTCCCTATAGGATCCGACGTTACCGCTGCACTCACTGCTCTAATATGTGGATCAAAAGCAACACCTTAAGATACAGGATTGATGTTGAGAAAAGGTGTGTTTTTACAATAACGACACTGAAAGCATTTGTCATTCATTTTGTGTTTGTTTATGAACAAAATTATTTTAGTTATATTTATTTAAGACTATGACTTTAGATATTTACGAAACAGCCTCACGACACGCACATGCTGATTGCTAAACTTTTCCGTCATCAGCAGGTTTAGACATGCAAACTAGTAAAATTAACTTCAAAACGTAACAATGTCAACAAGGACATTTTTCAGGTGGGTTTCAGTGACTTCAATTTTTTATTTACAACCAAATAAAATGTAAAGAGAAGGAGAAAGTCCCTGAACCAAGAGGAAGAGACGTCAACCGAAGCGTGGTAAGTGCGGTTAACAAAAAAAAAAGTCCACTATACTCTAACATTTCCTCTTAGGAAAAATCCCACGTCACATAACAACCATTATAAGAGTAAACACATTCATGAAAAAAACCGCATTAAAACCATTTACTGATGCTTGATATAAAAAAAGAACAATAAAAACATCATAGCGGAAATATTAACTGCATCCTTCAAAGTAAAACCCTATGTTACAATATATACAACTGAAATGTACATGAGTCCTGTCCACACCATAGCACAAAAACATCACACTACCACATAAAGGAAAGCCCGTATATTTGAACCTCTTTATCTTAAATGAATATTACATTCACAAATACAACATTTCTAAGTAAATCATATATTAGCTTATAGTTAAAATGTAAAGACTTAAGCTACCTTTAATACCTTTTGTTGCTTGTTACATGATACACTGTGTATCTATCCAGTTGCGTCATGTTCTATTATTCTGTCGTTTACAGTACCATGTATGGTACCAGTACCATAACTCCGTTTTTCAAAAAGCACACCCATTTCCCTAAACTCTACACACAAATCCCTTCATTTCTCAGTGCCTACACCAAGTGGTCATTGGGAAAGCAGTAACGTTCGATATTGTTCACTTAATAAACACAGATTGATAGATCAGATTGACCAATCAGAAGATTTAATAGATAGATAAAAGGGCCAGAGTCAGTTCATTCAGTTTGGGAAAAATGGATCCAGAGAAATCTGAAGGAAGAGATGTAGGACACCAGAGAAGAGGAGGAGGAGGGGGCGGAGGAGTAACAAGTGAAGGAGGAAGAACAGTAGGAGTTGGAGGAGGAGATGGGATAGGAGGAACATGAGTGGGTGGAGGAGCAGGAGGAGGGAGGAAAAGAAGGGAGGAGGTGGAGGAGGTAGAGGGAGGAGGAAGGAAGAGGAAGTGGAGAACAAGAATCTCTGGCCTGTCACAGACCAAAGACGGGATGCTGGGGCAGAATAATTAGTTGATTGGTGTATTGTACTGTACAGCACACTAAGGAATAAAACATGTAAGAAAAATGTTTACATTTGTTATTTCTTTTGTGTATATCATGTGGAAACGTTTCTGAGGGAGAGAACCACAAGAAACATTACTAATAACCAGATTTTGTAGTATTGTTTTGAATTTATCTCACCAATGTGTAAGACTGTGTTGTAGTGTGTGTTTTTGAGGACTTGTGTGTTATGTCTGAGGGCAAAGTTTGTTTTTTCAGCAAGACTAAATGGTTTTGAGTGGACAGCTTCATTTTGACCTTAAATTTTGAAGTTTGGGAAATTGGGTGAGAAGTTGTGGATTTGTCTTAAGAGTTTTGAGAAAAGAGCCCGAAAAAGCCTGATTTGCCGGTCAGCGAGCTTGGTGACTGTCGGGCTGTGATCGGGGGTAAAACAGTGATTGGCGGTCGCCAGTTGTTATGCGTGAACTACTCGCCAACGCCAGCCAGATATCTAGCATGCAAAATATCTGAAGGAGTCGGCCGACTCGACATCCACATCCAGCCAATGAGAGCAGGCAGCTACTTTTTCACCGCAAAACACTTTTTACTCACCTCCAGCTCTTTCTGTAGCTCAGACGATCCCTGCTACCTGCATGTCCTAATCCATTCTTTCACCCATATTCTTTGTCTTTATAATTGCTATCTTCATAATAACAAACAACAGCTGATTCGTGTCTAGGTTCACGTCATTTCCAGTTTCACATTTCATGTGTTTTCTTTACAAATCGTGGTTTGGAGACCAGCGTTGGGTGACAGCCGCTGTCAACTCATGTAGTGTGTGACCCCCTGTCACCGATGAGTCACGTAGTGTGAACGCCACAACAATTTCAAGACACCCGTACAGAGGAGGGGACTCAAGGGCGACTTAAGTCGCACACACAGTAACTTGAGACTCGACTTGAGACTCGTCCACAAAAGACTTCAGATTTGACTCGGACTCGAGGTGCGGGACTCGTGAACAATGTTTATTTTTAGGAAACGTCTGATGAACGTGCTGTTAATTCCCTCCCTGTGTTACCTATAACCTGCCTACGTAACACGTAGCATCCGCTGCGCGCACAAGTGAGAGAGGACAACAAACAGCGGCAGCCGCTGTGCCATTCATCAAACTTTGGCTTTAAAACTTCATACAACAAGGCCCAAACAAAGAAGCGCTGAACGCAAAATAGGTTAGAGGTTAGTAACATGTTTTGCTCAGCACTGGCCAATGTTATAGTTTTATTTAGTTAACGTTACACTGGTTTGAGAGTCTGTGGGATGTGTTGACTTACAGTAGTTAATAAGCTGTCATTATTTGCATTGCACATTACATGGTTGTGCTCTCTAAGTGAAAAACAGGTTACAGTTACAGAATTCCTTATAGCTTTGCAGTTTTATAAGCAGCCTGGTTTGAACCCAGCAAGTGATACAGCATTCATTATAACCACGAGAGACTTGAGACTCGTTGATAGTGTCAGGATATGAAGAGTTTAAAGATGTTAACGTCTGAATCTAACACCGTGCAGCCGACAAAACCAGGGAGGCTTGTTGGCATTGCATGGAATAAATTTGTAATTATCTTCACAGTGTTTTTATTGTAGGCTAATTGTTATTTTATAGACTCTTTATTTAGCCTATTTATTTAGTCTATCTAAATATGTGATAACACTTAGGAGAATTCAATTATAGCCTACAGATGGGCTGCAACTCAGAAACTAGCCCGTAAATTAATTAAGCTCTCCTTTCTAAAATCACAGAGGCTGCAGAGAAAAACAAAACCTGCTCGGAGCAGTTTAGAGATGCGGTGTAAATTGCCATGGCAACAGACCTCGGGTAACACCTATCCACCTTTCGTAGTACGCGTTAATCAGGAAGTTACACCCGGCGTCACAAAGTTACTCCTGAAATTACCTGGATAAGCCAGTTACCCTGCTTCGTAGTGCAGGCCACACATCTGTACCCAGTGTTAATGATAAGTAAGAATGATAAGTAGGCTATGAATACACAGCACTTGATAACATATTTTTTGATTTCATCCTGATTTGTTCCACTGAGATGAAATGAAATGAAAAGTTATTCTTAACACAACAGCATTACGTTCATACAGCAAGCCACCTCTGTGAGTTTAGGGCTGAGATCTTAATTAAATAATGGGACAGTTTCTGAGATGTAGCCCATCTGTATCCTAACTGTTTTCACATATTTAGATTGAGTGGGTGGGGGTTAATAAACCGCAAAAAAATTTACAAGAACAAAAATCGGAAATTCCCTGAAATTAAAGTCACAGAAAATCCAAATCAGTCTGTTGTTTTCTTCTGAATACTCCCAATGCAAAGTCTCTAAGGTGTATACTCTAGGGTCTAAGGGTAATACAGAGATTGTGGGCTAAACTTGGTAAAACTAGTATTTACTCACTTCTAAATCCGATTCTGAAGTCTAATATAACTTTCCACTGCATGCATAATACACGGCAGAGGTGTGTGTGTGTGTGTGTGTGTGTGTGTGTGTGTGTGTGTGTGATGTTGCAGCCTTGCAAAGTGAAGTGATGTGGTTCCTTGTTCCATTTGAGAGTTTCTCTCATAAATGTAATGTATAAATACAATGTCAGAGAATATTCACGTTTTTAACTTGATAGATTTGTGATTATTAGTTTCTCACATTAATTTTGGAAATTCTTTCCCCCTCTCCCCTGGCTCCAATTCTTTTATCACAATGCATAATGTGCAATTGTACCTTTTATATCTTAATGATATTATGATACAGGTATAATGATATATAAAAGAAGTGTCCATAAAATACATAATACAGAATTAGCCTACAATAAGAACACTGTGAAGATAATTACAGATTTACTCAATGCCATGCCAACAAGCTTCCATAGCTTTGTCGTCCGCGGGGTTGTTAAATTTGTCCGTGTCAAATAAACGTGTCTTTAAACTCCTCATATTCTGACACAATCTACGTGCATTCTTTAGAGGAAAATATGGAGCATGCACTGGTGGGGAAAAAACTGCACGGCCGAACACGCCGCTTTTAAGCAAACGCGCACCAACTCCAATTAAATTAACACCGACTCAACTAACCAACATCTTATTTACCGTCGTAGTACCGTTTAACACCATTGTAGGCAGAGTTTGTCAACCCTGAGTTTGCATTTTAACCCTGAGTTAACTCTGAGTAGGTTGAATTCCCTTCGTAGTACAAGCCACCGGTGATGAAAAATGGAGCAACTGAACAAAACAAAAAATGTGCAAGCAGTTACTTGAGACTCCATTTAGAGTCGACTGATCTGACAAAACAAAAGAAGTTGACTTCTCTCTGTTGTCTCTCTGCTGTATAAAGGATTTGATTTTCATATATTTGTTCTTCTCTGTTTGACATTTTTCACTATTTTCTGACATTTTGCAAACCAAACAATGATCAACAGAGAGACGAACTGTCAGCTAAATCAATAATGAAGTTATCTATTAGCTGCAACGATAAATGTTATAACATTTAGGTTAATATTTAGCTATAGAAGAATATGTATATTACAATTACTCCATATGTCAAACAAGAAAACAATAATGCACATTAAACCTATGGTTACTCAAGAAAACAAGAATATACATACTGTACGTCTCCCTGAGGATAGCCATGCAGAAATCCCCTGACTCTAAAAATGGCCACCTGGACCTGTTTGTTCGCTTCCTTCATGGCCTGGTGGGTCAAAATCATCCAGAGAGCCATCAACAACCTGAAGGAGATGAACAGTGATGATTTGTTAATTGTTTATTCAAAGGATCTGTAAGGAATGTGAGTTTTGTGTTCATGTTTCCTGTTTAAGTCTGTTTTTGGTTCTGTGTATTCGGTGTAGCCTTGTTTATTATTATTCATCTGCATTCTTAAGTTACTTAGTATCTGTCTTGTCTCGTGTCTTAGTTTTTAGTCCTGTGCATTAGTTCATGTCTTAGTGTTTACTTCTGGTCTGTGTATTCTGGGTTATCTGTCTCTCTTCCGGCCTGTCTCTGTGTTACCCGGTCACCTATATTGCTCCCTCCCAGCTCATTAACCCAGGTGTGCATCTATACTTGTCTGTTCCCTCAGTCTGTGTCCGGTCATTGTAGTGTGTAGATGCTCTGTCCCATGTTGCTGTGTGTTGTCCGGCTTGCCTGCCTTATTAATGCGTCCTGCATTTGGGTCCCACCTGCTCAACCACCACAACACCCTAACAGTATCGCCATTAGTGGATGCCATGACAATCAGTAAACAATGTTGCCCAAGCAAAAAATCACATATAACAATAAAATTCACATATAAACATATATCTCCTACTGTTCAGTCTCTCATCTGTCTACCCAATAGATATCTGTTCATATTGTTTTTGAAGGATAATTTATTTTTTATTAGGCAAATGTTAAGAGGTAAACTATCCGAATTTGTTATGGTTCTGTAAATTACTCTCAATGAGTTTAGCCTTAAGCAGAGTACCACAGTATGACTCACATATAATATTCACATATTGTATTCAACTTGCTAGACAAAACTCGATTCAATTCACGGCATGTGGATGCTGCATAATATACAGTGGAATCGTCAAGATACAGTGTTACACCTGCATTTTTCACAGCAGAGAACAAGTCATTACTAAAAATATATGTCTTGACAGAAGCATCAGAATCTTTCACTGTCTGATGGAGATGAACGAGCCCTCAGTACATCAGGAGGTCCAAGAGTTCCTGAAGTCAGAGAACAGATCAGATAATAAACTCCCTGAGGTCCACTGCTCATCTCTGGTCTACATGCGGCAGATGTCAGAAGAGGTGCTGGATGTATTTAACCTGAGGAAATACAACACATCAGAGGAGGGACGACAGAAACTGATTCCAACTGTGAGGAACTGCAGAAAGGCTCTGTAAGGCCATATGTGATTACGATTATAAATTAGTGTAGATTAGTATTTTAGTTCAATATACAATCTATAAATATTTATTACTATTTTTAAATAGTATTGTCAAAATAGTGTTTTAAATGCCGTGAGAACAAAATTATAGATGTTTCAGTTTTTTTGGAGGCAGTATTTCACAACTTTTAGCAGTATTTCAGTAGTAATATGTTATTAGTAAAAATTTAGTTATTACCTGAGTAGATTCTGCACAGTATCTTATTTGATCAGATAAACAGATCATACATTTTTTCATTGCTATGTTTAAGAGTTGAGATCTGTATCATTTTCCAAAGGAGATTTCTAATGTTGCAGAATTGTTTTCATGCAATTATAGCTATAATTTTTTGGTAATGGTTTTGGAGGCATTTCATTGTAAGCAAGTAGAACGTTAGAATCTCAAAAGTAAGGGTTTATTTTATATTGTTTACATAACGTAAAGTCTCTCACGCATATCTGTGTTCTCTGACATTTAGAGAGTAAAGTCGTAATATTAGAAGAATATTAGAGAATAAAGTTGCAATCTAATGAGAATAAAGTAGTAGTAGCAATTTTAACAAAATTGGTCTGTCCTATACTCTGCTGTGCATAAGCCTGCGTTATTGCCTGATATTCCCTTCAGATCATCTGACACAACAAAAGTGCGCTGCTTTTCATTGGAGGTGGAAAATCGAACCTGAAATCACTTGTGCTCAGAAATAAATGTCACCACAAATACACACAAATGTTAACTTCAGCACCTCTGATAAAGTGCAGCTCACAGCTGCTTCAGAGGGAAACATGCTGGAGCAGAGAGACAGTCAAACAGAGCCAAAGTATCTCTGAGCGAGGGGGACAGGTGTCTGTGTCACGGTTATTCTCTTCCCAGTTTGTCGCGGACTGGTTATTGTTTGTTTAGCAAATACATTGACTTGACACTGACGTACAACAGTGGTGATATTTTAAATGTTTTTGTCACAATTATTACTAGAGACAGTTCAGTAGTCACTGACAAGCCCTGAAGCTGTAACCAATGCACACTTCACTATCTCTTCTCTCATGCTCAGTCTTAATGTAACCTTAGTGTGGAGTAACGTTTGATCTACTGGTTGAACAGAGAACCCAATGCTATCATATTATTTTTAAGGACTTTAATACATGATTGGAATGATAAATAGATCTGCCTGCAATTTATTTATTTTGTTTTTAAACAAATCCAGATGGCTTCATGCTAAGTTTATGACAGAAATTAGATCAGATCACACTGACAGAGCCTAAATGTAAATAAATCTTCTCTCTTTTCATCTGCAAGATTGAATCAAAACAAATATTAAATGTCTGCAGGAATGCCAGAGAATGATGAGAAATATTGTTTCATGTTAAACACAATGAGATAAGATTAGCTGGACCATTGATGTGAAGAGCAAATGTTCATCAAAACAGGATATCTCAGAGTGTTTCATTATCAAATGCATGAAGTAAATATAAACTGTCCTGTTATATAGCTAGGGCTGGGCTCGTTAACGCGTTATTATCACGTTAACGCATTAATTAATTAACGGCGACAATTATTTTATCGCACGTTAATGCAGTTTTTATTTTATTATTAGTAGTAGTTTGAAAGTCCCTTGCTCACTGGCTCTGAATACACATACAGTCAAACCATGGGTCACAGGAGGGGCGGGATGTTCATCAGCCTGCATATCACCCACCCAAACAGGCAGTGGAGGGAGGCTTCGGGAGACCACGCTGTCATCTTTTTCCCATATTTTTCCACCCGCGATCTGTTATCACGGCAGCAGATGAGCCGCTTGCTTGTTAATGACGCAGTCTATCAAATAACTCAAACAGCCGAAGCCAACATCTGCACCCTATGTTCAATGTTGCTTAATTACGTTACCTGGTCTGTGCTTGTAAAACATCCACCGCGACTTGTAACGTCATTTCAAGTTTTTAACCGAGTGAAGTCTATCCCGATGTTTCAATGTAGTTTTGTAGACATCGTCCCAGCCCTACTGAACAGACTGTTTCTGCTGCTCCCTGATAAAAGATACCAGATGCTGATACCTGTTCAGAAAAAAAGTAGATAAAAGGTAATGCCCTGGCAGTGGCAAATAGGTTTGGTTTAATATTTGATTTGCTTACATTAATGTTTTAAGGTGAGATTTACAAGAAATATTTTATTGCTACTGTGTAAAGGGAATACTGCTGGTAAAAAGCACCTTATTTGTTTAAAGTGTTTGCAAACCACATATTATTACACTTTTGTGTATATAGCAGTACATTTAAATTAAAAATACACAATACACTATTTTAGAATTTATTATTCAATTTTACGCGTAACAATGCAATTAATTGCAATTAATCGCAAAAAAATCAAGTTTTTCATCATGTCATTTATGTGTCAACAGACTTTCCGATTGTAAACTCTCTGAGACTCACTGTGAAGTCATTGCCTCAGCTCTGAAGTCCAACCCCTCCCATCTGAGAGAGCTGGACCTGAGTTACAACAACCTGCAGGATTCAGGAGTGAAGCTGCTGTCTGCTGGACTGAGGAGTCCAAACTGTAGACTGGAGACTCTGAGGTCAGTTCACTGAGAAGAGAAATGAAATGCTTCATAGGACAGTTTTTCAGTTTCAACAGAATTACATTGTGGTCCATCTGTAAGTGGGATGATGTCAGTACTGATGAGGCTGTAGAGTGTGTTCTCCAAACTAAATGACAAAATGGGTAGTTTGTCCATACCTCTCAAAACAATACATTTTTTACAGTTTTTTCTGTACCAGTCCAGTGACAGGCAATTAGACCTTAACTACTTTACGTAAGTCACGTGACGTATATCACATGACTTCACACAAGTGACGTAAATCATGTGACAGAAGTCAGTAACTCTATGTTACTTAAAACTCAAAAAAACTTACCATTTACTTGGTTTCATATGGGACTCAAACGCCATTCCCCTGTGTGAGAGTTTGACCCATCCACCTGCTTCTGCAGAGTTTCTGCCGTTTTAATGAGGTTGTTGAAGATCTGATGAAAAAAAAGGCTGCAGACGGTTTGAACTTATGTGTAAACAAAGATAAACACTTTAGATAACAAACAGAGATGCACATTAGTCTGAGCTAGAGTCCAAGTCAAATCTCAAGTCATTGAGCTAGAGGTCAAGTCACAAGTCACTTGTGGTTATAATGATTGTTGTATCACCTGCTGGGTTCAAACCAGGCTGCTTATAACACTGCATAGCTATAAGGAATTCTGAAACTATAACCTGTTTTAGTTACAGAACGTAGGACGTAAATGATTACGTTAGTTTGGCAAGTATACAAACGCTCACTCATCTTTCCATAACGAACGACAGTCGGAGTTAACCTCCCGTAGGTTATAGCTAAAGAAGTAAGCTAATATTAGATGGCTGATGCTGAGCTAAACATGTTTAATAACCTCAGGTTACTAACCTATTTTGCATTTAGTGCTCCTTTTGTTTGTGCCTTGTTGTACCGACTACCAGCTATACAGTGTGCTAACATCAACAAACCAGCAGTGACTCAACATTAACATATGCTAGCTATCCTTATCAGCTAGGCTCCTTACATCCTTGCAACTTTTTTGAAAGTAGGTCTCCAACATTGACAGTGTTGTGTTGGACAGATTTGTGAAGCGGTGTTCGTGAGAGAGAGGAACAGAGAGAGGGAGTGAGCGAGTGAGTGAGATGAGGTGCTGAGCGAATATATGCGCTGCACCCAGCTCTGCAATCAAATATGCTTTTATATAGGCCTAGTATTAAACAATCAAAAATCAGTATGTGACTGTTACAATTGATACTGTTGTGGGCCGCCACAACAAATCAATATATGGGAAACACTGGCTTATGATGAATGACATACCAGCTGCCGATGCGGCCAACATGTTTGTTTATGTACTAAATTAACATCAAGACTTGAAACTAGCGACTGAGACCATAAACTCATTAGAAAAGTGTTTACTCAGGGAATAAATCAGTTGAGAAGTAGGGTCATTGTAGGCTAATAGGGCCAACTGTGCATGCCAAGCTCTGCAAACAAACTGCAAGATGTTGAGTTTTTAATGCGATTTTTTTTGTTTTCCTTATTTTAATTCTAATGTTTTTGAGTTGCTAGTTCAAAAGTCCCAACATTACTTTTTACTGGCCCCCGGGCCATTGAGCCACCATTATTTTTGATCCCTGCTGGGTATGTAGAACTCGCATTGTGGTACAGGCCCCAGGTCTTGGCAACAACTGAAGATGTCACTCCAAAGAATGAGAATAAAGAGAGCCAGTGTCAGAATGAAATGTAGACAGTCTTAGAAAAAATTCAGCCTGCCAATGATAACTCATTACTCAAGTAATGACTAAAGACTTTTTTATGCTCAAGCGTAAGAGTTGGAAGTTCTGTAGTTTTGGTAGGGATGGACCACTTCACAATGAGAATGGACAGAAGAATGGCTACTGCCACCAATAACTCTTTAATGTACAAATGGCATGTGGCTGTTGTTAAGACACACCAGAAGAAATGTGGACATCTCCTTTAATGACATCGAAGTTGCCAAATACAGTAAAAAAAACAAAACTGTTTTATTTTGTCATTCTGTTCCAGGTCTCATTGTTTTGTTTTGCTTCCCGTCGGTCTTGATTGTTTGGACCTGCCCTAATGTGTTCCACATGTGTCTCATTATCATATTAGCATATTATTGATCTGTGTTGACATGAATAGGTGTATGAATGTTGTGCTGACATTTGAATGATGTCTGTAGAAGGCTGACATTATGATGATCCACAATAACACAATGACAAAGTCCCTCTACTCATTTTAGCGGAAAGCTCATTGATTAGGGCATAGTAATGTTGAGCTCCACATTTAAAACCTGAACACATCTGATTGGATTAGAAATGGATTTTTATCTCCTCTATTTATTCTTTATTCAGATTGTGGAGCTGTGGTTTGTCACAGAACAGCTGTGCTTCTCTGGCCTCAGCTCTGAATTCCAACCCCTCCCATCTAAGACTGCTGGAGCTGAACTACAACAAGCTGCAGGATTCAGGAGTGAAGCTGCTGTGTGGTTTTCTGGAGAGTCCACACTGCAGACTGGAGACTCTGGGGTCAGACACCATTTTTTCCTTCTGTGCTGAGATTAATATGATGTGAAAGTTGTGGTGACAACAAAGTGCAGACATAATGCTGAGATTATACTGATCTACACAGAGTATCTTAATGCTAAATTCTATTTTCTTCAGTGGTTTAGTCCATTAACTGTGGCAGAGCAATGTTGAGCTCCACATTTAAAGCCTTAATATACCAAGAAACATCTCCACTGGATAATTCACTCTGAATCTCTTAAACTTCTGATTTTTAGCTTCTATTCCACATCATATTTTTAAAGAAATGATAATAAAATACATAAATACATGAATAAATAAATTATCTCTATTTCAACCATCAATAACAAATATATTCAGTATTTATTTTTACAACATTGTTATGAAGCTATATACTGCTTATACTGACTGAATAGTTTAAAATGAAGATTTGATGTGATGACTCCACTATTCCTAAAAGAAATACTGTAGATGTATTTTGTTCACATTTCCCCAAAGTTCATCCTGACATATTTGGCATCTTTGGAAACTTTGGGATCTTGAGTGGAATCTTAAATCAATTTCTGTGGGTTTATTTTTGTGTTTGGCTGCACAACACGAGTTCACTAACACGCCTATGAACGTAGAAGGTTAACAATGGTTTATTGCTTGTAATGGAGCCGAGATAGATTGCGTGAAAAGAAAGGATTGAGTGCCCGGATGATGGGCTGAAGGATGTAGGGATGGGGAGAGGGACGAGGAATGAGGGGTAGGGGTCAAGGTGTGATGGATGAAGGGTTGAGGGGAAGACAGGTGGGGGATGAAGGGCAGGAGTCGGATCCGCACCGATGGATGCGTGAATGAAGAGCAGACCGGTGTTTACAGGTGAGAAGGTGTGCGGGAACCGGTGGAGTCGAGACTTGGGTGAACGGAGAAGGTTTGCTTAAGTACTAGGTGTGCGGAAATTGGTTGAGTTTGAGGCGTGATCTTAGTTCCCGAATCTAGTTTATAAAACTTCACTTTGTATAGGTGGTTGTATAGCAGCACCTTGTCATTAATATTAATGAGAGCTCTTTTTACCTTTTTGTATTTTACAGTTTGAACCTGCATCCTGTTGGGTTCAGGTGTTTGGAGTTTCCATTTTCTAAACTTCTACATTCTAAACCTTCTTCAGCTCTGAACAGATTATTAAACACTGAATGATTTCAAGCAGGAACATTGTCTTCTAAAGTTACATCATTTATTATTTATTCAGATTGTGGCTCTGCAGTTTGTCAGAGATCAGCTGTGCTTCTCTGGTCTCAGCTCTGAAGTCCAACCCCTCCCATCTGAGAGAGCTGGACTTGACTGGAAACTACCTGTACGATTCAGGAGTGAGGCTGCTGTGTGGTTTTCTGGAGAGTCCACACTGCAGACTGGAGAATCTGAGGTCAGTTTACTGACTCTTTAATATTGTAGATGTTCTATGTTAAATAAACATACATAACTTCCATCCACAAAGTTGTAAATGTCCTTTTTATTCTTATAACTTCATGTTTCTTCTACTAAATTTAGTCTGCAGTCACAAAAGACTTGTTTCTTAAAGAAACTGCAGAAAAAGTCTGCTATTAGTTAAAGTAAATTAATATCTATAATAATTGGTAAATGGCCTCTGTATACAGTAGATCCTTTCAAGTAATATTTCTTTCCAACATTGTATTGCTGAAATAGAAATATTTCTATGGTTTCCTTTCATTTTAATGTGTGCAGTTGTCAAAACGGTTTTGTTGAGCAGGCAGGTGAGTGTGGTGCTGGAGCACTAGAAAGCAAGTGTTAGTCACAGGAATATTCAGGCTTATGGAGGTGCTCCCGATAAAAATCCTGGATGAGGGTGGTATCCAATATGAGTCAACTGGATATAACTGGTAACGGCAAAGACAGGATAGTTATTGATGACCCGGGCACAAGGAGGGGGGTTCTTACGGAGAGTTTAATGGACTGACACACAATGGCTTTAACTGGGAAATGTTAAGGCAAGATGGATTATTAGTAACTTGGGTAAATTGAGCTCAACAACATAAAGTTGAATTATGCTCTCAACTTCAAATGGACAAATATAACAAGGACAAAGCTTCCTGGAAACTTTAATAGAATGTCTGAGTCAAACCCATTGAACAAAGCAGAGCAGAATGGCCATCCAAATCTTGCAACAGCGTTGTAGATAGGAATGAACTGATGGAACAGCGAGGTCATCCTCCTCGACCGGAAACGGAAGCTAAGTAATCCAGTGAACACTCATATGGTATACATCCTTTGAGAATCTGTCAACAATAGTGCACATGACAGTATTACCTTTTAGAGTGGGGCAGTCCAAGCTGGAGGTCTAATAGAAGCCTTACTCAGAAGTGCACACTGAACAGGAAATCACAAAGTCATGGGTGTCTCAGTTCATGGACAGCCATCAGAAATGTCTCACGGTTTAGTGGGCGGTTTAACCCGGGATAGCAGGCAGACCGGAAAGCATGCACCCACAGGAAAACCTGGGAGGTGGCTCAGGTAGAGCGGGTTGGCCGTTAATCGGAAGGTCGGCGGTTCAATCCCTGGTTCGTGGTTGCGTGTCGAAGTGTCCGAATTGGCTATTCCGCCAGTGTATGAGTGAGCACTTAGGCTCAGTGTATGAATGTGTGTGTGACTGGTGAATGCAGCGCTTTGAGTGGTCAAAAAGACTAGAAAGGTGCTATACAAGCATTTATATTTACAAAGAGATAGTTAGCGGGACCACAACCAGGATTTGGCTGGGTCTGCTGATCTTTTTTTCACTGAAGATTTGATCTCCCATGAGATCATGGTCACCACAACAGAAGTGGTAAGGATAGCGTCAGAAGCAGAGACAACATCTTCAGAGATAAACTGACGTAACAGGGTGTTGGGCTTGACATTACTTGAATGTTACTGGTAAGTGATGGTGATATTGTATTCTTCAGAAGAATAAAGCCCACTGGGATTGATGGGAGCTCAGGTGTTTGGCTGTCTGAATGTAGGATAGGTTTTTGTGATCTGCCCATACAATGAATGGGTGCTCAGCTCCCTCCAGCCAGTGTCTCCATTCCTTCATGGCAAGTTTCAGTGCAAGAAGCTCTCAGCTTTTACAATCAGTTTGTAATTAGGGTGTCACAGTGGTCCATTGGATGGCACTGTGGCCTCAAAGCAAGAAGGTCCCGGTTTCAAACCCCAGCCTTTCTGTGTGGGGTTTGCATGTTCTCCCTGTGTCTGTGTGGATTTCTTCTGGGTGCTCCAGTTTCCCCACCATCTAAAACATTTTAGGTAGGTTCTTCAGTCAGTGCCATTGACCAGACACTGAGTTGGTCCCCGGGCTCTGCAAAGCGGCTGCCCACTGCTCCCTAGAGGGATGGGTTAAATGCAGAGAATGAATTTCGCAACATGTATGTGTATGTGACAAAGTACCTTTACCTTAATCCAATAGTCCCTGGAGATACTGCCTAATATGGACAATGTGTACCTTCACACTCCTGGAAAAAATTAGGACAGGACAATTCAGGAAATCACGACAATCATTAACGGGTGATTGGAATGCTCTGGGGGCATTGTATATCATCTTTATCTCTAACTTCTCTTTCAGGCCCAGACAGGTTGTCCAGCCTGCTGGAAGGCAGAGGGGCACCAGGAAGGAGATCTACGGAAGAATTCACACCATCCTTTTCTAATTAATTAATCGGTTCTTTAAATTAATAGCCTCTCTGATGCGTAAACCCACTGGGCAAATTCCAGTCCAGCCCTTTTCCAAAGGAGCTACACATCTAAAACCTGAACACCTCTGACTGCATTATAAATTGATTTTTATCTCTATTTATGTTTGTATTCAGATTGTGGCGTTGCGGTTTATCAGAGATCAGCTGTGCTTCTCTGGCCTCAGCTCTGAAGTCCAAACCCTCCCATCTGAGAGAGCTGCAGCTGACTAACAATGACCTGTATGATTCGGGAGTGAAGCTGCTGTGTGGTTTTCTGGAGAGTCCACACTGTAGACTGGAGACTCTGAGGTCAGACACCATTTTCTTTCTTCTGTGCTGAGATTTATATGATGAGTGTTGTTGTGGTGACACTAAACTGCAGACATAAGGCTGATATTATACTGATCCACACTGAATGTGATAAGTTGATTTTCTTCTTCAGTGGTTTAGTCCATTGAATGTGGCAGAGCAATGTTGAACTACACATTTAATACCCTAAAGGTCCCATATTATGCAAAATGCCCTTTGTCAAGTTTTATAAACAAAAATATGTGTCCCCGTTGTATCTAAAGACCCCCATACAGTCTTCACAGGGAACAGGGAAACACAGGGGTGTAGTCTCAACATTTTAGATTTTTATTTTCCTGCTGCTGCTACTTCTATTGCCACCAGTGAAGACAGAAGTGAGGGTGCCAGTGACAGGGGTAGGTAGGAACATGTTACAAGTAATGTGTAAAATTAGTAAAATAGACGTTGGCGACTTTTCATGTTCCTTTTATAAAAACTGTACTTTACTCTTTACTGGAGTATTTTTGGGCAGGTAATCTACATTTACTTGGTTACATGTGCCATTCATACCTTAATTTCTTAACTAGTCTGTTATACACTATGCATGTTGCTTCCAAAACTATCTAAACTATCATCCAAGCTGTGTAAGTGCGGTTACGCAGGAGATCTTTAGCTGGTGCACTTGTGCCAAATTTTAATGAGATAGACAAATGCAAACATTTCATGTCCATGTTCAACGTGCCCTCTCACAAGCTGTAAGACATACTTTCACTTTCCATTAACCACGTATTTTAGTTTTCAGTCTCTGCAGAACAAATGCAGGTTATACACTGTAACATCTAATTCAGATGATGAAATATTAACAGAATCCTCCCGTTGCTTAGAGCATGGTTTTCAGATGGAAATTAGCTTCTTTTCTCTAATTCACATTGGTTATTATTGGTTTTGTAGTGATGTCCGAGGTTGAATTCATGTCACCGGTCAATCTGATCTTTGCTTTTACTCAGCAGCTATCAGCTGTTATTTACTGAGGAAACAATAATTTTTGAGGAGCATAGGGAGAGAGAAAATATGGGTGGACAAAACTGTCCTGTTGGGTTTTACGTGTGACACACAGGTCCCTCTAATATGTAGGCTTACCCTTCTTTATTTAGCAACCAGCTGCTTGTGGACCAATCGCCAGGATGCACACAGTCCAGCATGTGCTTTATTGTGCTCCGCATTTTAACTTAAAGAGAAAGCTATGTGTGGGTCTCTGGTGTATGGAGCTAAAAGGGATTGTTCAGACAGAGGGTGAATGGTGGTGATGAAGTAATGGACAGTATGAAACTACAGTAATGACAGTATAAAATACTTGAACATTCAAGTATACAAACATTATGTTGATAGATGGAGCCACTGGTGGAACTGCAGGAACATTGTCTTCTAAAGTTACACAATTTATTCTTCATACAGATTGAGAGGCTGCTATTTGTCAGAGATCAGCTGTGCTTCTCTGGCCTCAGCTCTGAAGTCCAACCCCTCCCATCTGAGAGAGCTGGACCTGATTGAAAACAGGCTGCAGGATTCAGACGTGAAGCTGCTGTCTGATCTGAAGGAGAGTCCACACTGCAGACTGGAGACTCTGGGGTCAGTAGAGGGTTGGAGTCAGTCCATGCTGGTTTCAGCAGTATTGTACTAAACACAGTTAGTATCAAAGCAGAGATCCAGTATTTCCTGTAAACCTCCAACCTTCTCAGCGGCTGCTTTCCTCAGTGAATCTGTGAGAGGAGAATGGTGACAGGCTTCAGCATTGGACAGAAAGACAGACAGAGAGAGAGAGAACAGGCAGTGATCATGTGTTTGAGTTGATGTGAAGACGACTGTTGTTGTTGTGTTCATGTCTCCAGGAAATAAAGCTGGATTCCAGCTGACAGCATCACAAGATGTATAGAGACAGTGGTCCTCATTCATCAAACTGTCGGACCATCAAATCTGATCTCAAAGTGTTTGTTTCTCATTTCAACACTAAACTACTGATCAGTTCATCTTTGTCACAGCTCTGAGATCAGTCTGACTGAAGCCTGCAAATCACTGGCTCTTATTTCAGAGAACCATCATTACATTTAGTAACCAACCTTTCTACAGAGCAGAACCTCTGCTGAAGTCCAGTAAGTACAGCTGATGTTTAGCTGTTGTAGGACCTTTAACATCATATATATATCTGTCCATGTGTCTTTAGTTTGGTCCAGATGTTTTTAGAACAGACTCCATATTTACAGATTTGTCCTGTAATATTTCAAAGTAGATGAAATATCTTGTGTCTGAGCCGCTGTTTTTAACAGTTTTGAGCACTAACAGCAGTAAATACATCATTACAGTCAGCAGTGAATATCTCTATTTATGACTTCTGCTGTCTGTCTTCTTCTCTCATCAGCTGGAGGTGATCTCTGTCAGAGTGTGAGTGATCAGAAAGGTGGAGGTGTTGAGAGAGGATCAGCTGTGTCCTGATGATCCAGAGAGGTTGAAGCAGCAGCATCAGCTTGTGTGTGGAGAGGCTCTGACTGGGCCATGTTACTGGGAGGTAGAGTGGAGAGGAGAGCTTCATCCAGCAGTGACTGACAGAGGAATCCCAACAGTGCTGCAGTCTGAACTGCTCTGAGATCAGCTCCCCTGTCAGACACAAAGTCAAGTCCACCGTCATCCCTGTGTGTTCCTCTGGATGTGACAGAGTATCATCAGTGGATCTGGACTGCTCTGCTGCTGCTCTGTCCTTCTACACAGTCTCTGCAGACACA
>NC_060150.1:47228071-47248061 GCF_021292245.1 Micropterus dolomieu | reverse complement strand
AAATTCTATTCTGGATTTTACTGGAAGCCAATGCAGAGAAGCTAAAACAGGAGAAATGTGATCTCTTTTCCTGGTTCCTGTCAGAACACGTGCTGCAGCATTCTGGATCAGCTGAAGAGTCTTAATGGACTTTTTCGAGCAGCCTGATAATAAAGAATTGCAGTAATCCAGCCTAGAAGTAACAAATGCATGGACTAGTTTTTCTGCATCATTTTTAGACAGGATGTTCCTGATTTTCGCAATATTACGTAGGTGAAAAAAGGCGGTCCTTGAAATTTGCTTAATGTGAGACTTAAACGACATGTCCTGATCAAAGATAACTCCAAGATTCCTCACAGTGGTGCTGGAGGCCAGGGCGATGCCATCAAGGGAAACTATATCTTTAGATAATGCGTCACGAAGGTGCTTAGGCCCCAGAACAATAACTTCAGTTTTATCTGAGTTTAACATTAGAAAATTACAGGTCATCCAGGTTTTAACATCCTAATGAAGCAAGCAAAGTCAAAGAAAGTTTGCACATTCAGCAGATCTCACCGACTGCATCTGATGAAAGCAGGTGGCTACGTGAGTAAAATCAGCTTCTGCAAGACGTTAAGCCACATTAAACGTTGTACGCATTGATTGATCTGGGATGAGTTAGAAGTGACTCACAAATAAAATGCTTGGAGTAGAGTTAAAGAACATCAGAAGATGAAATAAATGGAAAACTGAGCTTAAGCTTTCATATGAGTTAAATCATTTCAATTTCCCTTAAACATTTAGCCTAATAAATCAGAATGTTCAAAATACACCATGATCATATACTGGGTTATTTAATAATGAATACACAATGACAATAAATACAGATGCACATAAATAATAAAACATTCTGCCAGTAGAAATTATTCTGTCTCTGAGCAGGACAAAGTATAAATATAATTATTCATATGCAGGTGCTTGTTAAACAGCTACAGAGAGAAAACATTGACCCTTTATTATCATCAGCACAGTGCACAACAGTTTGTGTGCAGACACAAACTCCATCAAGTCTCTTCAGCTGGTAAAGCCAACTGATCCAGCAGTGATCAGCTTCCGCTCTCATCAATAATGGACGTCACTTCAGGTGACGCTTTTGAGGAAAGGAAGTCTCATGTCTCTAAAAACATATTTCCTTGTTCCTTCTCCTCTTGCATTGTTTTCTTGCGTCTCTCCATTCTTCCCCAGTGGGCGGGACTAAGACACAAGGAAAAGATGCAAGTGAGGGAAACATGGATGCAATTAAGAGACTTGGGATGCACCCTGTGTATCTTAATGCAAAAATATGATCTCGAGTCGAATCTTAAAACAGTTTCTCTGGTTTTTATTTGTTTGGCTGCACAACATGAGTTTGTACAGATGGAGCTACTGGTGGAGCTGCAGAGTTTAAGAGGTGAAGAGACTATGTCTTTATTGAAGTAGCTGCACGTTGTCATTAATATTAATGAGAGCTCTTTTGACCTTTTTATTTTTTACAGTTTGAACCTCCATCCTGTTGGTTCAGGTGTTTGGAGTTTCCATTACTAAACTTCTACATTCTAAACCTTCTTCAGCTCTGAACAGATTATTAAACACTGAATGATTTCAAGCAGGAACATTGTCTTCTAACGTTACATCATTTATTCTTTATTCAGACTGAGTCGCTGCAGTTTGTCAGAGATCAGCTGTGCTTCTCTGGCCTCAGCTCTGAAGTCCAACCCCTCCCATCTGAGAGAGCTGCAGCTGACTGGAAACAACCTGCAGGATTCAGGAGTGAAGCTGCTGTCTGATCTTCTGGAGAGTCCACACTGTAGGCTGGAGACTCTGAGGTCAGTAGAGGGTTGGAGTCATTTAAAATGTTGATAATAGCAGGGATAATTGACAACAATTCACCCAAATTTGATATCAATCGGACTTGTGGTTATGGAGATATAAAATTAATATAAGACAATGGGATTTTTAAAATGTATTTAATCTGCAATAACAGCGCCACCTAGGAGGTAATTGCACCAAAGTTTTTTTACTGTAATATCTTGTGCACTATTTACTCCTGCCCAGGGACTGCAGATGGGAATTAGCTTTTAGCTATATCTGGTACACATATGGTGCATTGTTCTTGTTAAATAAGTAAATAAAATGCCACATAAGCTCACCAAGTTTGGTGTAGATCAGCCACTCTAAACCATAAAGATATGACATCACTTTCTGTTTTTTGCATTGCGCACAAACATTTGTTGGCTTATAATTCACAACTTTTATCAAATTCGTCAAATGATGGTCTGTGCCAAGGTTGGTGCCAATCGGACTTGCCGGTTCGGAGGAGTTAATCCCGTTACCGGGCAGGACGATCGATTTTTTGCCTCAAATTGAAAGATCCATGGATGATCAGATTATTTTGTCACCCTATGCATGCCACACACCTCTGTGAAGCTAGGAGGCTCAGATAGCATCTCAAACCAACCATGTTTATCCACACCAAACACACATCAAACAGCATCTAAATGTACTTGTATCACAACATGAATCGCTCTGTAATCACTGTACGTGGATGCACTTACTGCCTTCCACGTATGTCTCATTTCATCCGACCTCGCAGTCTGACCACTCTAAAGAAAGCTCAGCTCCAGTTCTGATTAGCTGTGTTACTCATATCACTCAAATCACAAAACTCAGAGTTATTAGCCAACAACGCAGCAATATACATTTACAGTTACAACTGCTGACTTGCTTTTGTCGTTTTCACAGTTTTCAGTCCAAAAACAGCTGTGGGTTGTGTCAATAGAGATCGCCGCGGCTCGCCATCTTGATATTGCTCAATCTGTGAATTCTTAGGTTTTGTTTCTCTTGTCAAAATGAAGGAGAGAACAAGCATTTCTTTGGAACAGACTGTCTTTATCGGCCTCTACTGGCCAACCAGTATACCAATCGATTTGTCTCTTCAATATGAAGAGAAGGAGCACACTTAGGGCTGTAGGATGTTCTGTTCTCAACTTGTGGGTCTGTAAAGCATGTTGATCAATATTCACTGTTTTTATCAATATTTCAATGTTTTGGAAGCTTTATGTTAGAATGTGGTTGTATGGAGAGAAATAGTGTTCTGAAGAAAAATCCTGATAAAAGTGAACATATAAACATATGGCCAGTTTCTTTTCATCAACTTTACAGTTACAGTTGTATTTCCGGTGTATTAGAAGATATTCAGTTGCATTATAATGAGTTAGATGATTGTTTTAATTGTGATATTGCTATTAAAATATAGATTTTATTCCAAGTGAGGATGAAAATATCATATATTCCTTTATCTCCATTTAACCTTTAATAGAAAAGTAAATAGTTTTGTGTAAAGTTGATTCATATTCCTTAGCTTCTAACCTATCAAAGGAGACCAGAATTATGCATCTAGGCTGAGGAGTTATTACTGATTTATTTTGGGTGTGTTATTTTAGACGTTTGTCCTGGAAATAGGTGTAATTTCTTTCGGTTTCTGTGATGTAGCGAAAAAAATCTAGGCAAAATGGGCATGGCCTATACCAGGAGATTAAGCTCAATGCGTGGATATAAGGTTTTTGATATGCGCCTTCCTATGCAGGAGTTCCAAGCCCAAACATGAAAACCTTGCTTGTTGCACCCCGTAAAGGTAGAAGTGTGCAAATGTTTGCATCTGAGTTACTCTTGGCGGTCTGTACCTACCCTATGAGTGTCGATTCTGTAAGACTTCCCGTGTAGGCCGCAGTATCACTTTTATGTAAGGAAGAATAATGATAATAAAAACGAATACCATTACAATAGGGTTCCCAGCCCTGCTGGTCCTGGGTTCCCATGCCCTTCGCTGGCTTGCAACCCTAATAAAACCCATTTGTTCTGCATCGTGGTAGGCTATATCTGCGCCCTGATGTTAGCAGCATGAATTCACCTCATAAGGGATGGCTTGTATAAGCCAAGATTGTTCTCTCTTCCTTTAAGGACCTGACCTTGTACAGGTCATGGAGTTTATTGAAGGGTGAACGAGCAATTTTGCTGCACACCTTCAAAAGTGTCTTTGGAGTTTGAATCTTAGGCACAAGAACAATTATTCCAATTAGTCCTTCCAAAGACAAGGAACCTTATGCAGCTGTAAGGACAACTGGAAGATGAAGCAGAGGATGTCTACCGGTTGCACAGCACAGTCCTTCAAAAACTGACCTCCGATGTCATCAGGGCCAGGGCTTTTCCTTTATTTGATACCACAGAAGACTTTCAAGACCATGAAAACTCACTAACAGCCTCACTAAAATTATTGGCATTACAAAATGTTGTGATAAACACAGTTAGTATCAAAGCAGAGATCCAGTATTTCCTGTAAACCTCCAACCTTCTCAGCTGCTGCTTTCCTCAGTGAAGCTGTGAGAGGAGAATGGTGACAGGCTTCAGGATTTAATCAGAGACAGAGAGAGAGAGAACAGGCAGTGAACATGTGTTTGATTAAACTTCCTGCTTTCTTACAGTGCAGACACTTTGCTGCTTGCTCTTGCCTCTTCTTGCATTCTTTTGCTTAAACTCTCTTTTTTTCCTCCCTGTCTCTGTAAAATCTGATTTATGACTTCTGCTGTCTGTCTTCTTCTCTCATCAGCTGGAGGTGATCTCTGTCAGAGTGTGAGTGATCAGAAAGGTGGAGGTGTTGAGAGAGGATCAGCTGTGTCCTGATGATCCAGAGAGGTTGAAGCAGCAGCATCAGCTTGTGTGTGGAGAGGCTCTGACTGGGCCATGTTACTGGGAGGTAGAGTGGAGAGGAGAGCTTCATCCAGCAGTGACTGACAGAGGAATCCCAACAGTGCTGCAGTCTGAACTGCTCTGAGATCAGCTCCCCTGTCAGACACAAAGTCACGTCCACCATCATCCCTGTGTGTTCCTCTGGATGTGACAGAGTATCATCAGTGGATCTGGACTGCTCTGCTGCTGCTCTGTCCTTCTACACAGTCTCTGCAGACACACTGAGACTCCTCCACTCCTTCTGCTGCACACTCAGACACCTCCTCCACCTGGACGTGGACCTGGACTTTATTTCATTCAGATGTTGCATGCATTTATGCATGCAGCCTGCATGCATAAAGTTCCCTCTCTGAAGTTCTGCTCACCAACACCAGACTTTTCTGTCAGTTTAACAGATAATAGTTACTCACAGAAACAAGAAGATAAAACCTGTAAAAAGTTTGGATTTAAGTCTCATTGTTATTAGCGCAGGATTATATATCTGTTTACTTTATTTAAAATACTCTGTTTTACTAGTATATCCCAACAGATTGTGTTGTTGCAGAAACTTAATTAAAGAACTACAAAGTCTGGTGATAATTATCTGTGGGTTTGTCTCTATGAACGACCTCTTTCGCTTTCACGTCGTCATCTGATCCGCTGTATATATAAAAAATTCATTAAAAAGTATTTTTATCCCCGTATAACGTGGATGAAAGAAGAAACTACTCCACATTCATCACTGTTATTAGTCATGATGTGAAGTTTACACAAAATAAAATACTTGATGATGCTATATGTGTATTATGTAGGGGGATATATATTTTGGCAGTTTGTCCAGCCTGGTAGGACAAGTACTGTAATTGCTTTGTGTGTATGAAAAGTGCTATTTCAATGCAATGCATTATTAAATGATTATGATAATAATTTACCCTTTAATGAGGGGGGGATTCAAAACAATTTACCACAATACTCAAAGGCTATCAGTTGCAAAGAAATCATTCCTTACAAGGACAAAATATTGTCTACAATGCGGCATTCAGTTCAATGTACATTCTGAGTCAAGTAGGAGGCCTAGATTAAGGCTAATTAAGGCAAGCAATGTGTTAAACTGATCACAGTGATCTTGATTTTACAGTATCAATGGACCGTGTAGATATTTGTAGGAGCAGCTTCCTTACAAAAGCCTACAGGGTGACTGGATCTTGCTTTGAAAGAGTAACATGGATGACCACCGTCAGACTATAGCAAAATAAATGTACTATTTATGAAAGAAAATATACGGTCATCTTGTTAAGAGATTCTCAATTCATTGCATGAATAATACTAAGTTCGATAACACAACGTTAATATTTTCTTATGAGGATCAGAAAGGAGATAAAACGTGAACAACGTCTGGATTCAATCAAGGCTTCACTGTAGTTTCCCAGCTGATTACAAACAGATGATGTCTGTAGTCAGCTGTTTACGTCTTCATGAGGCTGAGCAGAAGATAAAGGTGAAAAGCCGTCTGACTGCTACACTGAGAAAGGTCCTGTTTTATTTGCACAATTAATGTGAATTAGTTTCCAACGTGTGCTCGCTCAGTCAAAAGGTGGCCCCAGTATTAAACTGTCAACAGGATGAGAAGCTGCTGTCACTCTCAAACTGATTCACTGGTCTGAATACAGGAAGTCATGTTCAATAATAACTCAGCTGATCACCTGCAGCTGATTCACTCTGTGGCTCTCAGACGAAAGGCTGCTTCACTTATCAACAAGCTAAATATTATAATAGCTGTGTGGCCACTTTACATACCAACATTAAACCATTCTGAATCTCTGCTTTTTCAGCAGCTGCTCTGAGTAATGATAATCGTGGGATACTGAAGCGTCAACAACTTCATAACGACTCAGCATGATGCACTACTTTTACTAATTCATTAAACATTGAATGACACCCTGCACTTAGTGAACTGAAGGCTTTACTCTGCAGGGATCTTTTTTCATTTACTGTCTTTATGCTGCAGACGCCTTGTTTTGAAATCAAAGTGACTCATACAGAGGATTTGCTCCACATGTGCATAAAGTAGCAGCGTTCATGTTCTGGAGCTCCTGCTGGAGCTGCTTTCTGCCAGCAGATGTCAGCTTTTCCACTGTTTTCACTCAGAGAGCTTTAACTGAACTGCTGATGTAAACACTTTGTGTCTGACTCACTTCATTTGGCAAAAAATTTATGGAATCAGAATTTAGTTCCAACTGATTTAAAATGTTAAACTGGATTTAAAATTAAACTCTGCGCACAAGTTAAAATGAGACCCCGATTTAACTTCTTCAAACCCACTTTTCTCCTCAGATTTCCCCTGAAGGAGCTTTAAGGTTGGAAAACTGCTGCAGCTGGATCAGATTCAGTGTTGAAGTAAAACACCAAACCACCATCTTTGTTTTCTTTATTTCCACTGCTGGAAACTCACCAAGTACATTTACTCAAGTACTGTGCTTTACAACTTTGAGGTACTTATATTTTACCTGAGTACATTCATTTTATGGTGCTTTATACTCAAAGTAGGACATATTGGGCTTCTTTTTTTTTTTTTTTATCCTGTCCTGCCCAGCAGCCTGGTATAGAGTATGATGACCTGGATACCATATTGTGCCAGACAGATTGTATTTTAAGAGAGTATTAATATACTATACTACTATACTTTGTCTGTTTTATTATTTATTTAATTATGTAATGATTTATCACCAGGCCGGACAGGGGGCAAAAACAGACAGCACAGAGAAAGGACAAGACCTGTAAGAGAAGGGGGATGGAAGGTGGGGACAACAGGGAAAAGCAGTGGGAAACACCAATTGCAGAAAGCAACGAAACCTGCAATAGAACAGAGAGGGGGGCTAAGTCTGTTAAAGAATGTAGTTGTTAGTGAGAGTGGGACGCCATGACTGTGCCACACCTACCCCAGCAACAGGCAGGCAAGAACCCCAGTAGCCAATAGGGGTGGGAGAAAGAAAAAGAATAAATCAATAAAAAAAAAAAGACTCCCAGATGCACCGCGATGCAAACACGGAAGACCCCGACCCAAATGCCAGTTGACAACGTAATGCCGACGGAACGCAAAAAGCGTAACCCGCGCAAGAGCAGCGCCCGGACCGACCGTGGCGCGCACACAACATAGACCAGTGCTCCCCCCCCACCCAGCACCCCACCGCCACGCAGCGAACAACCAAAACGCCAAAATGCCACGCAATCATCAACACCAATGCACAAGTGACAAGGCCAACGCGCACACTGCGCGAGCACGGCGACACCCAGTGCCCAGCAGCCCCCCGCGAATCCAGCGTGCGAGGTCGGGCAAACGAGAGAGAGCAAGCGGAATAACACGACAGCCAGCGGAGAGAAAGACCAGCAGCAAGTCCCAGCCCGGCAGCAAACGCGCCGCACAGGTCACCGTGCACCCGCCAATAAAAGTCCGTGCAACACCAGCCAAACCAGCAACGAGGCAAAATCAACTAGCTCAGCTGCATGCCACCAACAACCCACCCACCCGTCAAGGGCCGAGAACTCCAGGCACAAACCGGAGCACAGCCCTGCCCCGCACCCACACTGCACATCCCGAAAACTAACTATATACCTCAGTATCCAGAGGAGTCCAACAACTGGCCGACAGAGAAATGGGGAAGCACGGATCCGAGGCCAACGAAGCAAAACAGGGACGCAAACTAGTCCCTCCAAGCCAACGAAGAAATGCCTCCCCTGGACTCCAATGCACAAACTAAACGCCCAGCAGCCATTCAGAGACCCTGCCCAGGGAAAAAGCACAATCGTCCTACAATCCCACTGCAGCCCTCCAAACCGCAACCGTATCAACCCACGCAGAGACCCCCACCCCCAGAAGCCAGGGCACCCCGCGACCCCCCAAAGCCCAAAGGACCACAGACCGCATGTCCCGGGGGAAGCTGTACCCCGCCCCAAGGAAGAACAGCAGAAAGCCGTGCCGGGAAGCTCCCTGCAGCCAGGGAGCGGTAACGCAGGAGAACCAGGCCAACGGTCCCCCAGCCCAGCCAGAGGCATCCCTCCCTAGAGTGCAGGCAGTGCCAGCAGCCCCCGAGGCCGATCTCATCCCCGGACATGGGGCCCAACCCCCCCAGTCAAGCACCCCCAAGGAGGAGCACCAAAACCTACCCCGACAACGCCGGCCATGCGCCCCTGAGACTCCCGAATGCCCCCACTGTGAGAGAGCTGGCAGGGGGAAGCAGCGGGAGCCCCACCCCTGCCGAAGAGGGCCCAGGCGAGGAGAGGAGACAACAGGCCCCCAGGCCCAGGGACACACCACCCGCCCAGAAATGAGCAAAAGCCACAAGCCCAAGTCCCCAAATCCCAAGGTCAAGAGTGGGCCCCACCCACCAAACGCCCTGCAGCCTACCCGCCCCCCAGAGTCCTAAGGGTGTATTTTGTGAGACATTACCAAAGGGAGAAAGGTGAAGGAGGTCATAGGGATACTAGAATGGTCCTCCTCACTGGCACCAGATTCCTGACTGGGCCCATCATTCATTCAGTCCCGTCCCCCACCCCCCTAAGCAGGAGGACGCCAGGTCCCTCCAGCCCAGGGCTTATAGCAAGAGCCCCTCTAGCACCGGCAGCACCCCAGAGTCCGCGACAACCCCGCCCAGCCCCAGGACAGGTCCAGGGGGGCCCAGCCCCCCCAGCGCGCAGACCCGCCCAAGACCCAGAGGCTCCAAAGCCCCGAGCCCCAGACCCCCAGACCCCCCCGAGGCAGGTCAGTGTAGCCCCAAACCAAAGTCCAACAATCCCCCGTCCTTGACGGGGCCCCTCCCGCAGCCCCACTGCCTCCCCCCCACCTCACCGTTCCCACTCAAACAGGAGCACTTAGAGCACCACCAGCTGGCACTAAAATCCAGAGGAGACACATATTGTACTTTTTACTGCACTACATTTATTTAACAGCCATAGTTACTAGTTACTTTTCAGATTCCTATTTTAAACACAAACATGTGATCAGTGTAGATAAAACTAGCCAACAGTATTAAGAAGCAGTTCAAATGAGCTCCACCTCCACCAACTACAGCATTAAAGTATCTCCTACATTATAATGATCAATAATAATGATCCAGTAACATAATAACACTGACAGTGTTGTGGTGGCACCCCGGCTGACGGTGAGTGTCCTGGTTTTTTCTGCTTTTTATCAGTTTTTCTGCTTTTTCCCTTGGTTTCCTGTTCTCTGCCCGCCTCTCTGTGTTTTCTCCCCCGTGTGCTCTCTCTCCCTCTGCTCCTGAGCCCAGCCAACTACCTGCACCTGCAACCCATCATCCACCTCGTCAGCCTGCCACACCTGCCAGTAATCAACCTCATCCCAGCCTGTATTTCAACCCCGGTTCTCCACACCATCCTTGCTTGATCGTCGTTGCTCCATACCTGGTGCCACTTCTGTGTTCAGGCTTCCTCGTTTCTTGTTTTTTCAAACCTACCCTGTGCCTTGTCATTGTCTCCCCCTAACCTTGTCTCTCTGTCTGTTTCCCTCCCAGGTACACTCACCCTCGTCCTCCGTTCGGCTGGGCTCATCCACTGGCCCACTCCCCTTCGGACCTCCCTCTCGGCGTCCTCCCTGTTCCCCTGCCTCTCCTCGCTTCCTTGGCCCCTGTGTTCCCCGGCTCCCTGGCCCCCGGTCTCCTTGGTTCCCCGTGCCAGTACTTCCCCGACGTCCTCCTCTCCCTCCACTCCAGTCCCTCTCACCCTTTTTCCCCCCAATAAACCTCCTTCCCTCTGAACGCTGCATTTGGGTCCTCTCTGTCCACACACCACACCCCGTAACAGACAGGGGCCATCCTGCAGAATGAGTACTTTTGCTCTGAGTCACTTCAATCCTTCTGTACTTTAACTGAAGGAACATGTTGAATGCAGGACTTTAACTTCTAACAGAGTATTTGTGATACTTGTACTTGAGTGAGTGATCTGAATACTTCCTCCACCACTATTTATTTCCCGGAAGAAGCTCCACATTAAAGTTGGGTAAGATCTGATCAGTTCTGACTCCAGCTCTGATTCTGCTTGTTGATTCTGGTTCTGATCAAATCCTCTGATTCTTCTCTTCTTATTGGAGTCAGAAAATAAAGCAGAATATGCTGGAAGCAGAAACCACCTTTATTTTCAGATTCACATTCAGGTTGCCAGAATAAGTCTCAGATGATAAATGAGGCGTTTGATGACTGAATGAAAATAAAATATTTCACTTATGAACTGTGTGGCCACAGCGGCTGTTTGTGGAGGTGACGGCTGAATTTTAGACCCATATAGAGAGTAAATAACTGTGTATGTCTCACTTTATTATAGCAGGTAACTTAATGTAGAGAAGATGAGCGAACACTAAACTTTCTCAAGGTGAGGACCAAGTGTGGTGGAATCATTGGTAATAAAATCACTGGAGTTTAGTGTGCGCTCATCTTCTCTTGATTGTTCCACCGCCACCCGCCCAGTAATGTTGTGGTTTGATTGAACGACAGCGTGAAAGGCTGCCTGCACACAAATATTTGCTTTGGTATCACTTAAATGGCTTATTTGTACACATGTGCAGTATTTCCTGCAGCCTGCTCTGTGATAGCTTATTGTTGTGAAATGGTGCATTGAAGTGTTGTAGTAACTTGTGGCTTTTATTTTACAAGTCAGTAATTTATTATTCTTTTATTATTATTGGAAACTCCGTTCTCCTTTTATGTTGAATTAAATTTCACATTTCTGCATGTTCACCTTACTGCTGTGAACGGACTGGATAATACTAGCAGTTTTTGAAGTTGTAGCAATTGAACACTGTTTGTATTTTCATTTTAGTTAGTACAAACTTACATAGTTCTTTTGCAAAAAACTTCACAGATATTATTAGGATTTTATTCAGAAATTATGGACGAAAGCATCACTGTCACTTTTCTATTTCGTTGACAATATATTTGAATGTATGAGAACAATGTATAAGAACAATAATTTAAGTATTTTACACTTAAAGGTGTCCAACCCACAGGACACTACTTATTTATATGACATACAAGAGACAAAACAAAAGAGCAAGTAAACACTGTGTGTCACAAAACTTAAAAATTCAACAAACAAAAATAAAAACATTACTTCTTTCACTCACACACATTGATAAATCTTCTCCTTGTATGTAAATATGCACTGTAATCTACATCTTGTCATTTCAAACAGACTGTTATATCCTGCACACATTAATTCAAAACTTTGACACTTCCCCTGAAATCTAACAAGGAGGAGTTTAAGGTTTTGTGCACAAGGGAGGTAATGCAATTCCAGGAATCATTGGACCCCAAAGTCTCTGGTAGAGGTCAAGACAGGCAGGAAGTGGAGAGCAGAGGCAGCAGTGGAAGAGGCAGAGTCAAGATAATGCCATGGAGTTCTTGTGGAAGCCGTCACCAGAGAAAGGGCTGGGTTAGGAACCATTGCACCACTGCGTTATGACAAACCTCGGGGAAAGGAGCGGAGGCAATTAGTCCAGAATTAGGTGAGAGGCGCCATTGAGGAGGAGAGGTCCAGCAGAGCAGTGGAGATGAGACAACAAGGTGCCTGGACAAGATGGGAAAACATTGCGAAGAGGAAGATCTAATGGGCTGACCTCTGGCAGGCACAAACGCAAGTTCTTAGTCCAGGCTGTCTATGATGTTCTTACCAGTCCATCCAACCTGTACTGCTGGGGCTTGGTGGATACTCCAGCTTGCTGCCTGTGCCAGAGAAGGGGGACCCTCAAGCACATCTTGAGTTGCTGCCCTAAGGTTCTGGGGGAAGGCCCATACCGCTGGCGTCATGATCAGGTGCTCAAGACCATCTCTGAGAGCATCTGTAGTTCCATTGCCAGCTGCCGGAGGTCAAACCCAAAGAAGCACACCATCAGCTTCATCAGAGCCAGAGAGAAGCCAACAATAACACCTAAATCAACATCAGGACTTCTCAACACTGCTCAGGACTGGCAATTGACAGTAGACTTAGGCAAGCAACTCAAGCTTCCACCGCATGTCGCCAAAACAAACCTTAGACCTGACATCATCCTGGTGTCAGAGACAGCAAAGAACATAGTAATGCTGGAGCTCACTGTGCCATGGGAAGAGCAGATGGAGGAGGCCTTTGAGCGAAAGAAGGAGCGATACGAGAGACTAGTCAGCGACTACCACAGGAAAGGCTAGAAGGCAACGTGCTTGCCAGTGGAGGTTGGGTGCAGGGGCTTTGCAGGAAAGTCTCTCTGTATGGCTTTTACGGTACTTGGGATCTCAGAGGAGAAGAGAAGAAGAGCCATCTCTAACAGCATAGAGGCTGCAGAGAAAGCCTCCAGGTGGCTCTGGATCAAAAGAGGGGATCCGTGGGAGATTGCTACTACGGGACAAGCTGAGGCTTGATCAACCTCAGCTGGGTCGCCTGAGTGAGGGTGTATGATGTTCAAAAGACCCAAAACACCCTTTGACCTCAGGTAACATCACTGATGATGTGCCCTAGTTCTTGCATCAGAAGATGTTTCTTTAAAAAAACACAAACCAGCTACAACAACAACAGAAATAAACATTAATTAAAATAACATCAAACAAAAACTGGGTTAAAGCTCCAGAAAAAGCTGTTAAATGGACTTTGAGTTCAGATTATTCAGTGACAAAGAATCAGTAGTTTCATCACCAAAAATGTTAACTGGTTAAAAATGGGGGGCTCCTGTGCTGAGATGAACTGTGTTTGTGTTCCCTATAAGTCTGTAAAAGAACATTTAGTTCATTTAGTTTAAAGCGCTTTAGTTGGAACTTAAATAAAACTGGTTATTTACATAATTCAAACTTCATTTAAGTTCCAACATTTTGACCAAACAGATTTTAATTCAACCTGTTCTGGGTTCATGTTAACACTTGCACACGCACACACGCACACAGGTAAACTCACCTGGGCCCTGTTACAGAAAGCTTAACAAAGGTTCAACAAACTCTGAGCTTATCCATGAGCTCTGGGTTGATTGAGCCTGAGTGTCACATTCTGCCTGTCAGCCATGTCTACTTTGCACTCTGTGTCTCTGTTTTCCATGCTGTCTCTCTGCCTCGTTAGCCCTTATCCCGGTCACCACCCCTGCTCGTTAGTCCCTGCGTATAAATGTTTGGTGTTTCTGTCCGGTCATTGTATTGTTTAGACGCTCTGTCTCATGTTGTGGTTTTGCTCGTCATTCCCTGCCTGTACCCTATTGTTTCTGCAGTTTTTTAGATTACTCGTATCTCTGGATTTTCAGTTGGATTATCTTGTTTGTTTATGGAGGGATTATTGGGTCAGAACTAAAACTAAAAGTCTAAGTCGAAAATGAATTTTGTATATAGGATTGGGCGTTTAGTCATTTAGCCATTTAGGATTGGGGATTTGGGGATTGAGTTGTGTATGCAAATTAGGAGGCGTGACCCAAAGGCTGCAGGGCACTTTATGGACTGCAGGGGGAGCTCTGACTTCCAGCACACTGCCATGAAAGCAAGCAGAGGAAGTGAGCAGGGCTGGAGGGAGGACTATCATTTATAACACCATAACTAAAAAGTGTACAGCATTTCTGTCCATGTGGCCTCACACACAAAGTCAACAGTGAAAGGAATGCTATCCATCTTACGAGAAAGCAGCGGACTGTACAGCGGGTCAGATTTGATAACATTACCAAGTTAGCTATTTTAGGCTAACTGTTGCTGACATGCAAGAGTTACGTTACTGTCAGTACATGAAGGTTTTAAATGTGGCTATTAACCCCGCTTTGGGCTGTGTGTATAAATTGTAAAGATAAGGTGTATAAGCTGTGTTTCTGGGTAATGGCACCATGCAGGGCAGGTGACAGGTGTGTGTTTACAGTGTTTGTGTGCTCTGAAAAACATAACAGTGCAGCTATAAAGTCTCAGCCGGCAGACCTAGTATGGTATTATTACTACACACACGGATGTAACGTTGAGGCCTGATAGACATCCGCTAATCAGAAACAGAGGACACTACCTGCATCACTGCCGATGTCATTTGACCAGGGAGTGAATGGTGGTTAATGCGATTGTCATCAGTGTTTTCCTATAGTGTCTCCTTTTTGTTCTTTCGCTTCACTGTGTTTCGAGTGTTCCCCTCTGTCCCTGTGTTTGTTGTTGCCCCATGCTCAGTCTCCTGGCTCCTGCTCAGCTGCCTGTTAGGGCCTAAAGTCCACTCTAGAGGTGTGTGAGCTAAACGCAAGCTCCACTGTTTTCCCCCACTTACTTGTCCTCCCCCCTGCAAACAAAGATGTTTCATCTGGACATGAAGGACCACTTGGTGTCACAGCTTTGGATCAGCCATCTGCAGCAGAGTCCCAGTCCACTGGCTCACACCACAAGCTGGAAATTACAGCTGATTCAGAAACCTCTGGATCCACTCAGGACTTTTTCTCTCATTTAAACATAATTTACTCTTTATTGAAGGCTTGTATTTTTATCTTGCAGAGTTTTTATGTGATCTATAATTACCATGATTTATTTTGCTCATTATATTATGCATTAAATGGCACAGAGGTGCAGTCTGACGGGAGAAGCTACTTTTATTTTATTTTCACCATATATAATTGCTGCTCTTGCACCTGAATTTCCTTTAGTGTAGTCTGATCTTAACTAGTATACATGATCATACAGCCTATGGACTTTTCTATGATCACCCTAACCCTAACCGCTAACATCCAGGACACCGTGCTATGGGACCCCTCTACCCTTCCAAGGCTTTCCTCCTGCGCGACTCTGAAGCATCAGTCAGCCTGGGCTGAAGTGGTGGTCCGTGGCTTTAAGAGAGGCTCGGATGGGGCTGCCTCTCCTCCGCACATCGGCCTCTCCAACCGCTATGCAGCCTTGTCTGACGCGTCCCTGATACGGATCTCTTTTTCGGTAGGTAGTGCCTGCCGACACTGTTGCATCTCCTCCACCGGCTACATTTCCTGCACTGGGAGCAAACTGTGATCGGCTGGGCCGCTGTTCTGCCGCTGGGTCTAATCGGCAGCCGTCATCCCGGTCAAAAACCTCCGCTTCCCAGCGAAGGATCCTGAAGGAGGCTGTGCTCAGATGCGCCGGAGGCCGTCTCTACCCTGCACCGTCGGGTAGCCCTTCTCTCAGGTCTGTTACTGCTACTCCAACACAACACTCGGCAGCTCACACACTCCATCCACCCTTTTCTCCCCAATCACACTAATAATTGGTGACTCCATAACCAAAAAACATCCGTTTCTTTAACGCTACCACTCACTGCTTCCCCGGTGCCACCACGGCTGACATTTTAAAAAAACTCCAGGACATAATGCGATCGCTCCCGTCCTCCATCACAGTCCATGTGGGAACAAATGACACAGCTCTTCAGCAGTCTGAGCTGACAAAATCATATTTTAAAAAGAGACATTCTTTGCCAGAACATATTAAAGTTATCGACATAACACACACTGTGTGTTACTGGAGCCAGTCGTGGAGGCCAAGGAGTCTACTGAAGCGGCCAGCACCGCAACCAACTGTGGGAATGGGACCAGAGATAAAAACGGACTTTCCACACTGCTTTAAAAAGTTAAAAAAGACGGTTAAGACAGACGGAGTTCACCCAAACAAACGGGGCTCAGAAATGTTAGCTGCGCACATACAGCATGTAGTGCGGTCCACACATGACTTACGTGAATGACTAATCATTCATGCAGCACACCTGGACGCACCACCGCTCACTGAACAGATCTCTGCCTCACTGCCACAAACAACTGTCTCCACCTGCTGGCATGTAAAGCCGTCTGCTCCCAGCGCTGTTCCAAAGACTTCTATTCCTGTCATCATCACGCATAGACCAGTAAACCCAAATGTGCACATCCCACACAGAAATCATAGTAATCTCTTAAGGATTAGGACAACTGCACCAACTCCAGCACCCAGAACAAACTCATTTAAAATGGCTCTCTTCAATGTGAGATCACTTTCAAGTAAGACTTTTATCTTAAATGATTTTATCTTGTCTGCAAATCTAGATTTTATGTTTTTAACTGAATCCTGGTTGCAGATGAATGACTATAGCCAGCTAGCTGAACTGTGTCCGCCTCAATATGATTGTTTTAGTCAACCGAGGGTCAGTGGTCGTGGTGGTGGGCTAGTGAGCGTGTATAGGAAAAATTTTAAATGTCATCAAGTACGCTGTGAATTTAACTCCTTTCAAGTTCTCACTCTTAAAGTTGGAGGGCTGCAACCTATCATATATGTGTTCTCGCATCTTTATTGAACAAAGTGTTTCAAAGTTTTGCGCATTCTTTCAGAGCCAAAGTCAACACCTGTCTGATTCCAACACCAACAATCTGGTCGATCACTTCAATCATATCTGCTTGTCGTCACTAAATATTACTGCTCCTCTAAAGGTTAGGCCTTTGTCTAAAGCTAGTAAGCAACCCTGGATAAATGACAGCATTCACAGCCTAAAAAGGGAAAGCAGGAAAGAAGAGCGCAGATGGGGAAAAATCCAGTCTCCATTACCTCAGTCTGAAGGATTTATTAATTAACTACAATAACGGATGCGAGGACACACTGTTTTTAAAGTTAAAAGTTGAGGTAGCATTGGAAAGGGAGACAATTTATACAGATATTAACCCACTGACGTTTCTGACTAATGCAGTGGGTAGTGTTTCTTCAACCTTACACCCTTAATGTCCAACATATTAAAGGTCGGGAAAACGTGATGGCGGATGTGCTCCAGTTTGATGTCCCAAAGACCCTAAATGTTGGGGGTCTCGTTTTCTCCTCTTCTTTTCAGGTCGTTCTTCCTGTTTGGTCAGACACGCCCACCTCATCAGTGATTGCAGCCACAGGTTCAAGTCTAAAAGCTGTGGTGAACCAAGATGGCTCTCTCTTCCTCGTGACCTCTCTCCTGGAAGGTGGGGAACTTTCAGGAGCTCCTTTTCTTTTGGCTGTTTGTTTTGAGTATGATGACTTTGAGTTTACTTGTGTTTTGAGTTAATTATAAGTTAAGGTAACTTTAATAAAACCTTAAGGTTCATTTAAACTGTTTTCTGTGTGGACCTTCCCTCTTTGTTATGCTCTTACATGAGCTGGGCATAACAGCTGCCTCAACAATAGTCTTCATCCTTGACCTTTTTCTTGTCTGCTGCATAGTGTGAATTGGCTCTAAATAAATAACATTTAGTTAGCTGTAAGCTGCCTGCAGTCAGCTCGCTATTCCTTCTTCATCCACAGGAGCTCTTTATGCTAATAGTAACTAATGGTTGCAGCTAAAAGTTGAACCTTATTAGCTGTTAGCTACAGAGACACAGGACTGTTTGCCAGTTTACATCCTTTCAGTCCAAGAGTCATCAGTTAGTCCAACAGGATGTAGAGTTAGCAGATACATGCTGTCAAGAAGGAGAGAAACTCTGGCATTAAGTAGTCTGCATGTTAAAAAATAATCTCAGATTATAACAAACACGTTTACAATAAATTCATGTTTTTCGGTTTAGTTGGTGAAGGTCCTCTAAATATTGGTTTGTATTAAAAATAAACTTCTCGGTTTAAAAATAGATATTCATTACCCTCCTCATATTTTTGCATTTGATAGATTAATATCAGTTACCAGCCCTGAAATTCAGTGCATCTCTACATTTTGATCGAAGTCACTCAAACACATTAAGGTAAAAACACGCACACACACACACAGCTGATTTCCTGTAAATGCAGAAGGGAGGAGCAACGCTGAGCAGGAACCTGAATATGCGTCTGCCGAGCTGCTGAAGGAGGGAAACTGAGGCAGGGTGAGTGTTAGTCCAACATTTTATTATTTTGCTTTTACTTATCTACTTCCAATTAAGAGAAACCCATTTTGTTCAAGAAACACAAGACTGAGAACCAGAAGTAATATATTACACACACAAACTTGTGATTTTGAGTAACTACTTCCTGTTCTGTCTTTTGACTCTTGAACAAACTTGTTCTTCCTGGTTCTTGTGTTCTGAGCTCACAGTCAGTGTTACTGTTTTACCTCTCAGACTGACTGAAGTCCAGAAGATGGGTGTTTGTGTGGAGGAAGAGGAGGACAAAGCAGAGTTTGTAGGATCCAGCTGTCTGTCTATGAAGAGTGACCGGTCCAAAGGTCATTCTCCAGACTTCAGTATCAAACCTGGACCCTCAGACACAAAGTAAGAGACTGTTTTTACTGTAAACTGACCTGATGGAAGATGCATTGAGGATGAAGACAAAATGTTCTGCTAACAGATTTATATTCCTGATGCAGAACTATTAGTGCAGATACTGTTTCAAACTAAGATGGATCTGATTTGATTTCTGGAGCAAAACACCTGAGAACCTCCATTTCAGAATTTACACTTCAAGAACATCTTCATATATTTTTGCCCTCACGTTGACGTCACTGTAAAGATTTAGAAGGATTCAGAATCTGAAAGAATCTGCTTCAAATGTGTCCTTCATTTTCTCCTATTTGTCCTCTAAACACTGAGCTGTTTGGCTCTTCCTCAGATCAGCTGTTCTGATCCACCAGATGCATCTTCAATCACTTCAGATCATAATTGTGCAACATGTGGTGAAAAAGCATTTGTAGTTCAGCTTTGCTCACCTTGATGAACACTTTGCTTTGAATCATTAGTAAGTGGAGCTTTGAGCTCAGATTCTCTCCACCATATATTGTTCCTAAAGGTGAAGAACAAACATCCACGGGCAGCACTGATGGAAAAGTTAGCAGTGGATGGAAAAAGGGCAGAAAATTGGACCACTTCTCTTTTTACAATATTTGAATAGTTTTCATGTGATAGTTGACAGTAGAGAGTGACAGGAAACAGAATGACATCCAAACAAGGCTCCGTGTGGACTTGAACCTGTGACACCGCTGTTACATGCTGTGTGTTTAGACCACTTCTAAGCTCAGTTCAAAGCTAACTAACTCAAGCTAAGCTGCCCAGAGTGACTGTAAAACAGTGAAGGTCATAATCAGCTCTCTTTAATGGAGGCTTTTACTGTGAAGGAGCTGCAGGAAGTGTTGAGTTTGTGTTAATAACAAACTGCAGGCAGATCACTAAATGTTTAATCAGACAGTCAGACAGGAAAAGCAGTTAATTAGTGTTTCTGAAAGCAGGAGAGCTGAAATAAAAGGAACAATCATCTTCATTACTGACTGAAAGCTGAATTCAAACAGAAAACTAACGACACTTTTACTCTGTGACCATCTGAGCTTCTACACAGTGTCGGACACATCTGGAGATTTTTCAACAACAAGCAACAAATCATTTTAATTCTAA
>NC_060150.1:47218246-47227971 GCF_021292245.1 Micropterus dolomieu | reverse complement strand
TATATGACGATGAGATGAGATTTCTCTCTGTCAGTGCTGTGTGTGTTCGTGCTGTTCGTGTCGATTCATAGTTTTCACGTGACATCACACTCCAATGAAAACGCTCCCTTGAATGGCAAAAAGAATTTCCGTTGCCTGCCAACCAAAATGCAAGTGATACACTGTTAAGCTGATGATACACGGGGCAACTATTTGAGCAACGTTGCCCTGCACGATTGCTCTATAAGTTGCTCTGTGTATCATCAGCTTTACTTTTTGCGTTGCCAAAATGCTGGATGCTTGTTTGTGCTTTTACTAATCGAGAAGACAAGCCTGAGCTATGTTAGGTGAGGGATTCCCCGGAAGGTAAAAGTAAACATTTCCGCAGTCCGAGCGGTGGCCGGAAGCTGGCAGTAGAAATACGGCAGCGGATGCTGTAACGTTGTATGGATCAGATATGAACAACACTTGCAGTTTGTGTTCATATCTTTCTTTTTGTTAAGTTGAAAGGTGATGCAAATAAAATTTGACTGCTGCGTCTCTACGGGGGAGTCGCGGTGTGAGCCGCTATGTTGGTCCGTTGTTTTGCCCTCCAGGTCACTGTGCATGTCACGTGACTGAAAACTATGAATTGCTGTTCAAAACGTTGATTCAATATTGGTGTAAGATCGCCAAACACTACTGGATCTTCGTTTCTCTGCCAAAGATCTAGTAAGGTTTGATCATGGCGGATATAAAACTTTGCCCCCGCTCCTATCGGGAATACCTGCTTGCCTTTGCCGCTCTGAGGCTTCACATCTGCGGCGTAGGCCTAAGCGCTACCGCCGCCGGGGAAAACGCAGCGGTCAGCTGGTGAGGTTGAAAGCCTGTTTAGCGTTTTCTTCCTGGGCTGAGTACCAAGCGGTGCCTCGGCTCCTCATTCCTCGGCGATTGCTGGACCCTGTCGACGCCTGGTAGGTACCTGCTGTCGGCCTAGATGAGGTGTTCCAGCCATGCGGCCCCTGCTCTCCTCGCCCCCGCTGGCGCGGGGAAAATCTGCGGAACCTGCGGCCTCTGTGTCGGGTTCCTCAGAAAATCAGCGCTGCAGAACCGCCTGTTCCTGTCAGGATTGGCCTGATAAACGCTAGATTGCTAGCAAACAAAACTTTGAACCTTGAGGATTTCTTCTTCTCTGTGTGACTGAGACATGGCTGAGTGTTGGTGAGTCCAGTGCCTTTTCTGAACTCTTACCGCATGACTGTCGCTGTTACGTCGGGCAGAGGAGGAGGCATATAGCAGCTGTTATAAGAATGTCTAGAAATGTAATTGTCGCCATCATCCTCGGTCACCAGCTTTGAGCTGAGCTTATATCACACAGTGTTGTGTGCAGTGGTCTACCGGCCTCCCAAATACAATAAGGACTTTGTAAATGACTTGTCTGTAAATACGATCGTGTCCTCATTGTTGGGGATTTTAATGTTCATGTGTGTTGTCCTGAAAACCCACTGGCAAAAGACTTTTTACACCTCATTGACTCTTTTAATCTTGTGCAGTCTGTGTCTGTATGGGATTAATATCCCGCCATGATTCAAAATTTTGAAAACTCAAAATCTTACAAAACATAGTTTTGCAAGTTCGAAAACTAAGATTTGCAAGCCTGCAAACATAGTTGTTTTTGAGTTTTCCTTCTTCAGCACATTTTTTTACGATGTTGCACAAACAATTTTGTTCTCCCAGTGCATTAGTTTGTTTTCCAGGTTTGAAACCTTGTAAATGATGATCTGAAAATTGAGATTCAAAAGGGCGAAACTTTATTACATTTGCACTCCTATTGCAGACTATCTTTTTTCAGAGCTGAGTTTACAACACACACTTTGCAGAGATACGCCCACACAGTTGCAAGCTTGCGCCTCACGTGATTTGTGGCATAGACTGTATATGAAAATGGACGTAGCGTTCGTGACGTCACCCGTTGGTTTCTGCAGAGCCGTTTTGAAGCAAGGGGGTAAGCCAGAGAAGGGACAGTGAAGCCGATCAAAGCCTGCATGGAGGGATGCATGTAGGCCCAAAAATGATGTCAAAACCCTGTGAGAGGTGTAACCGTATTGCTTAGATTATAAACTCTCGGCAATCAAAAAAAAAACAAAAAAAACTATCAGAGCAATCATCTGCTTTGGTGTTTGACAGGTGAACCTTGTAGGTGGGCTGATTAAACAGTGATGATCCGAGTCAAACACACTGAGCCATGAAACGTTTTGTTGGCGCATTTCTACAGCTACCAGAATTACGGTGTTTCTGCAGTTCTACGTCATTAAACCGCGGTTATGCTGCGCGATCATGCGCAGTAGACGCTGGTGCTAACAGGAAGTGGCCCTGTAGTAGTATTTTATTGGTCCAAAACTGGCTTCACTGCTCTCCAGTCAAATCAGCTGGGTGGCTTCGTCCAGTAATATGTATGAAGCTCAAAATTGGCGGAGCTGGCTGGTGTTCTGTCGATTTATGCTATCGAGATGTGCTACTTAGCGGTTCTGCGCATGACAGCTGTTCCATGTTTTCCTGCTCTATATTTGTTACTTTTTCACAAACGGTCCAGCAACACCCACCAACCCTTAAAAGCAGTGGACCTCAGTCCTCGGCAACATAATATGTGATTTAAATATTTTAAATAACACCAGAATTTTCTTCTCAAGAATCATACAGCCGTGCTCATCAGGATGACATTCTCTTAGTGTGTCCTTGAGAGACACAGAGCAAGATTCAGAAAGGAAGAGGGACTGGCACACAGACTGGAGACAACATTACAAAATCATTCTTACTTCGAAACCACAGAAATTATAATAAACTGACAATTGGAAACTAAACGGTAGAGCAAAAGTTAGGATACAACATCATTGTAATGCTTTATTTTATGGGTCTGTAATTTACTAACGATTCCCCAAATGATTCCCTGAGAAGTTTCATTGAAAGAACTGCTCCATTTTAATCAAATGTAATTATTCATTATTCATATATGTACTTCATATATGTTGAATTGTATGCTCCCTGTAGACAAATTGTTTAGCTGACTTGTTGTCCACTGACTAAACACTGCCTATGTTACACTAGCACCTAAGTGAAATAAATTAATTGGAAGTTGCCAACACTGTCTCTATCTTCCCTATAATTAGAAACAAACTTTATTTACAGAACATTTCCCAGAAAATTATTAGGAAATCACAGACCCATAAAATAAAGGGTTAGCACAGTTTCTTTAATAAGGAAATGGGGACTTGATGTCCCATGAATATCTCTTGCTCATCAACTGACCTCATGCTGTGCACTAAATAAAAACACCAACTACTGAAAACATCTCACTTTTTAAAACAACCCTGCAAGTCATCCTATCAAATAACTCGGTCACTTTGGAGTGATCCCATTGGCTGCTAGGTGTGGATTAACTTTAACACACGCTGAAATTGTTTAGTATAAAAATAAATCGTGTTGTGCCGTGTCAGGAGTTCCTGTCCGCTACAGTGACCGCAAGTGTTTCTTTTGTCCCTGCTGCTAATGTGGTGAATTTCTCTGTGTTGCAGCATTTATTAAAACATGTTTATGTCATATTATACAAACAGAATATGCCAATAGTGTCGGTCAGAAAGACAAAGGTCTGATTCCAGCAGATGTTTGAGAAGGCGTTTCTGGGCATTTCTATTAGAAACATTAGTCTCAGGTCAGCTGATAAAGTCTCATGCCATATGCCATGCGCTTTGTTCGGATGATGCAGGAGGAGGCAGAGATAATTGGGGAGACCACAGGTACAGATCACATTATTAAGTCTACTCCTTGGACTAGGAAAGGAGGCTGCATGCTTATTGTAGTGGCTATTTGTCCATAAACTTAAACAAAAACAAATAATAACAAACTTCTCAAATGGCCACATGAGGCTACGTCATGGTTAGGCTTTACGCAGGTTCAGAGGTACCAAAGCAAAGTGATGTCCATAACAAGACTGAGTTTGAGGAGGTTTATTCACACACATAAGCAAGCTTACAGACATTTCTGCTGCCTCTCTCACGCTGGTAAAAAAACCATATGCCCTCGTGCCTGCGGCACCTCTCACCTTGACCTACTTATGCAAATGAACATAACACCATGTGACCAACAAACGACAATGCAAGTAAAGCATAACTACAAAATAAACCAAATTAACTTTAACAAGAAAAGAAAAGAAATAAATTGGGCTATAAATTAACTCAAACTCAAAATAAACAAAAATAAGAATATAGCTCCAACATCTAGTATGAGATATAGCGCCCTGGGTTCTTTTCAGAAATCTGCCATCTATAGTAGGCTATCAGTTGTGCTGCTTTTAATGGTTTAATACATTAGGAACACTTTATCAAATCAACTATATCTCAACAAATCACCTTCAGGTATAATGGTGCAAGGCCATTCACTATTTTGTACGTTAACAAAACCTTAAAATCTGCTCTAACCTGAACAGTGAGGCCAGCACAGGAGTTGTATGCATGTATTTAGATGATCCAGTCAGAATACGTGCTGCAGAATTCTGGACCATCTGCAGACCTAGCAAACTTTTCTTAGGCAGACCAGAGAACAGTACATTACAAAAGTCCAGCCTAGATGTAACAAAGGCATGAATAAAGGCCTCAGCATCTTTAAGTGCCAATATTGAGCTAATCTTTGCAATTCTTTGGAGATGAAAGAAGGCTACTTTTGTCACCTCTGCAAATGAAATGAAAGTGATCGATCAAAAACGACCCCAAGATTCTTTACTCTCTCCTTGCAATGAATGACTGAATCATCAATGGATAGAGAAAAATTGACATACAAATGACCTAATCTAGCTGGTCCAATAGCTATCATCTCAGTTTTTGCAGTTTAGTAGCAAGAAATTAGCTGATAACCAGCTCCTCACAGCAGCCAAGCAAGTCAATAACTTAACCGAATCGGATGCATTTCCTGCAACAACTGGCAAATATATTCATTTATATAGTTATATTATATATATACATATCATCAGCATAGCAATGAAATGCAATCCCAAAAGAACGAATGATCTGACCCAATGGTGCTAAGAATAACGAAAACAGCGGTGGACCAAGGACTGAACCCTGTGGAATCCCGTGCTGAAGTGGTGAAGGGTTGGAAAATATGTTATTATAAAAATACACATTCAGATCTTTCTGAAAGATAAGATCTCAGCCACTTAAGCAACTGGCCAGAGATGTCGAAGTATTTCTCAATTCTGTCCAAAAGATTTTAATTGACTTTTCAGATCACAATCTTTATGAATTAGAAAATGACATTGACCCAGAGATCCAAATCTACCAGAACATCAACATAAATTGTGAACTTTATTCTGAAGATAAGTTTTTTTTTTTCCAACATGAAAATGGAGGGGTTTTCAGCGATTCACTTTAATAGTAGGAGTTGGAGTCTACTGTAACTTTTCCAAAATTAAAAATTACTCAAAGGTTTAAGTTAAAATTTAGTGTAATAGCAATTTGATGGCTGAGAGATGATAATGAACTGCAGGATGGATTACAGGGCTATGAAATGTTCAGGTAAACAGGGTCAATTAAATTTGAGGGGGTATTGCCCTGTTTGCTCTTCACTGTAATATTATTGGTGACATGACAACCGCTATTGATAATTTGATGAAATGTGTAACAATTGAAATTAAGGTTGAAGGATTTAAATCAGTTATATTAATCAGTTGCATTTTTAGAACTCCTGTGTCATGTATTTCTCATTTTAATAAGATTTTTTAATAACAGGAAAAACAGAATAAAAAGGTGATTATGGTTTGTGGTGACTTTAATATATATTTGCTGAAATGATCATACCAAACTACAGAATTTGATAATATTACTGTATGTTTAGCTTTTGTTTCTATCTGTTAATTGTAAAACCTAGTAGAAGAACAAAGGATAGTGCAACATATTAATATTATTAATAAAATAATATTTTTATAAACAAAATAAACGATAAGTTAAAATCCAGAGCAAATAGGAAGACTTATTATTTAGAAAAAAATCTCCAGAGGCAATTATGGCCCTTAAAGGCTCGTGCAGACTACACGACTTTCAGCAGCGGCTGATAGCTGTGCTGTTCAGACTACACAACTTGTCGTCTTGTAACGGGAGTCTTGAAGTCGCTGTGGCGTTCTCACTACATGACTGATCAGTGACTGTGGGTCACACACTACACAATGTCAAGTCGGCTGACTCCTCCAGATATATGGCATGCTAGATGGCGTCAGCGATATGTCAGAAATGTGTCGGGGATGTGTCGTAGTTCACAGGCGACCGCCGATCGATCACTGATTTACCCCCAATCACAGCCTGACGGTTGCCGAGCTCACCGACCAGCAAATCGTGTAGTGTGAAGTAGGCTTAAGGAAGAACTTGTAAATCATGACTGGCAGGAAGTTTACCTAGAGAATCATATTGTGCGTTTTTAGAAATATTCTTGACATTAAATGACCGACATTGTCTGTTGATAGAATCTAGACAAAATTCTAAAAGGATATTTCTACATATTTTGTTAAAAAGGACAGTACAACGGATAAATTTCTTTGTAAATGTAGGGCCAAACTTTGCAAAGAAAATTAACATTCCAAGAGATGAAGAGAAAAATATTAATTTGGCATTTGATAACAATAATTGAATGTTCCTTGGTGGAATTTGTGAGAGTGAGTAAGTGGTTAGAAAGTTTAACAAAAAATGTACTGATGGCAACGCTATATGAATGTTATTTGCAGTCAGGCAGTTACAGGACCACTAAGGGGCGACCTAGGTGGGGGCTTTAGCCTGGTAGCCGAGATGTAACACAGTGATAACTGCGTGTTGGAAGCTGCAATAAATCACCAGTTAACTGTTGTGACTTGATCAGTTTTTTCCGTGAGCTTGAAACTTTATTACATCTCACTTATAATGGAAGTGATAGATTGTGTTCTTGAGCAATTGACATATAAATGTAATAAATCCTTTCAAACAGAGTTTCTCCTAATAAAATGAAAACGGTTAAGGTGCTTCCAATCTATAAAAATGGTGACAAACATATTGTATCAAATTATAGACCTGTGTCTTTGCTACCTCCATATTCTAAAATACTTACTGACTTTATTGAGAAATATGATTTATTGAGTGACCATCAATATGGGTTTAGAAGCAATCGATCAACATCTTTAGCAGTGACTGAATTTGTGGAAAATTTAGCAGCAGCTGTTGATTGAGTAGAAACACACTGTAGGTGTATTTGTTGGTTTACATAAAGCATTTCGCATAGAATTGATGCTCATTCCTTGCTTCTGTTGAAATTGGAACGCCTCTGTTTGTCTGGTCAAAGTCCGTCTCTGTAAACTCTGATTTATGACTTCTGCTGTCTGTCTTCTTCTCTCTTCAGATGGGAGTGGCCTTATTAAGACTGTGAGGGATCAGAAAGGTGGTGGGACTGAGAGTCCTGATGATCCAGAGAGGTTGAAGCAGCAGCATCAGCTTGTGTGTGGAGAGGCTCTGACTGGGCCACGTTACTGGGAGGTAGAGTGGAGAGGAGAGCTTCATCCAGCAGTGACTGACAGAGGAATCCCAACAGTGCTGCAGTCTGAACTGCTCTGAGATCAGCTCCACTGTCAGACACAAAGTCAAGTCCACCATCATCCCTGTGTGTTCCTCTGGATGTGACAGAGTATCATCAGTGGATCTGGACTGCTCTGCTGCTGCTCTGTCCTTCTACACAGTCTCCTCCACTCCTTCTGCTCCACACTCAGCCACCTCCTCAACCTGGACCTGGACTTTATATCAGTCAGATGTTCTGAACCCAAGGTGCCTCTGCAGATTACTTCTGTTTATGACAACATGACTGAATATCAATACTTATTTAAATGGATTTTTAGGTTCCGATCACGAACCGTGTGAGGTCCCTATTGAAACTGAAAATTTCTGCTATGCCTTCTAATGGCATTCACGATGAAAAGTTGTGCTTTCTGTGAGTTTTCGTCAATGGCCGTGTCCATTGCGTGGCATCCAAAATTGATGATTCGCCGTGAAACAGGAACTTGTTATAACTTCAGTGTGCATGCTCAGATCTGCACCAAACGTTAAATGTAGGATGAAAGTCCCACCCTGAACACATCCATATGCCAACAAACACACAATGTCATAGCGCAGGAAACTACAGGAACAGGAAATTACACGTTTTACGCTATGATGGACTCCTCCTAGCAGGTTGGCCATATCAACTTTAAAACTGTCCCAGAAAACCCATAACACATTGATGAAGCCATGTTGTAAAACTCGTGACTTTGTAGCTATCGGTGTGGCAGTGGCGCGGTGGCAAATTGTGGTGTATAACATATGTGCATTTGACTCTAGCAGCTGGACAGAGGGTCAGTGACCTCTTAAGGGGGGAGTAGTAATTGATGGTGATGTAGGAAGTGAACCCGTCTATAGAATTTGACCTCTGACCCCGTGTTATGTTACCTCAGAATAGTACTGAACCCTTCTATGGTGTCTAAGAGATGTTTACACTTATCCTACAGCACTGTGCCCTTATATGGACTGGAGCCTTAGTTTGCAGACTCAGACCCTTATATGGTATTTAGCAGATACCTAAACATGTCCTATATAAGCTGTGTTTGATGTACAGAGTGACAGAGTGGTCATCGGACTGGGTCACTCTCCAAGCTGCTGCAGAGCTTGTAATTGATGCTGAACTCCTTGATGTAATAAACTTTTATGATCAAGAACAGTGTCAAGCGGGTTTCTTCTCAACACATCATCGCAGCATTATTGTTCGGACACTACAAAATTTAAACTCTTCGCCATGACACAGGAAGTTGTCATAACTTGACCGTACAGGCACAGATCAGTACCGAAAGTTACAAGTTTAATAAGAGTCCCATCCTGAACACATGTACAAGACAACATTCACCCATAATCATAGCACCACCTGCTGGCACAAGGAAGTGGCCTTCAACGGAGCAGCCCCTGAGGCACGTTTCACCTACATGTATGAAATTTCTGTGGCACTTCTCTCTTTTTAGGGCTCAGCTCCAGGTGTTTCAGATGCCTCTTCACATCCTGCTGCCCAGTATTAGAAACTGTGTATAAAACAGGTTTTTTAAGAAACACCTTTAAACATTTTAAAATAAACTTTAAGAACAAAACCAAATAATTTCCAAAGACTAAACTTCTTCCCCTTCCAGCAGCTCACTTGAGTCTTGACCAGTTCTTGAGTGGAATTAAATCTTCTTCCCAGTCTGCTCTCGGTAGTACCTGGGGATACAGGTTTGGTTGGGCGTTGTGGAGATGATGGGTAGGGGTTCAGGTTGTAAGGGGAAACACCAAGGACTTTAGGACCCAGTAGAGGTGAAAAGAAGCTCCAGGTTCAGTGAGCGTTACTTCCTGCATCCTTCCTGTATGAAAGTGCCACAGACTGTTGAGAAGAGGAGTGTGGTGGGAAAAGTGTGTTTGAATAAACAGCTCAGGCAAACACTTGTCTTTCTGTGAATTTTATTCATGTCTTCTGCAGAAGGAACTCACAGGGACACATACACATCAGAGAGTATCATCCGAGTGAGCTGCAGTGTAACAGCTCATGCATCTTTTATCTTAGTCTCAGGGTCCGAGTACTATCTCATCAAAGGAACATAGTGTCTTTCAGTGTTCCCTAGGGGATCTATAGAAAGACACCCATGTCCAAGGTACATGTGGTGAACCACTTAAAGTCATGACCCCTCTGGACATATGTTAAAGCATCAC
>NC_060150.1:47181273-47218146 GCF_021292245.1 Micropterus dolomieu | reverse complement strand
ATCTATTGGCCACAATTTTAATTAACCACTAAGTGTCTTAAGTCTTTAAGTCTGGCAAAGATATTAAATATCTGCTGGTTCCAGCATCTTAAATGGACTTGCTGCTTTTCTCTGTGGGGTTTTGGGCTGTTGGCCAAACTAAACAGGAGGTGTGAAGATTTGATCACTTCGTTCTTTCAGAACTTGTGATTTGTTTGTTTGACATTTAGTGTAAAAGTAATCATCAGTGGTAGTCCTAGTGGACAGGGATTGAGGTGTGGAGACGTTTAGAGGTGACTGTGTAAAAGAATCAACCACGTCGTGGATTAAAAGGGGAGGGGAGACATGTATAATAACTGATTTGTAAGTGTATTGAGAAAGAAACCACGATTTGTATGTAGAAGAAATGTAGAACAGCAGAAATGAGAAGCAGAGTAAAGCTTTAAATAACTTGAGCTGGACCAGTGGAGTCCCACTAAACACACATAAAAAAACTGCCACATGTGGTCTGTGCTTTTATTTTCCCTTTTTTAGAAAGGCAGGGCTCGGGTTTTGATTTAATGAGATACTGCAGCCTGTAATCACTTTCCTTTTTTTTTTTTTTAAACAAACTCATATTCCTCTCCGGGCACACGTGTCATTTCTGCAGTAAAACAGATGCCGTAGGTTTTTATTAGCTGGAGGAGAGCTGCTGTTTGTTCGCCGGGCTCATCTCTGTTTATCCTGCTCACCTGATATATGGGAAGTGTCCGAGATGAACGTGAGGGCAAACGTTCCTGTTCTTTTCTTTTATTAATCTACAATCCAAGTACTTACATCTGAAGAGTACAGTGAATTTCAATGTAATTCAGGTAAGTAAGGTAATTAAAACAGTGTGAAAGGTGAGTTCAGCCTGCGTATCTCTACAATAAACTACAGAACATGGCACCCAGTGCAGCCATGAGGCTCGCTGATGGGTTTTAAATAGTTTCTGGACAACATTGGAGGTCTATGGCTCAGAGGAAGAGGAGACATCAGGACTTGTTTTGGCCTTTTTTTTTTTGCGATTGGTTGAATAAGAAGAGTAGAGACTTATCCTTTCCTTGTCCATTGAAGAGAATAAAACTGCACCAGAAACCAACATCTGAAGCAGTTAATGGTTGTCCTGAAGGTAAATGTCCCCAGCAGTGTGTGGCATTTTGCTCATGTGTTTTTAAAATGCTGCACGTATCGCTTTACGCTTTAGGCATTACAGCAAACACGGTTGTGGACATACAGTACACTATAGTTGCCGAGATCATCCATCCTGTAGTTGTATGTAAACAAATGTGTTTTCTCGCTATTCTTTTAACTATTACTTCAAAAATTTAACTATCATTAAAAGACATTAATGAGTCGACGACACTGAGAACTCTTGATAGTCCCACCTCAGCAGCAGGAACCTAAAATCTGGACTACGCTCCTGTAGTTCAAATGGAGGTTTCGTTGTTGGGTTCTTGGAAGGTTCCTGGAAAAGTTCCCGCAGTGACGACTTTACTTTAGAAGGTTTGTAGTGGTTTCATTGCGTTTTGATTAAAAATAATTCTATATGTATGTGTTTTAGGAAGCGGCTCAGTGCGTAGTCTGCAAACGGGGGTCGGAGAGTTGTTTGGAAACACGCGGTTCTGGCACGGAAAAGACTACTGCAACTTCGTGCACAGGGACTGGATTCAACTGGACAAGCCATTCGACGGTCAGCGCGCTGTGAAGCTTTACCAGAGAATCTACGCTGGTGCGAAACACTTGACTTTATTGAATCTTCCTGTTTCTGCTGTTTTTAGATTTCATAGACAGACACACAACTCCCAGGATGCCTTGGCACGACATCGCCTCAGTGGTTCATGGGAAAGCAGCTCGGGATGTGGCCAGACACTTCATCCAGCGGTGGAACTTCACCAAGGTCAGAGGTCAAGCTGCGGTTGTACTAGCATACTGAGTAAGGGATTAACGTCCCTGAACGTCCCTTTCTCCCCAGAGAAAATGTTACTAATCAGCACTTCTCAATAAAAATTAGGGTCACTGTTGCTGCTTTCTGTTGCAGATTAAGACGTATTTAAATAAATAAAAATTTCCCTGGGATTATCGTCCACTGGACAGGAATTGATTGAGTTAGATTTATGGGGATCACTTCACTAAATGCGTTGACGCTTGACATAAGCATTTGACACTTTGGTCTGAGGGAAGCTGAAACATGACTGGGTCCGTCTCCGCAGCTTCGGGCAGCAGTGTGTGACCTCCGTCCTTTCTTTCTCCTCCAGCTTGTGAAGCCGAAGTACGGTTCTCTGTCGTACCCGTGTCTGCTGCCCAAGTCTCACACCACTGCTGGAGAGCAGCAATACCAAGTCCCCAACTGCGTCCGCACCAAAGTGCAGGTTGGTCCTGAATGTTGCCTGTCTGCCAGTTTCCGCTGCACTCACCTGAACCACTTCAGGTGATGCCACAGTATTTATTTAATTTCCTCAGACATCTCTCCACAGTCATGCACCTCATTCCGGCTGTTTCATTCCTGTAAGTTTTATTATGTAGTACGCTCACACAGATTAGATGGGATAATTAGGTGCACTTAAATATGTCGGTATACAAACTAAATCTGCTTCACTGAGTGTGCACAAGGGACATGGAGCTTTTCACGGCTGGAAAAAATAAAAACAGATTGGTGAGAAGGCTTTATTAAGATAAGTAGACAATAGTTTTCCTCAGAAGCAGTTTGATTGATTTTAGTCCATGATGAAAGTAAACTGAACATTTGAACACATCCTCTTTGCAGAGTGCAAGTTAAAGCTTTTGTTTACGCAATCGTTTTCCTGTTGTCCCGCCCAAACTCTGACCCACGTCTCCCGTCTCTCAGATCCTTCGCTCAGCCTCTGACTGGTCCGCCGGCATCAAATACCACGAGGAGTCCATCCACGGCGCCTACGTCCACACCATCGAGAACAGCCAGCACTTCATCTACATAGAGGTGCGTATCTGAGGTACATCAGAGGCCAAAAGCAGCATGTCAACAACTCCGTTCAGTCTGTTTCACCACCGCCGTGGAAATACGCCCTTTCTTTCGGCTGAAAGGTTAAAAAGGTGTATCAGGACAGAGTTCTGGTCCAGCAGTTGACCCGCTGTGTGAAACCAGTGCAAAAGGTTTGTAAAACTGCATGTAACCAAAGCACAAACACAGACCGTGAAACTAACCGTAACAATGAGTTAACAGTAAAACAAATATTATTCCAACTCTGCTTAAGTGTTTTAAGTCTCTTCCCCTCTCTGATGATGCAACACTCTTCACTCCAGCTTTTTGAGAGAGCCGCTTTGTGCAGTGTGAATCTTTCCCGGTAAACACACAGAACGGGTGGGTACTTCGTGGAGGTTTCTCAGTAAACGTGTTCTGCCTGTTCAGGAATCTTGAAGTCTTGGCTTCCTGTGAGGGAGTGACTGGCTTTCATCCGAAACACTTGCCAACCCCTGCAGATATATTATCTTGCACTTTGTGACACTTTTGTTTTTTTTACTGCAAAGTCACAGCTGTTTACGTCCACATATGTAACTTGTAGCCCCTCCAGTTTTAAAAATGTCAGTTTCCACACGACAGTAGTCCTCATAGTGCTGTGAGGAAAAGCTGCGCACTCTCTTTCAATACCTTAAGACTCATTACTGACCTGCTGCATGTTAAAAAGATTGACAGCAACCAGGTTACTTCAGTGCAAGTCAAGTCTCGTGCAGGCTTCGCGACTTGATAGAAATTATAAAGACAAAGAATCTGGGTGAAAGGATGGACTAGTACACGCAGGTAGCAGGGATTGTCTGAGCTACAGAGAGAGCTGGAGGGTTTTTGTACCCGGAGGAGCCGGCCGACTCGACATCCACATCCAGCCAATGAGAGCAAGCAGATAATTTTTCACTGCAAAACACTTTTCACTCCGCTCCAGCTCTCTCTGTAGACAGTTAAACAAATGAAATATAAGATGTTAATTAGTGAGTTTTAGAGATGCTGGTAGGTGGATGTTGTTCCTTTTAGACAGAACCAGGCTAGCTATGTCTAGTCTTTATGCTAAGATAAGTTTGGTATCAGTTTTCACATCTAACTCCCGGTGTTGTGCCGAATTCTGCCGAGAATTTCATGCACCTCGCGGCTGGTAACGCTGATTTATGCTGAGAGAGGAGGTGAATGCAAACTCGGCAGGTAGCCTACAACATCTGTCCTGCCGATTTCTGCATCCACCTCTTAAGGTCCTTTTCAGACACTTTGCTGTGCTCAACGACTCTAAATGTTCATAAAATATACTTTGAATCATTTATTACCATTGATGAACCCCAAGAAGGATATTATAGCATGTATTCGCAGGTGCATGCAATTCTGTGCATGAAAGCGAATAAGCAAATTTGCCAAAATGTTAAACAGAGAACGTTTCAATAGCGGACACTTTGTCTAAACTGTAAAATTTTGTAGTTTTTAGAAAAACAATTGAAGAATTAATTTTAGACTTACATGTGAAACATATTTTCCTATTTCGCAGCAGATAAATGTGACTTGAGACCAGAACAAATGAGGGTTCTTGTTCATTTATAGGCGTGTGTTTTGTTTGTTTGTCTTTCAGAATCAGTTCTTCATCAGCTGTGCAGACAACAAACATGTTTTCAACAAGATAGGAGACGCTATTGCCAAGCGCATTATCAAAGCATATAGGTAACACACACACACACACACACACTATACCAAATATAAAATTAAATGACTCACACTTTGTAAACGTTTGGCTGCTCTGTGTGTTTAGCCTTACCATCAAATGATTTACAAGAAAACATGCAGACACACACACACACACATCGTCTTTGTGTATGTGCCCTCAGACTGATGATTATTATTATTTCTGAGAAACACACACAGTAAATGTTGATGGAGGGGATCCTGTTGCTCTGTGTATCTTCCAGATACCTAATATACTGATATCATACGTCGTGTTTGATTTGGCCTCCGTGAGGATTTATGTGAATACTTTTATTTTAGGTTCTGTGTGTGTGTCGGGAATATCGGAGCTTATCAGAGCGCACACACATCCTGCACAGGAAAACACACCAACACAAACTGGCACTTGCGCACATACCCGCCAGCTTTTATGAATGTTCTGTCTGTCTTGTTTCTCACAGTCTGGTTGGAAGCTGATTTGAAGGTAAACATTAAGTGTTGAAACAAACTTCCTTGAGGGGAGTGTTTTTGAATGAAGACCAAACAGCCGCCATCACAGTTCAGTGCTGACGGTACTGAAGCACGATCTGCTGCATGCTAATCTGCAAAGCTAATTTCACTTCTACTTACGTATGACTTTGACAGTTAGTTGTAGTTTTTGGGGCTTGCTCATTTATACAAATGAAACATATAAATGTCCCAAATGCCCCTACAGCACAATCAGCACAAACAAAACTAAGCAGAAATACTTAAGTAAGTAATCAAAATCAGAAAGAGCTTTATTGCCAAGTAGTATTTTACACATAATGAGGAATTTGCTTTGGTGATAAGGTGCTGCACTTAGACAAACATAGATAAATGTAGAAATATATAAATAAGGAATAAACAAATGAAAGTTAATCAATAAAGAGTGCAATTCAAGTTCAAATAAAACACACAGTCTATGATCTGTTACTAAAATCTGTATCTAGACTTGTAGTCTATGCAGAGGATGTGAAGTGTATTTTGTGAAATTTTGAGCACTTGTGCAACATCCTTCCCTCCACAACCACCCAGAGAGGCTCCAGAGTTTTAAATCCTTCTAAATAACTATCTACTCTAACAGTTTTAAAACCCAAGAGACAGGAAAAAGCATCTTGCAAATCACGAGGCTTTAGAACAACAGACTAAAGACTAACAGTCTTTAGAGAGGAAGGATCAGAACCAGACTAACGAAACGCAGTGGTGCCGTCATCAGCAGCCATTTGTCATTTATCAAGAAACTGCACGACGAAAATGTTTGAGGTCATTTAGAAACATGTAGTTTATCCACTAGAGAATACAGACTGTAAAAAGTTCTTCATGGTTATAATTTTGTCAGGGATCCTTATTATCCTGCTCCACTTACTTGCATCTGAGAAATTGTAACTAGTCCCCTCTTCATGTCTGGACGTTATTCTCTTAAGTTTTTGTGACAGTATTTGTGTCTCTTAGTAAGTACTGTTTCATTGAAATTATACGAAGGCCTACAGGAGATTATATCTATCCTTTCTCAGCTTCGTCTTCTGTTTCCCAAATGTCACTTTTCTGTCTCCAAAGATGTGACGAGACGAGGGTGTGTTTCTAAACAACTAAGTTTGTTTGCTCACAGCCGTCCTCAGGGATGTTTCAGGTTTGGTCGCTAGTGTTTGTGAACCAGCCTCAACAACACTGTTTGAACACAGTGTGTAAGTTATTTGTTCTTGTAATCTAAGTCATCATCCGTCCTCCATGCTGTTTTGGAGTACCACTTCAGCCGTTCGATAAATGTTTCACACATAAATCATGTCATTGTTTTAATAATGTGTCTTATTTTCTTTGTCTTTGTTTTTATTTGTTTTTTTGTAGGGAGGGAACGAGGTACCGGGTGTACGTGGTGACGCCTCTGCTGCCAGGCTTTGAAGGAGACATCACCACCGGAGGGGGCAGCGCCATCCAGGCCATCATGCACTTCAACTACAGGTGTGTGTGTGTGTGTCTGTGTCAACTCGTTAACCACATGGCTGTAAACACTGTACAAACGTGTGCGTGTGTGTGTTTGTGCGGAGGCTTTTTGAGGCCGACATTTATTGTCTAGCCTGTATTTTTGAGTAAACCCTCCTGTGACGCACAAAGGCTTGTGTTGTGAGGACTGTGGATCTGCTGCTCATCCACCTCTGTCCCTCCGTTCCCTGCAGGACCATGAACAGAGGAGACCACTCCATCATCTCCCAGCTCAGGAGAGAGAGTAAGTCCGAGGCGATGCCAGCTTTAACCTCCTGTGGGCGGCCCAGAGGAGATGGCGCATTGGTTGTGTGTTTGCTGCTCTAGTATGTAACATTTTAGAAAGTTAAGTTAGTAGGTTAAATAATTTATACTCTAATTCTACTTTGTTTATATTTTAGTCATAAAAGAACCAGCCTCTACTTGAGACTCCAGGTCTGCAACCCCACAGACCTAAACCACAAGACAAGAGTTAAGCTTTAGTATCAAATCACTTTGAAACTTTCACTGCTACAGCTACAGCCATGACCTTAAGGCCCCGTCCACTCTATTGCGTTTTGATTTTTAAAACGGAGACCTTTTGCTATGTTTGCACCTCTTGTCCAGACTAAAACGGCGAAAACGAAGACCTAAAACAGACAAGTTTGAAAACTCTGCCGACCCCATTTTCGTTTTAAAACATCCATCCATCGTCAACTGCTTATCCTGCGTACGGGACCGCGTGGGGCTGGAGCCAATCCCAGCTGACATCGGGCGAAAGGCGAGGTACACCCTGCCTGGACAGGTCGCCAGTCCATCGCAGGGCCACACATAGACAAACAACCACTCACGCTCACACCTAAGGATAATTTTAGAGACTCCAATTAACCTAACCTGCGTGTCTTTGGATGGTGAGAGGAAGCCGGAGCACCCGGAGAGAACCCAGGTGGAGAAAGGCCGGGGCAATCGAGGTTTACTTTGCGACGACTCGCAGCTGTATTCCACCGCCACAGTCGCGTTGAACTCCCTTGTTACTTAAGTACCGTTGTCCACTTGTTGTTGGTCCATGCAAAAAACCTTTCTGGTGTGGTTTTTCGTCTGTATTACCTTCTCTTTTCGTCAAATCTTCTGTAACTGTGGAGTAGACCATCTGCTTCATGTTTACACCGGAACGCGCATGCCCAGTGTACCTGATCGGCCCGGTGATGTGCGTTTTCAGCCGTTTTAATGAATCAACTCTGATACGCAGGTAAAACGCAGCTGTGGACGGAGATCGTAATCGTTTTCTAACTCCGTTTTTAAGCAAAAATCACCTCAAAGATCAACTTGTTTTTGCTGACCTCAAGTGGCTGCAATGACTTATAGGTTTATCTTCGTGTTAAATTCCTACCACAGTAAATTACCACTACTACGACATTCAATACCTGATACTACAGCAATAGTTTATCTACAACTGCTACCGTTTACTTTTACCATCATAGCAACAAATTCTCATCCCAAATTGTTACATATGGACGCTGGTCAAGACCTCTTAGCTTTTTAACACCCTGGGTACCCTTTAGCGTTGTTTCAAGAAGAAGAAGAAGATACTTTATTGTCACATACACATACATGTTGCGAAATTCATCCTCTGCACTTAACCCATCCCCCAAGGGAGCAGTGGGCAGCGGCTGTGCAGCGCCCGGGGACGAACTCCAGATCTTTACCAGCGTCTGGTCAATAACACTGACAGGAGAACCTAACATGTTGTGCTGGGCTACACGGTCAAGTTAGCAAGAATAAATATGTCCACTAACGTCCAGTTATCCTTACTAAAAAATTAACCACATTTCTACACATTTTGATTGACATCTGTCGAAAGAAAATTGACTAAAAATCACATCCAAAAACACAAGTGGTGTTATGAGAAGTATTGAAAGTATTAAGAAATTAGGAGTGTTTGTGCTCAATAAAGCCGTCCTGCTGGATAAATAAAGGGTCCATATGTTCATCCACAGGGCGGGCAGATACAGTAGGGATCCTTTTAAGAAACATTTCATTTAGTCTGTCATTAAAGCTCAAGAGAAAAAAAACACAGCAGAACCAAACCACACATCTGCATTCTGGTTTGATGTATTTTTAGACATGCCTTTAATCACACTGCTCGTTTTTCATTCTATTAACGTCAAATCACATACCCAGTATTTCTTAAAGCATAGTTAGTTTGACTTCTTGCGTTCTGGGCTTTAGTACAAAATGAATATCAGCTCAGTCGTTAATCATGTTCTGGGATTGATCTCTTCCCGGATGTCTGTCTCTGACTGTCTGTTTCTTGTTTCCAGTGGGAGACCAGTGGATGAACTACATCTCCATCGCCGGTTTGAGGACTCATGCTGAGCTGGAGGGAAAGCTGGTCACCGAGCTCATCTACGTCCACAGCAAGATGCTCATCGCTGACGACAACACCGTCATAATCGGTAAATAGACGCTTCCATCATGCCAGACGTTCAGCGGATGTTGATACAGCAGCTTGACTTTCTTCATCAAGGTTAAAAGATGACAGATGTAATGAAATATTCCAGTGACACTAGACTGAACATGTATAATGGAGGAGGTGGAAACAGGAGCTGCAGAGAGAGACTGTTTGAGCCTGTATATTACAGCCTTTTTAGACCTGTCCACTTTAAATAAAGGAGTGTCTACTTTTCCATGATTGATTTTCTATTTCGCAAGACCTACAGAGGTGAAACACTCAGTTTAAAGGAAAGTCTGCTATTTCCTATTCCATTAATCATCTTGCAACCTTCAGATTTGTCTCCAAGAGTTTTGATGTGATTGTTTCACTTCCCTGTCTTCAAATGTGACATGAATGTGAAATGAGGTGTGATTTTTCTATTGAGATCAAATGAGGTGAAAAATGTGACCAGTAAAATGTTTTTGTCCACACCCACCTGTACAGATACCTGTACAAGGCAGGGACAAAATAATAGAAACAATGTAAGATTACATAAAAACAAACAAAAAACATCCAAACTACACCTTCTAAAATGTACCTTAACACCTTAATTTAAAGTTTTACGTTTATATTAAACAGAATTCTGCAGATGTTTTGATTTGTCCAACATTAATATAAACTATTTTTACATACGAGTATATGTGGTTTATATTACATTTTATTTTGCGGTCTCAACTCATTAACCAGTACTATAATGTCTTTCCAAATTTTCCTTCACAAAGGTGTGTTTTGTCTTTTTAAGACGAATGAACATGCAGTCTGAAATCAGGTGTTGCAGCGCCATCTGCTGGTGGTGATTTAACTTGTCTTGTCTGTGTTGCTGCAGGTTCTGCAAACATCAACGACCGGAGCATGCTGGGAAAGAGGGACAGCGAGGTGGCGGTGATCGTGGAGGACTCCGAGACGGTGACGGCGGTGATGGACGGGCAGGAGTACCAAGCTGGAAAATTCGCCCTGCAGCTCCGACTCGAGTGCTTCAAGTACAGAAACATCCTAAATCCCATTTATCTATATGTAATCTTTTTATTTTCATGCAGCCGTGATGTTTTTATTTGAGTAATATTTAGTAAGAATGCCTTTTATTGTGGCCAGCCTAAGGCACACCTGTGCGATACCCATGCTGTCTGATCAGCATCTTGATATGCCACACCTGTGAGGTGGATGGATTATCTTGGTAAAGTCTTACATCTTTCAGTTCAGCTCATGATGAATGGAGGTAAAAACTAAAGTGTTGCGTTTATAATTTTGCTCAGTGTGAATCTAATTTTACCAAGCAAGTCAAGTGATACATTTTAGCGGTAATGAAATTATCAGGGGCACAGAAATTGTGCCTCTGTGTCACTTTTTTGTGAAGTCATAGTTAGTTTTAACAGTTTACAGGCGCTGGTCATATAATTAGAAGATCATCAAAAAGTTGATTTATTTCAGTAATTCCATTCAAAAAGTGAAACTTGTATAATGTATACATTCATTCCACACAGACTGATATATTTCAAGTGTTCATTCCTTTTAATTTTGATGATTGATGATTATAACTGACAACTAATGAAAACCCCAAAATCAGTATCTCAGAAAATTAGAATATTGTGAAAAGGTTCAATATTGAAGACACCTGGTGCCACACTCTAATCAGCTAATTAACTCAAAACACCTGAAAAGGCCTTTAAATGGTCTCTCAGTCTAGTTCTGTAGGCTACACAATCATGGGGAAGACAGCTGACTTGACAGCTGTCCAAAAGACAACCATTGACACCTTGCACAAGGAGGGCAAGACACAAAAGGTCATTGCTAAAGAGGCTGGCTGTTCACAGAGCTCTGTGTCCAAGCACATTAATAGAGAGGCGAAGGGAAGGAAAAGATGTGGTAGAAAAAAGTGTACAAGCAATAGGGATAACTGCACCCTGGAGAGGATTGTGAAACAAAACCCATTCAAAAATGTGGGGGAGATTCACAAAGAGTGGACTGCAGCTGGAGTCAGTGCTTCAAGAACCACCACGCACAGACGTATGCAGGACATGGGTTTAAGCTGTCGCATTCCTTGTGTCAAGCCACACTTGAACAAGACACGGCGTCAGAAGCGTCTCGCCTGGACTAAAGACAAAAAGGACTGGACTGCTGCTGAGTGGTCCAAAGTTATGTTCTCTGATGAAAGTAAATTTTGCATTTCCTTTGGAAATCAAGGTCCCAGAGTCTGGAGGAAGAGAGGAGAGGCACAGAATCCACATTGCTTGAAGTCCAGTGTAAAGTTCCCACAGTCAGTGATGGGACAGGGTTTGGATGCCAAGTCATCTGCTGGTGTTGGTCCACTGTGTTTTCTGAGGTCCAAGGACAACGCAGCCGTCTAACAGGAAGTTTTAGAGCACTTCATGCTTCCTGCTGCTGAACAACTTTATGGAGATGCAGATTTCATTTTCCAACAGGACTTGGCACCTGCACACAGTGCCAAAGCTACCAGTACCTGGTTTAAGGACCACGGTATCCCTGTTCTTTATTGGCCAGCAAACTGGCCTGACCTTAACCCTATAGAAAATCTATGGGCTATTGTGAAGAGGAAGATGCGATACGCCAGACCCAACAATGCAGAAGAGCTGAAGGCCACTATCAGAGCAACCTGGGCTCTCATAACACCTGAGCAGTGCCACAGACTGATGGACTCCATGCCACGCCGCATTGCTGCAGTAATTCAAAAGGAGTCCCAACTAAGTATTGAGTGCTGTACATGCTCATAGTTTTCATGTTCATGATTTTCAGTTGGCCAACATTTCTAAAAATCCTTTTTTTGTATTGGTCTTAAGTAAAATTCTAATTTTTGGAGATACTGAATTAGGGATTTTCATTACTTGTCAGTTTTGATCATCACAATTAAATCAAATAAACATTTGAAATATATCAGTCTGTGTGTAATGAATGAATATAATATCCTAGTTTCACTTATTGAATGGAATTACTGAAATAAATCAACTTTTTGATGATATTCTAATTATATGACCAGCACCTGTATGTATGCTGGTGTGACTACTTTCAGTTCCTCCCTGAGGTTTATCTCAATGATCTTCTTTTAGTGTGAGATTATGCTTCTGTAGACTTTAGTTTCTTTTTATAATTGTATAATCTGCTAATATTCTGGATCAGATTGGGGAAAATTTAACACATCCTGATATTAACAGCTCATCTAACTTGTACTTGTCATGTGATGTAAATCTCCACAGTCTAACTTCTACACAGACTGATATGTGTCAGATATGTTGCTGTAAGTGAATTTGCCTATTGGTTGGATTTCTTCTGTAGATTTCCAGAGTTTTCTGTCTGACTGAGGAAGATTCAGGTGTTGCAGCATTAAGCATTAAGAAACAGTTCAAATGATAATAATAATATTCCAGTAACATAACACTGACAGGAGCCGTCCTGCAGAATGAGTACTTTTACTTTGAATCGCTTCAATCCTTCTGTACTTTAACTGAAGTAACATGTTGAATGCAGGACTTTAACAGAGTATTTGTGATACTTGTACTTGAGTGATTGATCTAAATACTTCCTCCACCACTATTTATTTCACAGAAGAAGCTCCACATGAAAATTGGGTAAGATCTGATCAGTTCTGACTCCAGCTCTGATTCTGCTTGTTGATTGTGGTTCTGATCAAATGAATGAAAATAAGATATTTCACTTATGTATCTTCGTATTCTTTTATTATAACTTGGAACTCTGTTCTCCGTATATGTTGAATTGAATTCTTGCCTGTAGAAAAATATTACATTTCTGCATGTTCACCTTACAGCTGTGAACTGATTAAAAGACTGGATAACACTAGCAGTTAATTGGAGTTGTAGCAATTAAACACGGCCTATATTTTTACTTTAATCAGTGCAAAATTACATAGTTCTTTTGAGGAAACTTATCAGATATTATTAGGAAATTATTTATAAATTACAGACTGAAATAAGTGTCATTGTCCCTTTTTAGTTCATTGGAATTGCAATTACCCAGATATTAAGACTTAATTACACACTGTGAAGTTATATCATATTTTGTAAATAAATTGAGATTTGTGTTTGAATGAATCAACAAATTAAAATTTTATTTAAAGCGGTCATGTTACACTTTTTAGTTTTTCCCCTCTCCTTTATTGAGTTATATCTTTTTTGTGCATGTAATAGGTTTGCAAAGTGAAAGCAGCCCAAAGGGAGTTCCATCTGCCACAGAAAACACTGCTTTGAACTGCCTGAAAACAGCTAGTTTGTAGTCCAGCCGCTTCTTCCGTTTTTTTGTGACGTCACAAAACAACACGTGTCATAATGCTCGCCTAGTGGCTATTCAGACACGCCCTCAAAAACACCGGTGGAAAAACAGTCTGAGCTGCAGCACACAGTGACAAGACGTCCGCCTGCTGCCTCTCATCTCCCTTTCAAACACTAGCTACCCTCCAGGCAGCCAATGGACATAACACTTGTTACTGTGATGTAACATTGCTCAGTTAAAACTTTATGGATGAAAGATACTTTTGTTACATATTTATAACTCACCACTCTGAAAAGCGGGATATCCAGCTGAACAGAAGCCATGTTTACCGGCTTCTCGCTGACCCGCCCTACTCTGCTTCTGATTGGCTAGTAGTCCTTAACTAGGAACTGAGCATGTGCAACTCCCAACAAAGATCATGTAGAGGCAAGATGTATCACTCCATAGCTACAACGGAGCCTTCAACACAGGGTGAAAAGAGGAGCTGCAGCAACGTGCAGTATGACAAAATATGGTGTTTTGTGAAAATGAAACCATGTAAACCTGTTCTGGTACAACCCCTAAATAAGATTATGAACCTGAAAATGAGCAGAATACCACCTCTTTTTTCGCTCACACATTGATAAATCTTCTCTGCATGCACTGTAATCTACATTCTGTCAATTCAAACAGACTGCACACATTTATTCAAAACTGTGACACAAACCTCCGTCCAGCTGCAGCAACAGCGGAAATAAACATAAATTAAAATAACGTCAAATAAAAACTGGTTTAAAGCTCCAGAAAAAGCTGTTAAGTGGACTTTGAGTTCAGATTATTCAGTCACAAAGAATCAGTAGTTTCATCCCCAAAACTGTTAACTGGTTAAAAATGGGGGGCTCCTGTGCTGAGATGAACTGTTTTTGTGTTCCCCATAAGTCTGTAAAAGACCATTTAGTTCATTTAGTTTAAATTACTTTAGGTGGAACTTAAAAAAACTGATTATAATTTAAACTTAATTTAAGCTCCAACATTTTGACACACACACACACACAGGGAGTTATGTGATTTCCAGTAACCACAGAGTGGAGAGCAGCACTGACAACCTGAAAGTGAAAGTGTTCAGTCAGTTCAGACTCCATTTTGAGTCGACAGAGCAGGAGAACTGAAGGCTGAGGCAGGGTGAGTGTTAATCAAACATTTTATTATTTTACTGTCAAAGTCTCCGAGTCAGTTTTCTCCCTGTGGACTGGAGAGGAAAGAAACGTTAGAGTGAACTCATATGTCTGTGTTCCTTCCTTTTGCTCAGTCATGTTTCCTGGTTCTTGTGTTTCACCTCTCAGACTGACTGAAGTCCAGAAGATGAATGTTTGTGTGGAGGAAGAGGAGGACAGAGCAGAGTCTGCAGGATCCACATGTCTGTCTATGAAGAGTGACCGGTCTAAAGATCAACCTCTATACTTCAGTAATCAACCTGGACCCTCAGATTCAAAGTAAGAGAACTGCGTTTTGTGTAAAAACAGAGGGGGGGCGTTACATCGCATTGCAGTTGGCGTGAAAACGCAGAAAAGACAGATGCATGCTGTGTTTAACTCTGAAGTGCAGTGAGGTAAGGGGAGAGCGACTGATTTAAAAGCCGTCACTTTCAAGAGTGTCATTAAGTGAAACCCCGTAGCTATTTGTTCGGGCATGTTGACTGGTTAGGCTGGTTATTGCGGCGCTGCAGCCCTCTTTTGTGCGATGTAAACAACAGCGCAGTTCTCAAACACGGAAGCCTTCCTGGTATGAGGGACCAAAGATGACCAAAAAATTTAATATATATTTGTAATAAAAATGGCTATTTCTGTATTTATTTATGCATTTCTACATGTATTTATTTATGTATTTCTACATTTATTTATATATTTATTTCCACATTTCTACATTTATTTATGTATTTCTACATTTATTTATTTATGTATTTCTACATTTATTTATATATTTATTTCTACATTTATTTATTAATGTATTTCTACATTTATTTATATATTTATTTCTACATTTATTTATTTATTTCTACATTTATTTATTTATGTATTTCCACATTTCTACATTTATTTCTACATTTATTTATTTATGTATTTCCACATTTCTACATTTATTTATTTATGTATTTCCACATTTCTACATTTATTTATTTCTACATTTATTTATTTATGTTTTTCCACATTTATTTATTTATGTTTTTCCACATTTCCACATTTATTTTTCCTTGCGCCTGTATGCTAATAGAGTGGGTGGTGCCAACATCAGTCTGAAGCAGGATTGGTTAGCTGGGGGCCGCGTCGCAAACCAGACAGAAGCAAGTGATTCATCTACATGACACAAGCCAGCTACACAGTAGATTCCTTTAGTCAGACATATTCAGTGTCAAATTACATGGATTCTTCCGTGGTTATTACAATAACATCTAGAGTAAGATTCTTCCACTGTTCATGTAGTTTTTTGTAGTTAAAAGACTTGGTGAAAGAATTACTCCGGAAAGCTCCGCCCAACCCCTTCTCTGGGATTTCAACCTTCAACTAACAAGAATTTTTACTGCACCATTTTCCTCGTCGAAAGTCTGTGGTAAGTGTCTCTAAATGACTTATTAAATCATTGTTTTGCATTTCAGTAGAAGTGGCATTGTAGAACAACTTAATACTGATGTCCACCTACACTGCCTGCTCTGTCGGCTCCTGCACACACACACAAAACCTTCATGACTAAAAAGATATTGCTTTATCAATCCACCTGTGTGTAGTGTAAACATGTAGAAAGCGTTATTTTAATCTGTTCTGTCCTGCTCATCCTCTGTGTGTTATACAAGCACAGCTATCATTAGCTTGGTAATTAACTAAACGTTACAAACAAGCTAAAATGAAAGCTGTCTGTCTGTAATGTTAGTCTAACTGTTTAATGCTCCGTATTTGTATAGCGCCTTTCTAGTGTGTTCGACCTCTCAAAGCGCTTTTACACTACATCTGCATTCACCCCACATTCATACACTGAGCCTAAGTGCTCAAACAGAAACTAACATTCACACACTGGCTGGCGGAACAGCCGCCAGGGGCAATTCGGGGGTTCAGTATCTTACCCAAGGTCACTTCAACACGCAGCCTGGAAGAGCCGCTGACCTTCTGATTAACGGGCAACCCGCTCTACCTCCTGAGCCACAGCCGCCACAGCTTTTAGCTTAGTTTGCCCTGTAGCTTAAAATGTGGCACACTGCTGTAAACTGAGACGAACCAGCTGCTCCTCTCTACCAGGTAAGGTTACCTGCTGGCAGTAACGTTAAATAACTGCAGAGAGAGAAGGAGGAGGACAGGAGGAAATTAAGACTGAAGCAGACTGATATCTTCATTGTAAACATCACTGTGGTGTCAGATATTTGCTTTATATTGACTTAATACAAACCGTATAATGAATTTAAAAACACCCAGGCAGCCAATATGCGCACTTCAATATTTTTTTATTCATGGCAAGTCATCATCTCAATATATAACAGTGTTATCGCAGATTTTCCTCTCATCGTAGAGGCCTACCTTCATCGCGTCATGTCTTATTTGGTCTGTTGGTTGTTTGCTGGGATGGCTGAACACGCAAAATGGTCAGAGGCTCAGATACATTTTATTTAAAGCCAGAGATAGTGCTAGCAGTGAATATTTACAGACTAAAGAAGTGTTGCAGGCTGCGGTTGTTAATGCTGGTTTGAAGTCAGTAAATTAGAGAGCTGTCTGTTGTGGTAATGCTAATAAGTTAAATTATACACGCACACACACAGTAAAATCATGTTTCAAAACAGCTACTCCTACTTTCTGCCGTAATGTAAATATTCAAGCTTACAGTGTGCAAGCGGTGTGCATTTAATTAGACATTCTCATTGGTGTACTTACAGTATAATATTAATGCACAATTATTCGAAATATGGCCAGTGAATTGCAGAAGCTAGTTTTTTCAATGAAGGTCAAAAACTGCATCATGATGAATTACAGTAGTTCTGAAAAGATGCCCTGGATTACAAATCTTGTTCTCAAGATTTAAGAAGTCATGTTTGTTTTGTTACAGACCTCAATTTCTTTGACATAGTGATATATTTAATTGTTTATTCAGTGAAGTTTAAATTTGAAGTTCTAATATAATAATTCCCACACTAATTGTGAGTTATATGGCAATATCATGTTTTTACCAATAATTTGTCGTGACCAGTTATTAGTTTCATGGTCAAAAGGTATCAATGAGTGTGTTTTGGGTTAAACCCTTTGGTTATCTTGAGAATTTCATGTGGGATGACTCAGTTTGTGTTTTTTCCCTAAGCTTTCATCGAGTTCTCCATCCCAGCTGGCAGCGGAGGCATTAGTTTATGATGAGAAGGGGATGCAGACGTCTCTGAAGAAGTAGCACAGCAACCCAGTGATGGTGTATTTACTGTCAGATCTGACAACGGTAAACTTGATTCCCATTTCTTTCAGAAAAGACCCAGCTATACTTTGGTTGTGAAAAACCAACAAAGGGTGTTTATTTTTTCTCTCCTCTCTCTCTCTCCTGAACGACACATAGATTCCAAGGGGACAACCTCTCCCAGCTTTTCCCAGTCCACCAGGCCACTGCTTGATGGCGTAACCAACTCAGCACTGTACGTTTCAGGATAAGGAATGAAGCGCTTCCAGAAAACGACACAAGGCTGATGATGATGTCAAACATGTAAGTTAATGTGTAAAATGTATTTATTGTGAGAGCCTCAGTTTTTTGATTGGTAGCTATTTCTGTAGATGTATTTACTGTAAGTTGTTCATGATTATTTATTTTTACTGAATATTGTCTTGTCTTCTGCTCCTTTCGCAGTTAATTGAATCTGCACTGACCAAGAAACCTGGTGGAGGTCGTATCATCAAGGCAAAGAAAGCTCTGACTGACTCCTCACGGCAACAGATGGTTAAAGGATAATCTCAGTATTTTTAAACCTGGGCCCCATTTTCACTTATTTTGGTGTTGAAATTACTCATAAGTACAGGAAGTTTTAAATCAGTGCAGTAGATGGATTCCAGGAGACACTCTGTTTTTAGCAGGAAGCTGAAATCTCAAAGACAAATCTCTCTCTAAATTCTCGTGAGACACATTCAACTCAAACACACAGCAGGCACACGCCGGCATCACAACTCTCTTGGTATTCGGTAGATTTTGGTTAAAGTTGATTGGTAGAATCCAAATGATGGCATGATAATGGTGTTTGTTATGGGCTACAATTCTCCCCTGGAATGCACTTTAAACATTTTCAGTGTTAAAAGTGTCTTTTAACAACAATTTCAGTATTTAAAATGAATGTGCAGTATAATAGTGAGTGCTAAAGGAGATGTCACACTCAAACAGAACTACAAACTAAACCTTGAGGGTAAATGTTTTTATTTTTAATAAATTATATGGATTACATGAATGTTATGGTGGTTGTTGGTTTTTTTCCCCTGCAAACATTAAAGGTTTTCCTTGTTTTAAGTGTAAGCTGAACATGGTAAAGTAGAAAATTGTAAAACACTAGAAAGTAGTTATTTAGATTTTTATTTCAACAAGGTGTTTGGCAAGAATAACACTTAAGGTGAGTAAATATTAGTGAATTGTACCATTTGTAGGAGTCAATGAAAAGGTTTAACACTAATGAAGATTGAATTAATAGGAGTTAATCATGAATGGATGTTATTTCTTTCTTAGTGTAGAACTTGATTTGCATTTTTTAGTGTGGTGTAGTGTTAAATGTTAACTTTACACTCTAAATGTTCAGACTTACTGCTGACTTTACTGTGTAGCTAACCTTGTAGTATAATAGAGACAGTTAATTCACACAATGGCCTTGAGAGGGAGGCTGCTGGCAGACCTGCTGGGGGATGTGGTTGGCCAGCTTGAAAACAGGAAATTTCAACTGTTACATGCAGTGCTTGAATTGAAAAAGTAGTTGCCAGTACTCCCCATTCACATGTTGGCGTGCGTACTGGTTGGTACACAACAAGGAGGAGGCTGGCTTGAAGCTTGAAGGAGAACATTAGCACAGTGGCATCCTGACGCTACACTGCAGAGGCACAACATGAAGGAGTAACTAGTATAAATTAGTGTGTTATTGTAATGTTATACCATTAAATAAAAAGTATACTGGTAATATATGCAATAATGCATTACTGTGGTAATGCATTTTGACCAGTGGCCATGTTCCCCCAATCACAATCTTTAGCGCCCCTAGTGGCAGCGACCAGACCACAGAAAAATAGAAAACTATATTACTGGACGAAGCCACCCCGCTGATTTGAATGGAGAGCAATGAAGCCAGTTTTGGACCAATAAAATACTACTACAGGGCTACTTCCTGTTGGCACCAGCGTCTACTGCGCATGTTCGTGCAGCATAACCGTGGTTTAATGACGTAGAGCAACGGCAGAAACACCGTAATTCTGGTAGCTGCATAACAAAAAGTTTCATGGCTCAGTGTGTTTGTCTCGGATTGTCACTGTTTAGTCAGCCCACCTACGAGGCTCACCTGTCAAACACCAATGCAGCATCACTGATGGCCGAATAGTTGTTTTAGATTCACTGAGAGTTTATAATCTAAGCAATACGGTTACATCTCTGTTGTGCGATGGGATGTCACAGGGTTTTGATGTCATTTTTGGGCCTAGATGGAACCGTCCGTGCAGGCTTTGGTCGGCTTCACTGTTTCAACTGTGGCTTACAAACTTGGCTACAGTGAAGTCAAGACAGTAGTAGTAGATCTGATCACATCGCTATAACCAATCCTGTAACAGACTGATGTTGGCACCACCCACTCAATTAGCAGTTACGAAGCACACGCACACACACGCTGCGTTTGTGTCTAGAAGGGAAGCTTATATTGGCAAATTTGTGTGTCTTGTTTCCTCAATTTGCACAGTTTAGCAACTGATAAGATTAGATGCAGTAAATACCTAATTTAAAGTTTGTTAGGTATGAATGATCAAAATGCGTGCATATAATGAGACTGGAAAAAAATATATGTTTGGAAAAAACATTGGTTATTTAGTGTGATCCATATAGACAGACTGAGCGTAGCAGTTGCCAGGAGGATGGGGCTGTGCACAAATGACCATATGAAAAAAAACAGCTCTGTATGACCGAAAGATCATAAGTTACCGAGAGTAGAAAAAAACTGAAAAACCGAAGCATTCAGAGCAATGGGAAATATGAGGTTTTGGCTCACAGGGATTTCTTTTATTATGTTTACCTCCTTTTTTTGAAGGTTGGCCACATTTAACACGAACATCTGACATTGTCACATAATAGATATGATAGAAAATACAGAAAAGCATAATAGGTCCCCTTTAAACATTTATACAAGTTATTTGCATTATTCTGTTCAAGTACCATAGATCTATTTACACTCCGAACGATTTTAAAGTAAAGTGGCCGTGCCACTTACTGTGTGCTCTGCCAGCATTTTTGCTTTGATTGAAACAACCGATTTTCCAGATTCTCTAGTGATGATTATTTTTACTTTTAGTTCTGGTATGAATTTTATATATTAAATCAATTAATTAGTTGTATTTTTATTGTTTGATAATCGAGTGTGACAACTTACCTGCCAATGGGGCAAAAGTGCAGACTCTCAATTCAGCAGTCTACAACTCCATAATGGGATAAGATATGAAGATGTGATGAATACAAAATATGTGCCCACGACTTAATTCTTTCATTTGCTATGAAATTTGTACCATTGTGACGTACGGTGTCTAGTAAATGTTAGACAGTGTGAAAAGTCAACAACATAGGGGCCTACCCCTACCATCGTGTGATGGATTTTAGAGTCTGACTGTGTCACCTAGACTTTTGTATTTGCAAAGTACTGAAACGCAACAACAAACAGCTGAGTGCAGGAGGTGTCCACTGTGCTGAAATGATGGAGACTTTTTCTGGCTTTTCACTACAATAACCTCCCGAATCACGTCAAAAACATTCCTCTTGGACAGAGAGGCAAGACATTATGATGGTGAATAAGAAAGATTGTCAGATTTTGCGTTTCACCCAGTTCTGGAGTCTTGTCACATGATCAAATAGAAACTTAAGATTGGGCAGCCATAAACATATTACCCAGCAATCATCACTGTATATGTAGCTTTGTGACTGAAAACCAAAGAAAAGAAGAGTAAATTAATTCTGTGGAATCTGTGGAATAAATTTTTTATATTTCACCGTATACCTAAAAAAGTAAAGTACTGATAAATTGATTATGACTGACCAAAGCTTAAATCTTTAATAACAGTCAGACAAGAGTTTAAGACACAAAATATAATCTAAAAATGTAATGATAGAAAAGACTTTTACTGTCTGAGTCTCTTTTTGGAAAAGTCAAAATGTCTCTGTCAACCCGTGCTAGTCCCCTGCTCACCACATCAACGTGTAACTGGTCATTAAGGACTGATGTCCAGTCAGCTGGATCCACAGGAGGGGTAGAAACTGGAGAGACAGGTGTGGTAGTAAGTACAATGGTACTGCTCTCCACTTCAGTAGGCCCAGGTAGACCTATGAGGGAGATTAACACAGAAAATAAGTAATTTGAGTAAGTTGACATGTTGATACTGGGTGTTGCTAGAGGTGAATAATTGTTCATTTATCGTTGATGTAGGTCTAAACTCAAAGCCTTGTCAGCTTCTTGGATGATACCAATGATGGAGGTAGAGGTGGAGGCTGATGGATCCGCTATGAAATAATAAAAATTATAAAATAAATTGACTGAATTGAAATGACTTGTATGTTAGCTTAGATGTGGAGGATCTTATAATGCAGAGTTTGATACCGTCTCCTTTTAAAAAGTGACTTTACATAAGATGTTTTTTCAACACTGGCAGCTTTGGAGGAGGCACCATGATATTGCTCAATAATCAGTCCTTTAAATCAGCTACTACTCACTCCCTACCTGACTTGATTTATAATCAAAGAACAGGGCATCTCTATAGGTTTAACTAAAACACATAACTTACCAGCAGTGTCACCTTCGTGGGTGACAAGTCTGTGCACAAACCTGGTCTATCTGGTATGGTATAATACTAAAACTATACCAATTTTATGCAGTTTGTAAAAGTTGTTATTCGCGGTTAGCATGTTAGCAAGCATAGCGTTAGCATTGTTAATACCAGCACGGCTAACTAATGCTAATGTCAGACCTTTAGTTCAGATTATCTAAAAATACAGGCATAGGAAAACGGAGCATATGGGCTTACATACCTTTATCTTCTTGTCTCCTCTCTTCTGTTGTCTTTTTACATGTCCAGACAAATATGACATTCTCTTGTCAGACATAAAGCCTGACGGGCGTCACGAGTGATGTCACAGGGTCAGGGTCAGGAGTCACGGGTCACAGCTGTATTTCCATAGTATATAACTAAATAAAATAACCACTATACAGCTGTCTTTCATTTGAATGAAAACTATTCAGCAGAGGCAGGGATATATAAACCAGAAAGGGGGAAATCCCACGCACCCCCCTCGCAAATCGCACCCTTCTGTTACTAATTCATTCCGTGTTTGCTGCTAATGTTTTGCTGTTTGTCAATCTTAGAGTCACATTAGGCTTTGTGATCATAGAAAGTTTCTGTATCACATCTACACTCACCATACTGCCCTCCCTCCATAGGCGTCACTAGACCCTTTTACTGGGACACGTGCACCAGTATCACGTGCTGTGAACCAGTAATGATCCAGACCAATCAGACAGGCCAACTCTGCCAACTTCGGTCAAGTTAATATATATGCTACGTCTGGTTACACTGTCAAAATAAAGTGACTGGTAAACGCTGAGAAACAGTCAAAGGTAAAAGCGAATGTTTACAGCAGATCACAGTAGCTTATACTAGGTTAACGTGCAGCTGCAGTGAATCTCTCTACTCCGACTGTCTTTCTAATCCAGCAGGGGAGCGCTTGCCTTGGTCTGTCTGTGTATTGGTTGCTTGCCAGCCTTTGTGTCTGAACAATGTTAAAGGAAAATACAAATTTTTAGTATTTTTGATAAACACAAACTGGCAACAGTGTTTATAAACGGAAAAGATAACCGCGAGACCTGTTTTAGGGGGTGCTGCATCCTCCTCAGCACCATATTTTCTGCGTCCATGCTATGTGCATAAACAATGTCTGCATTTTTTCTGTACTGTATTCCTTTAATATGTCATGAAAAACTACTTTTTAAACTGTACTAACTAAACTTAACTAAAATTTGTGACACAAAGAGAAATCATTGGTGCTGTCTTCCTCTCAGTATCTGTGACAGCTGTCAGTTACCTAGAGAATTTTGGTGTTTGCAGAGTTCAGTCCAACGGACAGAAAGCAGAGTCTACAGTATCCAGCTGTCTGTCTATGAAGAGTGACCGGTCCAAATATCTTCTTCCTCCAGACTTCAGTAATGAACCTGGACCGTCAGACACAAAGTAAGAGACTGTTTTTACTGTAAACTGACCTGATGGAAGATGATGCATTGAGGATTAAGACAAAATGTTTAAAAGATTTATGTTCCTGATGCAGAACTATTAGTGCAGATACAGTTTCAAACTAAGATGGATGTGATTTTATTTCTGTAGCAAAAGACCACAGAACCTCAATTTCAGAATTTACACTTCAAGAAAATCTTGGTATATTTTTGCCCTCACGTTGACGTCACTGTAAAGATTTAGAAATATTCAGAATCTGACAGAATCTGCTTCAAATGTGTAATTCATTTTCTCATATTAACTCTAACTACTGAGCTGTTTGGCTCTTCCTCAGATCAGCTGTTCTGATCCACCAGATGCATCTTGAATCACTTCAGATCATAATTGTGCAACATGTGGTGAAAAAGCATTTGTAGTTCAGCTTTGCTCACCTTGATGAACACTTTGCTTTGAATCATTAGTAAGTGGAGCTTTGAGCTCAGATTCTGTCCATCATATATTGTTCCTAAAGGTCAAGAACAAACATCCACATGGTTGCATTTATGCCTTAATTAAATAGTTGTCTGGATTTGAACCTGTGACACCATTGTTACATGCTTTATGTCTGCGACTGGTCTACCATAATTATTTTTTAGACCACTTCAAACCAAAGTGTTGAGTTTGTGTTAATAACAAACTGCAGGCAGATCACTAAATGTTTAATCAGACAGTCAGACAGGAAAAGCAGTTAATTAGTGTTTCTGAAAGCAGGAGAGCTGAAATAAAAGGAACAATCATCTTCATTACTGACTGAAAGCTGAATTCAAACAGAAAAGTAACGACACTTTTACTCTGTGACCATCTGAGCTTCTACACAGTGTCGGACACATCTGGAGATTTTTCAACAACAAGCAACAAATCATTTTAATTCTAAAGAAATGTCTTCACAGAGAGAGGAAGAGCAGTCATGTTTCTGTGGAGGAGCAGCCGTCCTGCTGTGCTTTGTGTCAGGACGTCCTGAAGGATCCAGTCTCTACCAGCTGTGGACACTGGTTCTGCAGACGGTGCATCACCTCATACTGGGACCAGTCTGCTTCATCAGGAGACTCCTCCTGTCCCCAGTGTGGAAAAAGATCCAGAACAAGAGCTGGACTGCAGACAGCCAGTCAGAGCAGCTCTGTACAAAGTAAGACTGGACATCTGTCCGCTGATGTCGTCATGTCTGAAAACAGGACTTTCTGTTTAATTACAGGGACATTTGGTTTTTAATATTATCATGAATATCATAAATTCAAAAACTATAACTAAACTTTATTTATCTGGATTCTTGCTCTCTGTTTAGTCTCAGAATATTTGTTCTTCTCTTTCAGCAGATAGTGGTCTGCAGGAAGTTTTAGATGAACATAAGATCAGTCTGAGGAGGAGATGTGAACGTGTGACTGAAGGAAGTGATGAAACAGGAAGTGTAACCCTCCTCAACAGGATCTACACTGAGCTCTACATCACAGAGGGACAGAGTGAAGAGGTTAATACCCAGCATGAGGTGAGGCAGCTTGAGACAGCTTCCAAGATGGAGACCCTCCATGAAACTCCAATCAGGTGCCAGGACATCTTTAAAGCCTTACCTGGCCAACAGAGAGCCATCAGAGTGGTTCTGACCAACGGCGTCGCTGGCGTTGGAAAAACCTTCTCAGTGCAGAAGTTCACTCTGGACTGGGCAGAGGGCTCGGAAAACCAAGATGTCGGTCTGCTGGTTCTGCTCTCGTTCAGAGAGCTGAACTTGATCAAAGATGAGCGGCACAGTCTCCTCACGCTGCTCCATGTTTTCCATCCAACATTACAGAAGGTCCCAGCAGAGAAGCTCGCCGTCTGGAAACTGTTGTTCATCTTTGACGGCCTGGATGAAAGCAGACTTTCATTGGATTTCCACAACAGTGAGGTTGTGTCTGATGTCACACAGAAGTCATCAGTCAACCTGCTGCTGACAAACCTCATCAAGGGGAATCTGCTTCCCTCTGCTCTCGTCTGGATAACTTCCCGACCTGCAGCAGCCAATCAGATCCCTCCTTCATGTGTTGACAGGGTAACAGAAGTACGAGGCTTCACTGACGCCCAGAAGGAGGAGTACTTCAGGAGGAGAGTCAGTGATGAAGAGCTGTCCAGCAGAATCATCTCACACATCAAGACCTCCAGGAGCCTCCACATCATGTGTCTAATCCCAGTCTTCTGCTGGATCACTGCTACAGTTCTGGAGCACATGTTGACTACAGAGCAGAGAGGGGAGCTGCCCAAGACCCTGACTGACCTGTACTCACACTTCCTGCTGGTTCAGATAAAGAGGAAGAAGCAGAAGTACGATGAGGGACATGAGACGAGTCCACAGGAGCTGACGGAGGCTTACAGGAAGGTTCTTCTGAAGCTGGGGAGGCTGGCGTTTGAACAGCTGGAGAAAGGAAACATCATGTTCTACCAAGAAGACCTGGAGCAGTGTGGTCTTGATGTCACAGAGGCCTCGGTGTACTCAGGAGTTTGTACAGAGATCTTCAAAAGAGAGAGTGTGATCTTCCAGAAAACAGTCTACTGCTTTGTTCATCTGAGCGTTCAGGAGTTTCTGGCTGCAGTCTACATGTTCCACTGTTACACCAGCAGGAACTCAGAGGGACTGGAGGACTTCTTGGGGAAAAACTATGAACAAAAAGACTCAAACGCAAAGTTTCTTATCAAGAAGTTCTCTATGTTTTTTGGATACATTGACAGCCGTGACCCATTCCTGACTGACCACCTGAAGAGAGCCATGGTTAAATCCCTTAAAAGTAAAAATGGCCACCTGGACCTGTTTGTTCGCTTCCTTCATGGCCTCTCTCTGGAGTCCAACCAGAGACTCTTAGGAGGCCTGCTGGGTCAGACAGACAACAGTCCAGAAATCATCCAGAAAGCCATCAACAACCTGAAGAAGATGAACAGTGATGAGATCTCTCCTGACAGAAGCATCAACATCTTCCACTGTCTGACGGAGATGAACGACCACTCAGTACATCAGGAGATCCAAGAGTTCCTGAAGTCAGAGAACAGATCAGAGAAGGAACTCTCTGTGTTCCACTGCTCAGCTCTGGCCTACATGCTGCAGATGTCAGAGGAGGTTCTGGATGAGTTGGACCTGAAGAAGTACAACACATCAAAGGAGGGACGAGTGAGACTGATTCCAGCTGTGAGGAACTGCAGAAAGGCTCGGTAAGTCCAGATGGGATTAACATTACAAAACAGTGTAGATTAGTTGTTTAGTCAAATATAAATAAACACTTTAACAATCTTATAATTCTTAAAGCCCCCCTCCAACCAATTTTAACTGCCATTTTGGGTTAATGTTCTTTCTCAAACAAAGAATGATGGTGTGGTTAATAGTCATAAGTAATCAATTACCATAACAACCAAAAATTGACCAGCGGGAGTGTTCGCTAACGACATGCTGTGTTAACAACGCTACACTGTAAAGTTTAGTACTCTTGACTGTCTGGCAGGAGTAGCTATTACTTATAGAAAGATAGATCGATAGATAGAAACTAATGTGTGTGTATCAGCTGTTATCAATCATTCTGCCGATGGTCCTGCCATGCATTGCACATTCCCAGCTACGTTCTACGTTTTAGTTAAAATCAAGTCATTAAAAACTCTTAAAAGTGCTGTTTATGTGTTAAACCGTTAACAGACAAAGGCTGACTGCCTCATCCATCCCATAGCCTGTATATGGTCCATCCATGAGGATCTTTTGGCCGATCTGCTAAGCAGGGCAGGTGCAGTGGACTTCATGTGATGCGCATGCTGGGGAAAGGAAAAACATGTTTATAGAATATAACACCATCACAGCAACCTCTCAGCTTCCATCGTGGTTGAAATGCAGAACTACCGAGAGAAACCTGTGGAAAGGGCAGATTATCAATATCAATTTTATTTATATAGCACACTTAAAACAACCAAGGTTGGCCAAGGTGCTTCACAGGTTAAAAAACAACAAGACCCTACTTACACAGTAAAAGTACAGCAATAAAACATTATAATATACAGTATACAATATATCGTGAAATTAAAATTGCCAGGAATAACAACAGACTTAACTCGAAGGAAATGCCAAAGAAAAGAGATGTTTTTAACAGTGATTTAAAACGTTCGAGAGTTGGGGTGGTTCTGATCTGGACTGGCAGGTTGTTCCACAGGTTAGGGGCAGATACACTAAAGGCTCAATCGCCTCTGGTTTTAATTCTGCTTCTGGGTACATCCAGGAGGAGCAGATTGGCGGATCTCAGCACTCTAGCTGCAGTATGAACACGAAGAAGCTCCGTTAAGTAAAGTGGAGCCAGTCCATTAAGGGATTTAAAAGTTAAGTAAAATCACTCCTGTAATGAACAGGAAGCCAGTGGAGGGAGCGCAACACAGGTGTGATGTGGTCCATCTTCTTTCCTGTCAGGAGGCGGGCAGCAGCATTTTGGACTAACTGCAGGTGCTGAATAGATGACTAAGTCCACATATAAGGAGTTGCAATAGTCAAGGCGGGAAGTTATAAAGGCATTAATCACATTCTCCAAATCTTTAGGAGGGAGATAGGCCTTTACCCTGGCTATAGTTCTCAACTGGATATATATCTGTTTATCAAATTTAAATGCACTTGTTATGGGGTTGTGTGGTGTGGAGACAGAGGACCCAAATGCAGCACTCTGAGGGAAGGAGGTTTATTGAGGGGAAAAAGGGTGAGAGGGACTGGAGTGGAAGACGTCGGGGAAACACAGGCACGGGGAACCAAGGAGCCTGGGGGCCAGGGAGCCGGGGAACACTGGGGGCGAGGTAGCCAGGAGCGGTGGGAGGACAGGGAGGACGCCGTGGGGGAAGTCCGAGGAGGAGAGGGCCGGTGGATGAGCCCAGCCGACTGAACAGAGGACGAGGGTGAGTGTACCTGGGAGGGAAACAGACAGAGAGACAAGGTTAGAGATAACAGAGACAAGGAACGGGGGAAATGTGAGAATAAAACAAGAAACATGAGAGCCTGAACGCGGGGGGGTGGCACCAGGTATGGAGCAACGACAATCAAGCGAGGATGGTGTGGAGAACCGGGGTTGAAATACAGGCAGTCATGAGGTGATTACTGGCAGGTGTGGCAGGCTGATGAGATGCAGGTGCAGGTAGTTGGCTGGGCTCAGGAGCAGAGGGAGAGAGAGAGAGAGAGAGAGAGAGCACACAGGGGAGAAAACACAGGGAGGCAGGCAGAGAAAAACTGATAAAAAGGAGAAAAAACCAGGACACTCACCGTCAGCCGGGCTGCCACCACAACAGCACTATCCAATACAACACCAAGACTCCTCACAGTTGAGCGGTTGTTTGAAGTTAAAGGGCCGAGAGAATCTACTTCAAGCAGTACTTCAAGGTCCATTTAGATTGAGGAAGTTTAGGTTCATCCACGTTTTGATGTCCTTCATACAGTCAAGCAGGGGCTGCAGTGAGCCCTTTGTTTTTACATTCAGGGGCAAATACATTTGAATATAATCTGCAAAACAGTGGAAAGAAAATGGAGGCCAGGGGCAGCATATACAAAGAAAATAAGATGGGGCGTAAGACAGAACCTTGAGGGACACCACAGGTAAATGGGGCTGTCTCAGAGGAATAATCATAGGTGGACAGAGAAGTTCCTATCTGTATGATTGAAACCACCTAAGTGCAGTACCTTTGATTCCCACACAATTTTCCAACCGTGACAAGGATTGAGTGGTCAACGGTGTCAAAGGCAGCAGTGAGATCTAAAAGCACTAGGACTGCAGAGACTCCTGAGTCAACAGTCAAAATCAAGTCATTAAAAACTCTTAAAAGTGCCGTTTCAGAGCTGTGACGGAGTTTGAAGCCGGACTGGAACTTTAGTCAGAGATGGGCCTGAAGTTAGAGAGAACAGAGGGGTTGAGATTTTCCTTTTCAGAGGATGCGGTTACAGAAGATCGAAGAGCAAAAATCTTCTCAACAAAGAATTTTAGGAAAGGGTAATAGAGGTCCAATGCTCATTATTAAAAAGAACCTGTGGCCTGTGACAGTTGTTGGCGACCAGCTTAGAAATGAAATCAGATTTTGCAGATTTTACAGCTCTCTGATAGTCAGACAGATATTGCTGTAGGATTTCACACTCTGAGTTTATCTTTCTTCCACCTTCTCTCAGCTTGCCGACATGCACGTCTGATCACACGGGTGGTGTCATTTAACCAGGGCTCTGAAAGTGCATTAGTGCGTTTCATCCTCAAATGAGCTACAGAGTCCAAGATGTTTGTGCAGGTTGAATTAAAAAGAGTTCATCAGTACCAGTAGCATCACCTCCATCCAAGTTATAGAGCACAGAGTCTTTGAAAGCAGCAGAGAACTGTGCCGGGGTTTGACAGCGTGCAAAAGCAGCGTGCAAAAGCAGATTTGACCACAGAACATGGGACTGTAATCGTAAATAAGACAGGGAAGTGATCCGAAATACATGCATTACAGATTTCATTTACATGAACACACAAGCCATGAGACAGCACAAGGTCCAATGTGTGTGCCTTTTCATGTGTTGAGCCAGACACCAATTGAGTGAGAATAAAAGAGTTAAGAAGATTTAAGAAGTCTTTAACCATAGGTTTGCTTTCACAGCATACGTGTAAATTAAAGTCACCACACATTATAAAATGGTTGTAGTTTAACCTGATACCTGCTATAAAATCAGCAAACTCTTGCATAAAATCTTTGTTGAATATTGGTGGACGATACACAACTGCACACAGCGTCGGAAAAGAGGCGTTTAATTCAAATAGCTGCAGCTCTAAGATAGAATAGGTGACAGATGCAGACAGCCGACACTGGAAAGTGGATTTAAACACAGTGGCCACCTCTGCCAGTGGTCCGAGGAGAGCTAAAAAATGTACTGTTTGGAGGGAGAAGCTCAGAAAAGGAAGAAGACTCACCAACATGAAGCCAAGTCTCGGTCAGCATCATAAAGTCCAATTTATGGGATATAAAAAAGTCATTCAGCTCAAAAGTTTTGTTGGCATTAATCAGGGCCATACGAAGAGTTAACTCCAAACTGTCTGGTTTTGAGGCCCACTGCAGTGTGCGCAAATTAGCCATATTCACACCACGTCGACAGTCCAGCCGAAGTTTTCTCACCGACGCCGGGTTTCTCAGCCCGGTGTCGGCCCCCAGGAACCGTGTGTCAGGCCGGGATTCAGATCCACAGATTCAGGTCCTTCCTCTCTGTAAAGAAGAAAATGTAATTATAACAAAAGCAGACCTAAACGGAACAACCACCAGCCCTGCCATAAGATCGACCTTTATGAAGTTTATAAGTCTCCTTCTCTGGTGATGTTCAGTCCGAGATGTGTTAAATAATATGTATGTATAATGTGTCTTCTTAAGTTTCAGTGTTTTGAGCTTTCAGGACCTCCATATTAATGATCTGCTAGTTGACAAAAACAAGCAGAGAAGCCACACACCAATGCTCATTATTAAGAATTTACCAAAAGCTTTGGTACAGTATATAACAGTGGTCACTAACAGGCAGACCGCGGTCGAACTACAGCCGATTTATTATTGAGACTTACTACCTCCTGATGGAGCGTTTCATACAATCGTCTCATGTGACGCTGCTCAGCCAATTAAATCTGTGCATTCCTATGCTTACGAGTCGAGTCGGCGAGAATCACCAGAGACGTTTTGGAAACACACACAAATTGAGGAGACGAAAGAGAAAAGATATTTCACATGGCTTTTAATCAAGAATGTACAGATTTTTACATGTACATTCCTCCCACTGCAGTTCAGAACCAGAATATCTCATAGATCTCCAATCCTAGCTGGCAGGACAAACTAGAGCTCACTTTTCTCACTGAACAAGAGAAAGTAGGAAAGTGGTAGCTCTGCAAGAGGGAATGAAAGAGAAGAGGAGGCATTACAGCTGTTCATTTGTTATGATGTGTTGAGTGTTTATTATAAAATTGGTTAAGACTACACTTCATCACTTCAAGCTACACTTTTTATTACATTTCTTCAAAAAATTTGGCACTTTATTTTACTTTACTTAAATTTAGAATTTATTATTTATAGTAGTTATTAATTATTATCCCTCCAGTTTGATGTGAAAACTGACTGAAATATTGATTTGACAGTGCGTTGTTGACTAAAAACATGCAACTATATGTTATTGTACTGAATGATAAGGCAAGTTAGTCGTTTTGATGTTTCTGGCCTTTACTTCGAGAAATTTTCTCTAACTGGACCTCTTTGAATTCTAATTGAATTCGCCTGGTATATAAGTTTTCATCATCAGAGTAGCTATGACCTATGATTATGCAGCTGCTCTTGTCACTTCTTTGCGTCTTGCTTGGCCAAAGCCATGAGTGCTCCCTTTATAAAACTAATTAACTTACACATCCACAAAACTCAGTGCACATTTAGAAATATCACATTATACACTAAAACAGACATGAACACAGGAAGAAGATGCAAACTCCACACAGAGCCCATGGCTGGATTCAAACCTGCCTCAAGAATTTTAATAAATTAATTATTAGGATGTAAAACTCACTCACACACAGACAACACGTCATGTTAATTAATAAACGTTTTTACTTTGTCAACGAACGTTACTTCGCTATAGTGTGAATAAATCATTTGAGTGCACAACTCACCGTTTCAGCAACGCTGATGGCATCGCTCCTCAGCTCCAGACTTTTGATACCATTTCCTCCCCAGATGCATCGGTAAAATGCGCTTCTTTGTTTGGGTCTTGCTGTATGAAGTTTTAAAGCCAAAGTTTACGATGAATGGCACAGCAGCTGCCGCTTTTTGTTTTCCTCTCACACGTGTGGCCGCGCGCAGCTGATGCTACGAGTTACATAGGCAGGCTATTGTTCACGAGTCCCGCACCTCAAGTCCGAGTCAAGTCTGAAGTCTTTTGAGGACGAGGTTTTAAGTAGAGTCTGAAGTCACTGTGTGTGCGATTTAAGGACTCTAACTCGAGTCCCCATCACCGGTACACAGATTATACTGTATGTAAACGCTGTTATTGCCCCTGCCCTCAAACACGTCATCTCCATACCAGAAAGTTAAAACTGAAAACCAACGACATTACACAAAACGTAAAAAGAAATCTGTCACAGAAAAAAGAATTACATGAAAAAAACACCCTCAACATTAAACACATCATCATAATGAAAAAATGTCTAAATAAAATAAGATTTATTTTTTACATTTATTAATGATTTTAAGTTTTGAGTGAATATTTTCCGGTGACAGACTGAAGAAATCATCAAAGCGTAAATGTAACAATTTCTCTCAGCATGATTTAAGCAAAACAAAGATTAATAGTCTGCAGGTCAGACCTGGGAGAGAGGGATGAGAATTATTGTTTCATGTCAAACACAGTGGGATAAGATTAGCTGAACCTGAAGAAAAAATGTTCATCAAAACAGGATGAGTTAAGGCAAGGCAAGTTTATTTGTATAGCACATTTCAACAACAAGGTAATTCAAAGTGCTTTACATAAAACATAAAAGCAACAGGGAAATATAAAAAAGTTTAAAAGCAACATAGGGAAATAAAATAAAATACACATTAAAAAAATAATAACAGTTACAGTGCAGTGTACAAGCAGGGTTAAATGGATAATAAAAACAGGCTGAGGGGTTGAGCAAATAATTGAGTTACAATAATTTTGAAAAGAGAATAAACAGAAAAGTACACTTAATCTACTCTCTCTAGTTAGTCTGTACTCGGGTCCATAGCGATCTTTGGGTCCACTGAAACTCCAAAAACCCTCAGACACTACAGAGAAACTAACAGCAGGATTTTGAAATCAATTCTTTGACATACAGGAAGCCAATTTAAAGACCTCAGAACTGGAGTGATGTGATCCATCTTTTTGGTCTTAGTGAGGACTCGAGCAGCTGCGTTCTGAATCAGCTGCAGCTGTCTGATGGATTTCTTAGGGAGCCTGTAAGGACGCTGTTACAGTAGTCGAGTCGACTGAAGATAAATGCATCGATAAGCTTTTCCAGGTCTTGCTGAGACATCTCTGAGTTAAGTGTTTTGTAATTTATGTGTCCTGGCAGACTTTCTGGCTGTGGACTCTCAGAGACTCACTGTGAAGTTGTGGCCTCAGCTCTGAAGTCCAACCCCTCCCATCTGAGAGAGCTGGACCTGAGTAAAAACAAGCTGCGGGATTCAGGAGTGAAGCTGCTGTGTGATTTTCTGGAGAGTCCACACTGTAGACTGGAGACTCTGAGGTCAGATACCATTGTTTCCTTCTGTGCTGAGATTAACATGATGTGAAAGTTGTGGTGACACTAAAGTGCAGACATAAGGCTGATATTATACTGATCCACAGTATCTTAATGCTAAAGTCTATTTTCTTCTTCAGTGGTTTAGTCAATTGGCTGTGGCAAAGCAATGCTGAGCTCCACATTTAAAACCTTAATATAACAAGAAACCTCTTCACTGGATAATTCCCTCTAAACTTCTTAAACTCCTGATTTTCAGCTTATATTCCACAACGGGTTTTTAAAAATCGATAATAAAAATACATAAATACAATGAATAAATAAATAATCTCTATTTCTATCTATCAGACAATAACAAATACATTCAGTATTTACTTTTTCTAACATTGTTATTAAGCTATATGATGCTTATACTGACTGAATAGTTCAAAGTGAAGAAGCTTTGATTTGATGACTCCACTATTCCTAAAATATATATTGTAGATATCTTTTGTTCACATTTCCCCAAAGTTCATCTTGACATACTTGGCATATTTGGAAACTTTGGGAGCTTGAGTGGAATCTTAAATCAGTTTCTGTGGGTTTTTCTTTGTGTTTGGCTACACAACATGAGTTTGTATAGATGGAGCCACTGGTGGAGCTGCAGAGTTTAAGAGGTGAAGTCACTACCTCTTTACTGAAGTAGCAGCACATTACCATTAATATTAATGACCTTTTACCAGTTTCCATTTTCTAAACTTCTACATTCTAAACCTTCTTCAGCTCTGAACAGATTATTAAACACTGAATGATTTCAAGCAGGAATATTGTCTTCTAACGTTACATAATTTACTCTTTATTCAGATTGAGGGGCTGCAGTTTGTCAGAGATCAGCTGTGCTTCTCTGGCCTCAGCTCTGAAGTCCAACCCCTCCCATCTGAGAGAGCTGGACCTGAGTGGAAACTACAAGCTGCAGGATTCAGGAGTGAAGCTGCTATGTGGTTTTCTGGAGAGTCCAGACTGCAGACTGGAGACTCTGAGGTCAGTTCACTGACTCTTACTAGTGACGCTGTTACTATTGTAGATCTGATATGTTTAATTAACAATTGAACCTCATTTCTGTTCATACATAACTTCCATCCATAAAGTTGTAAATGTCCTTTCGTTCATATTTTTCATGTTTCTTGTATGAAATTTAGTCTGCAGTTGCAAAGACACAAAGAAACTGTAGAAAATGTCCGCTGTTAATCGTTAAAGTAAATGAATGTTTCACATTTTTGGTAAATGGTCACATCTGTATACAGAAGATCCTCTGAACTAATATTTGTTTTAAACTGATCAAGTTTACTTGTTGAAGTAGAAATATTTCTTTGGTTTCTGTTGTTTTCATTGATCCACAATAACACAATAACAAAGTCCCTGTACTCCTTTTAAGGAAAAGCTCATTGATTAGGACATAGTAATGTAACACATCTGATTGGATTAGAAATGGATTTTTATCATTCACTCAGATTGAGGTGGTGCAGTTTGTCAAAGACCAGCTGTGCTTCTCTGGCCTCGGCTATGAAGTCCAAACCCTCCCATCTGAAAGAGCTGGACCTGAGTGTCAACAACCTGCAGTATTCAGGAGAGAAGCTGCTGTGTGATCTTGTGGAGAGTCCAGACTGCAGACTGGAGACACTGAGGTCAGTGCAGGGTTGGAGTCAGTCCATGCTATTTTAGGGGGGCAGAAGCTACCATAAAATGGTCCTAAGGCCCCTCAAATCATAATAGAACAATTAATAACAAGATTTGGATTTTTCTTACCCCCCCCCCCCCCCCCCCCCCCCCGTTTTTTTTTTTATAATGTCCAGACGTGCTCAACAAAGAGAAGCAAGAATATTGATAAATACGATGTAAATTTTTGGCTTAAAATAATATTTCTGGTTGTTTAAACAAGTCCGTCAACGTAAACTACAACATAGGTTAGTGGCTGTCAGCCAGCTGGCTAACGCTACAAAGCTAACGTAGCTTTCTCAGTATCATCTAGTGTAGTGGCTATTTGTCCATAAACTTAAACAAAAACAAATAATAACAAACTTCTCAAATGGCCACTTGAGGCTACGTCATGGTTAGGCTTTACGCAGGTTCAGAGGTACCAAAGCAAGATAATGTCCATAACAAGACTGAGTTTGAGGAGGTTTATTCACACACATAAGCAAGCTTACAGACATTTCTGCTGCCTCTCTCACGCTGGTAAAAAACCATATGCCCTCGTGCCTGCAGCACCTCCCACCTTGACCTACTTATGCAAATGAACATAACACCATGTGACCAACAAACGACAATGCAAGTAAAGCATAACTACAAAATAAACCAAATTAACAAGAAAAGAAAAGAAATAAATTGGGCTATAAATTAACTCAAACTCAAAATAAACAAAAATAAGAATATAGCTCCAACAACCCAGCCCCTAATTGTAACGGTACTTTACCCACAATTAACCTTAGCTTTAACACAAAGGAGCTATTTTCTAATTGTAGCTTAAACATTAAACTGGAATCTTCACATCTTCAGATTCTCCATATCTGAAAGAAACAAACAGATGGAAGACAGAGATAGGAGAAAGAATGAGTCGTCTAGTCAATTATTAGCCTCCAAGAGAAGACAGAGCTTGGTTATCTGTCTGTCCAGGATGCTGATCTTCGTTTGGACCTTCACAGAGCGAACCAGTCCTCTAGAGTCAGCTGTGGTGCTTAGAACTCTGCCCATCATCCATGAGCCTCTTGGAGCTGTGGCATCAGCGATTACGACAATATCTCCTGGAATAAAGTTTCTCTTTTG
>NC_060150.1:47162686-47181173 GCF_021292245.1 Micropterus dolomieu | reverse complement strand
AGGCTTCACTGACGCCCAGAAGGAGGAGTACTTCAGGAGGAGAGTCAGTGATGAAGAGCTGTCCAGCAGAATCATCTCACACATCAAGACCTCCAGGAGCCTCCACATCATGTGTCTAATCCCAGTCTTCTGCTGGATCACTGCTGCAGTTCTGGAGCACATGTTGACTACAGAGCAGAGAGGAGAGCTGCCCAAGACCCTGACTGACCTGTACTCACACTTCCTGCTGGTTCAGATAAAGAGGAAGAAGCAGAAGTACGATGAGGGACATGAGACGAGTCCACAGGAGCTGACAGAGGCTGACAGGAAGGTTCTTCTGAAGCTGGGGAGGCTGGCGTTTGAACAGCTGGAGAAAGGAAACATCATGTTCTACCAAGAAGACCTGGAGCAGTGTGGTCTTGATGTCACAGAGGCCTCGGTGTACTCAGGAGTTTGTACAGAGATCTTCAAAAGAGAGAGTGTGATCTTCCAGAAAACAGTCTACTGCTTTGTTCATCTGAGCGTTCAGGAGTTTCTGGCTGCAGTCTACATGTTCCACTGTTACACCAGCAGCAACACAGAGGGACTGAAGGACTTCCTGGGGGAAGAGTCCAAACAGATGAAGTCAAACACAAAGTTTTTTCCCAATAAGATATCTAAGCTTATTGAAGATGTTGAAAGCCATGACCCGTCCCTGGATGTCTTCCTGAGTAGAGTCATGGAGAAATCCCTTGAAAGTAAAAATGGCCACCTGGACCTGTTTGTCCGCTTCCTTCATGGCCTCTCTCTGGAGTCCAACCAGAGACTCTTACGAGGCCTGCTGGGTCAGAGAAAGACCAGTACAATCAACATCCAAAGAGCCATCCACAACTTGAAGGAGATGAACTATGATGAGATCTCTCCTGACAGAAGCATCAACATCTTCCACTGTCTGACGGAGATGAACGACCACTCAGTACATCAGGAGATCCAAGAGTTCCTGAAGTCAGAGAACCGATCAAAGAAGAAACTCTCTGTGATCCACTGCTTAGCTCTGGCCTACATGCTGCAGATGTCAGAGGAGGTTCTGGATGAGTTGGACCTGAAGAAGTATAACACATCAGTGAAGGGACGACGGAGACTGATTCCAGCTGTGAGAAACTGCAGAAAGGCTCGGTAAGTCCAGATGTGATTATCAACACTGTAAAGCAACAACAATCAACAATATCAAACCTCCACACTATAAAGTTTCCTACACTAGTATTACACCTGCTTATTGAAATAATTCGACATGTGGTAAAACTACAAATCATCATCATTTTCGGGTTTATATTTAACAAGTTAGTGACACAACTATCTTCTATCATTTTCTAACTATCTGCTTTTGGTTGATGGAGGCGTGATAGTGTAATAGAAAATTTAAAATACAACAACAGAGTCAACTGTGTGTTGAATCATTTCTTTATACCTAAAGTGCAGAGAGGAGGCCCACGGTGGCGTTCTTTCTTGACATTCAACATCTCTCTTCCTTAAATGCTTTCAAGTGACAAAGAGCCAAACACATGGTGACCTCATGCAAATGTTGATTAAACTTTGGCATTTAGCATGCAGTCCTAGACACGTCCCAAGCTCACAGCCATGTTAATGTGGCAAAGTGTTTTTTCCGTACGTGGTATTTAACATACAGTAACATACAGTTATGAGCACATCCAGAGATCACAGCAGGGCTGGTCCTGACAGTGATGGAGCCCTGGGCAAGATTTGAAATCAGTGTCGCATTAGCTGGGCTGAGTTGATTCGCGCCCCTGATATATTGCGCCCTAGTCACCCGCGCCCGCTTATGTCACGGATCACAGTCATGTTAATGTTAGATAGTGTCGTCACTGCCCCCGTTGTATCACCCATCTGTCTGTGTAAAGGTGTCACCTATCTGTATCACAGCAATCTTTTTATTTTTAACAGTGGATACTGTGTCTGCGCTCTGATTCAATCATGTGTATGTTTATTCTTTTTATATACAGACACACAGCATTTAATAGCTGTGATCTGCTGGACCTTACATTACTTGAAGGACTGTGTGGTCCATTTTCACAATTTATAAAATACATTTAATTACTGCTTGAGTTGAGAAGATGTGAAGGGAGGCAGAACAGAACCACCCCTTCTCTATCCTCATTATATAAAAGGTGTGACTTTACATTGCTTAGTTCCAACAATTAATGTCCTTTCATGTGCTACATTAGAAATGAGTTTGATTTGATAAACAGTAAGCAAGATCTCTCTCTGTTACTCTCTCTCTGGTAGGATTTAAATGGTCTGTAAACTGGTAAATTCCAAAGCTACTTTAGTAATGTTCACTGATAGTGTTCTAATGTGAGAAATGATACCACTTTGCAAATACAAACTCCACAACTTTATTTGAGAAAAACTATTACATATAAAATGTTAATAATATAGTCTTTAGTACTAATTATACTGTCAATGCAATAGATGTCATTAAAGTAATTAAATGGGAGATGAAAAGCAGATGGAGTGACATAATAAGATGCATCAAAGATGCATAAAACACACAAAAGCACATGAATGAGGTAAATACATACGAGTGCAGTTACAACCTGCAGTGATTTTACAGCTCATTAAACATCACGTTAAAATAAAGTTTTACAAACACAAATCACAGCACCCTGTTAATCACAATATGACACATTTACATTAGTCATTTGGCAGACACTTTTGTCAAAAAGCAGTCATTTGTGGTTCATTATGTTGCTGAAGTACATTTTGACATGTGGACAGTAGGAGCTCAAGTTTCAAACCACAAATCTTGTGATCAATGGCTGACCAGCTCAGGCTGACCAGCTGACTAGCTGAGCTACAGCCGCTCATGTTATTGTGCTTTGTGTAGCAAAATGCAAAAGAGTCTAGTTTTATAACAATGTGTCAGATTATATACTTATGTTTTATTTTCTCTGTCATCACAGACTTTCTGGCTGTGGACTCTCAGAGACTCACTGTGAAGTTGTGGCCTCAGCTCTGAAGTCCAACCCCTCCCATCTGAGAGAACTGGACCTGACTGACAACAAGCTGCAGGATTCAGGAGTGAAGCTGCTGTCTTCTGGACTAGAGAGTCCACACTGTAGACTGGAGACTCTGAGGTCAGTTATATAGTCAGCATATTTCCAAATGCAGCTTTTTAAAAGATCAATATAGTTTTTCTCCTCTAATTCCAGACTGGCCTGAGATCAGCAGCATGTTATTGATCTGTGTTGACACAAATAAGTATATAAATGTTGCAACACAATAACACAATGACAAAGTCCCTCTCTTCGTTTTAGGGAAAAGCTCATTGATAAGGACATAGTAATGTTGAGCTCCACATTTAAAACCTGAACACATCTGATTGGATTAGAAATGGATTTTTATCTCCATCATTTATTCTTTATTCAGATTGAGGTACTGCTGTTTGTCAGAGATCAGCTGTGCTTCTCTGGCCTCAGCTCTGAAGTCCAACCCCTCCCATCTGAGAGAGTTGCAGCTGAGTGACAACAAGCTGCAGGATTCAGGAGTGAAGCTGCTGTCTGCTGGACTGGAGAGTCCACACTGTAGACTGGAGACTCTGAGGTAAGACAACATTTTTTACTTCTGTGCTGATTAATATGATGTGAAAGTTGTCATGACACTACAATGCACACATATGGCTGATATTATATTGATCCACACTGAGTATGTTAATGCTAAAGTGTTTTTTCTTCTTCAGTGGTGTAGTCCATTGACTGTGGCAGAGCAATGTTGAGCTTAGGGGTGTTCGATATGATATTAGATTGTGAATTATTAAAATGTCCCCACTATTTGCCTTTTCAGAGAGATCGTTAGTATTAGCTACAGTGCACAATTTATCAGTTTTAGTTCTGTGGCTCATACACGAAGTTGACAGCTGCTCTGTCAATGTCTCAAGTCAGCTGCCTCACTGCATGCTCATAAAATTAACATCAGAGACGAACAGAGAATATAGTACCAAGGCGATTTACAGAGTTTCTTGATGAACAGACACATTTACTTTTTTTAAAATCGCTAACTGTATCTGTGGCTAAATAGTTCAGTTAGCTGTGCTGCTAGCTGTCCTATAAGCTGAGTCAGCCAAGAGCCAAACCCGGCAAGAAAACCACTTCGGTCCTGTATTCCCTGTCATCAAACTGGCCTCCGTTGGGCTCGGAGGCTGTGTTGTGTCCCAGTCCGACTGCAGTGTTCATTCAGTGAGAGCTGAACCAGTCCGCTCAGAGTGTACATGACAGTGCAGGGGCATAACGCACATTCAGCCTATAAGCTGCTATAAACGCTAATATACATTTAAATATTAATATTAAATGTTATAAGAACAAAATGTATCAGTTCTTTGTTGTTTGAATGAATAGTTAGTCTACATTAATAAATAAAGTAGTATTTTCTTTCTCTTTTGAACCAATAACTTGCAAAATAGTCGTAAAAACCACGTGAAAATTAATCGTGATAACATTGTGAATCGTAATCCTGCCTGAAATAAATAGTCGTGTGATATTTTTACCATATCGCCCAACCCTAGTGGAGGTGTACATTTAAAATAAACAAGAAAAGATCTAAGCTGGATAATTCACTTTGAACCTCTTAAACTCCTCAGTTTCATCTCATATTCCACATGTTGTTTTTATTTAAATAAACGATAAAAAAAATACATAAATACAATAAATAAATAATCTCAGACAATAATAAATATATTCAGTATTTGCATTTCCAACATTGTTATGAATCTACATGATACTTATCCTGACTGAATCATTTAAATTGAAGATGCTTTGATTTTATGACTCTACTATTCCTAAAATAAATATTGTAGATGTCTTTTGTTCACATTTCCCTAAAATTCTTCCTGACATATATGGCATCTTTGGAAACTTTGGGATCTTGAGTGGAATCTTAAATCAGTTTCTGTGGGTTTTTCTTTGTGACTGGCTGAACAACATTAGTTTGTATAGATGGAGCTGCAGAGTTTAAGACTTGAAGTCACAATGTCTCAAGTAACACATTGTCATTAATATTAATGAGAGCTTTGATATTAATGAGGGCTTTTTACCTTTTTGTATTTTACAGGTTTTTAACCTGCATCCTGTTGGGTTCAGGTGTTTGGAGTTAAATTTTATTTAAACTGCTACATTCTAAACCTTCAGCTCTGAACAGATTATTAAACACTGAATGATTTTAAGCCGGAACATTGTCTTCTAAAGTTACATTATTTATTATTTATTCAGGTTAAGGCGCTGCAGTTTGTCAGAGATCAGCTGTGCTTCTCTGGCCTCAGCTCTGAAGTCCAACCCCTCCCATCTGAGAGAGCTGGAGCTGAGTGAAAACAACCTGCAGAATTCAGGAGTGAAGCTGCTGTATAATCTTCTGGAGAGTCCACACTGTAGACTGGAGACTCTGAGGTCAGTTCACTGACTCTCTGTTACCATTGTAGATCTGATATGTTAACTTAACTATTGAACCTATTTATGTTCATACATAACTCACATCCATAAACTTCTATATTTTTTCCATTTGTTCATATTTTCATGTTTCTTGTACTAAATTTTGTCTGCAGTCACAAAGACTTATGTATCTTAAAGAAATTGTAGACAATGTGGTGGTAGAAAAAAACTGTCCAGAGATCGGCAGCATGTGATTGATCGGTGTTGACACAAATAAATGTATGAATGCTGTGCTGACATGTCTGTGGAAGGCTGACATTATGATGATCCACTATAACACAATGACAAAGTCCCTCTCTTCATTTTAGTGAAAAGCTCATTAATAAGGACATAGTAATGTTGAGCTCCACATTTAAAACCTGAACACATGATTGGATTAGAAATGGATTTTTATCTCCATCATTTATTCTTTATTCAGATTGAGGGACTGCAGTTTGTCAGAGATCAGCTGTGCTTTTCTGGCCTCAGCTCTGAAGTCCAACCCCTCCCATCTGAGAGAGCTGCAGCTGAGTAACAACAACCTGCAGGATTCAGGAGTGAAGCTGCTGTGTGGTTTTCTGGAGAGTCCACACTGTAGACTGGAGACTCTGAGGTCAGTTCACTGACTCTCTGTTACTATTGTAGATCATATGTTTAATTAATAGTTGAAGCTAATTTATGTTCATACATAACTTCCATAAATTTGTTAATATCATTTTGTTCATATTTTCACGTTTTGTGTACTAAATTTAGTCTGCAGGCACAAAGGACTTGTGTTTCTAAAAGAAGCTGTTGAAAATGTCTGTTGTTTGTTGTTAAAGTAAATGTATGTTTATAATGTTTGGTAAATGGTCACATCTGTATACAGAAGATACTCTGAACAAATATTTGATTTAAGTTAATAACATTTTTCTACTGAAGTAAAAATTTTAATGTGTTTTCACAAAGAATGTCTGGGCATTGATATTGATCCTTCAGCAGACACACACTCACACACACTCACACACGCACACACACACACAAACAGATCAAATCAAATGTCCAAATGAAGCTGTTTAAAGGATCAACATAGTTTTTCTCCTCTAATTCCAGACTCGCCCAAGATCAGCAGCATGTTATTGATCTGTGTTTACATGAATAGGTGTATGAATGTTGTGCTGATATTTGGATGATGTCTGTAGAAGGCTGACAATATGATGATCCACAATAACACACTGACAAAGTCACTCTACTCATTTTAGGGAAAGGAAATAGTAATGTTGAACTGCACATTTAAAACCTGAGCACATCTGATTGAATTAGTATTATGGATTTTTATCTCCATTATTTATTCTTTTTTCAGATTGAGTTTCTGCAGTTTGTCAGAGATCAGCTGTGCTTCTCTGGCCTCAGCTGTGAAGTCCAATCCCTCCCATCTGAAAGAGCTGCAGCTGAGTGACAACAAGCTGAAGGATTCAGGAGTGAAGCTGCTGTCTGCTGGACTGGAGAGTCCAAACTGTAGACTGGAGATTGTGAGGCAAGACACTGTTGTCTTTTTCTTAGTGTTAGCGCCATAGTGAAAATATGTAATATATAATATATTTATAAGTTAAATTAACTTTCCTTTATGTCTTTCATTTAGTAATATTTTATGTTTGTCTCCGATAAATATCAGTGTGTGTTTGGCAAATTAAGCTGTGCTCCATTATTTTGTCCTGTGAATTCAGAGCCATTCAAGTGTCATAAAATGCACCTAGGTGTAGTAAAAATGAGGTTAGAGCACCTATTGACATGTGCAGCTGTAAAAAAAATTACGTCTGCCAAGCAGGACATGGAGCAACAGTTTTCTGACCGTCGCATAGAGCAATAAGAATGTTATGTGTGCTAGGTCTGGACTCGTGCAAACACCGACTCAAGGGTTTCAGGTTTAGCAAGAGGGTTTTAATGACTGTTCAGTTGTGCAGTGGATCTTGAAAAAGGGGTAGTTGTATGGTCGGAGGAGTGGAGGTAGGCGAGGCGGGCGTGAAGTCCAAGGTTGGTGGTGTGGCAGGTAGCGAGTGTGATGCCAACTCCCAAAAACTGTGCACAGAGAGAAAAGGTTTTTAGCACAGGGGTATCCACAATCAACAAAGGTTTCTCACACAACACTAACAGGGAACATTAACCCATGAGTCACAGACAGGCATGACAAGGAAATTTTGAAGTGGTTAACTTTCGTGCAGTAAGTTGGATAGAACACATACAGTCACTGGAAAAAGTATTTGAACCCTTTGGAAGTACCAGTACTACGAAGCAAGGTAACTGGCTTATCCAGGTAACTTCAGGGGTAACTTCCCGGTTCACCCATACTATGAAAGGTGGATAGGTGTTAACCGAGGTAATTTACATTTATTCATTTAGCTGATGCTTTTATCCAAAGCAACTTACAATTGCTATACATGTCAGCTTGGGCAACTAGGGGTCACAGTGGGAATCGAATCCAGGTCTCCTACACCAAAGGCAAGCATCTTATCTATGCGCCATCACCACCCCAATTTACGTTGCATCTCTAAACTGCTCCGAGCAGGTTTTGTTCGTGGTTAACTCGAGGTTACCCTGTACGTGAGCTACACACCACATCTTTACCCAGTGTTAAGGATGAGAAGTAGGATATTAATACACCACTTGATAAGATATGTTTAGATTTCATGTTGACTTGTTCCGCTGCAGTTGCAATGAAGTTCTGAACACAACGGAATTACGTTCGGACAGCGAGCCCTGCAGCCTCGATGATTTTAGAGAGGAAATTCTTAATTAATTAACGGGACAGTACACAGAAAAATCCCAGATGAAGTGTAATATTTACAAGAAGAAAACTCAGAACAAAAAATCACAAATGACTCTGGTGTTTTCTTATGTGTATATGCTCAATCCACGGCAAAGTCTCTAAGGTGCATAATAATATAGTGAGTGTGGGCTAAACTCACGAGTATTTCCTCACTGGTAACTTCAATCACAAAGTCTAATAAAACTTTCCACTGCATGCATAATACACGTCAGTGTGTGTGTGTGTGTGTGTGTGTGTGTGTGTGTGTGATGTTGCAGCCTTGCCAAGTGAAGTTTTTCTCATATATCAGTGCAGTAAGGGAAAAACTATGGTGCTGGATTCAAAGAGTGGCGGATATCTGCATGCGCAAGGGTGATGGGGATCTAGTTTTAATTTAACTCACCAATACCCCCAGCCTTATTGGCGACTCTCCTCTTTTTTCCGAACCGAACAGTGGTCAATGCAGTGTTCAAGTTTGCCACAGTATAGATATTCACCTGCTCTCATCCGGCAATCGCATTCAAAAGGTGTCAGCCGGGCGCAGCCAAACTGCATGGGTTCTTCAACGGCGACTTCAACAGTGACAGGGACCGAGGCTCGAAATGTATGGGAACAGTGGACCTGGGAGAGACAGCTGGCTGGTGACGGACAGGTGGCGGCACTGAAACTGACTGAGAAGGGAGAAAGGCAACCTAATTGCAAGGGAAACAAGAGCATCAAAGTCAGCAGGTTTAACACGAGCAGCGAGCCAATCCTTCAGCTGTTCACTTAGAGCATCAACAAATACTCCACGAAGGGCTGCGTTTTCCACTGGGAGTCCGCCGCCATTGTCTGAAAGTTGATGCTAAGGTCAGCCACACTCCTCTGTCCCTGCCGCAGGCATAACAGGCGCTTGGCCGCATTACCAGCGTGATCTGGGTGGTCAAACACCTCCTCTAGACGAGAACAGAACTCACAGAGAGAGAGAGTTGACACATAACGGGAATATGTCGCTTCCACCCAGGACAAAGCACGACCCCTTAAGAGTCCCATTATATAATGTACCTTAGAGGAATCCGTGGCGAATGTCACCGGTCGTTCAGCACGGGAAGGTAAGGAGCAGGCTGCTGGGAAAAATGGTGAGAATGAGTAGATGACTGGGCGATTTGTGTCTGGAGTTGTGCTACCTGATCCGCCAGAGCCCGGAGATGTTGCTGGTGCTGTCCCAGAAGCTGACCCTGGCTTTAAAGGGCTTTGTGAACTGAGGGATTTTTGGTATCACAATGATAACTCTTCCAGAATTGCACACCCAAAAAAACATGCATGTCACAAAGCAATACATCATCAACCAGAAAGATATTGCTAAATGGCCATACCTCAAAAAATTCAACTCTCCACTATACACGCAGATATTGGTCTGTTAATTGTCACATATGCTTATAAGGTAATGGAACCACAGCAGATCATAAACAGCCAAGGAGATGGACCATACACAGTAAAAACATTGCTAGGATGGGTGATTAATTGCCCACTCAGAGGAGGAACTGGTAGGGACAACAGTAACCCTCCAGTTTCAGTTAACAGGATTTCACTGGTCAAACTCCATGAGTTGCTTGTCACATAGCATAACAAAGAGTTCACTGAAAAATCCTATGATGACACAAAGGAATTGTCCTGTGAGGACAAACAGTAAATGAAAATTGTGGAAGATTCGACTGTCATTGTGGATGGACATTATAGTCTTAAATTACCGTTGTGAAAGGAGGATATTTCAATGCCTAACAATCAGCTTGTTGCTGAACAACGTATTTCCCATTTTAAGAGGAAATTCTTGAAGAATGCGTCATTTCACAAGTAGTACACTAGTTTTCTCAATGATGTCATTGAAAAGGGATATGCAGTGCAACAGGAGCAGCTGAAGCAAAAGGATGGGAAAATGTGGTACATACCTCACCACTGTGTATCATTCAAAAAAAGGCAAACTCAAAGTGGTCTTCGACTGTGGCGCATCTTTTAATGGAACCTCACTCAGCCTGAGCTTCTTTAGGGTCCTGACCTGACTAACCGCCTCATATGTGTGCTTACCAGATTCCGTCAGGAGCCGATTGGAATGATGGGATACATACAAGCAATGTTTCACCAAGCGTGGGTCTCTAAAGATGTTTTTGTTGATTTTGGAGGTTCCTTGGTGGCCCGGGGGTGATCCCAGCCTTAGCCCTCAGGAATACCACATGATTGTGCACCTTTTTGGAGCTGTGTCATCACCCAGGTGTGCAAACTATGCACATTTCAGGCCTGAAGTGATTGACACAATCCCAAAAAATATTTTTTTTAATTTGTGTTTGGGGTTTGTATAGATGAAGCCACTGGTGGAGCTGCAGAGTTTAAGAGGTGAAGTCACAATGTCTTTATTGAAGTAGCAGGCTGTAGTCATTTATATTAATGAGAGCTCTTTTCTTTCTATTTTTTTTTGTATTTACAGGGGTACCCTGTTGGGTTCAGGTGTTTGGAGTTTACTTTTTCTAAACTTCTACATTCTAAACCTTCAACTCTGAACAGCTTATTGAATGATTTCAAGCAGGAACATTGTCTTCTAAAGTTGTATATTTTTTTCCATATACAGATTGTGGGGCTGCAGTTTGTCAGAGATCAGCTGTGCTTCTCTGGCCTCAGCTCTGAAGTCCAACCCCTCCCATCTGAGAGAGCTGGAGCTGAGTGACAACAACCTGCAAGATTCAGGAGTGAAGCTGCTGTGTGGTTTTCTGGAGAGTCCACACTGTAGACTGGAGACTCTGAGGTCAGACTCCATTATTTACTTCTGTCTCAGATTGATATGATATGAAAGTTGTGGTGAGAATAAACTGCAGACTCTTCACAACAACACAGACACAGGTTGGTTCTGTGAAACGGGTGTTTATTGCTTGGGGCATGTCTGGTTTCTCTGATGCATCCACGATTTGTTTACGTCTTGTTTACGCCATAAGAACTACATTTATGTATGAACACAGTACACATAAACCGATCAGCCATAACATTTTGACCACCTGCCTAATATTGTGTAGGTCCCCCTTTTACTGCCAAAACATCACTGACCCGTCGAGGCATGGACTCTTCTAGACCTCTGAAGGTGTACTATGGTATCTGTCTCTAAGACATTAGCAGCAGATCCTTTGTCCTCACCGGAAGTGGTAAGGTGGGGCCTCCATTTGACTTGTTTGTCCAGCACATCCCACAGATGCTCACATGGATTGAGATCTAGGGAATATGGAGGCCAAGTCAACACCTTGAACTTGGTGGTTTTCCTCAAACCATTCCTGAACCATTTTTGTGTCAGGGTGCATTATCCTGCTGAAAGAGGCCACTGCCATCGGGGAATAGCGTTTCCATTAATGGGTGTGTATGGTCTGCAGCAATGTTTAGGTAGTTGGTACCTGTCAAAGTAACATCCACATGAATAGCAGGACCCCAAGTTTCCCAGCAGAAAATTGCCCAAAGCATCACTCTGCCTCCACTGGCTTGCCTTCTTCCCATAGTGCATTGTGGTGCCATGTGTTCCCCAGGTAATCATAAACAGTATTTATGCGACAACACTTAGTATCACTACACACAACACTGAGTATCTTAATACTAAATTCTATGCCTGTGGAGCAACTAGGGGTTAAGTGTTTTGCTCAGGGACACACTCAGAGTGGGAATCGATGCCAGGTATCTCACACCAAAGGCATGTGTTTTATCCACTGCTCCATCACCAGCATATCACTGCTGGTCAGACAACATAAACAAATATAGCGTAGTCAGTATTTGCTTTTTCCAACATTGTTATGAAGCTATATGATATGGAGACCCTAAGGGTCAGGGCAAGAATAGCATAAGCACACATACCCACACAACAAGTGTAGGAGTGTACGTTTTTTACTGGGGCACAGCACATACACGTGCCCCAGTAAAAAGGGCCTAGCGACACCTATGTAGCCTACATCTCACAATATGCACTACTGTCCACTCAATATAAATGTCCATGTTTCTGATTTTGGACGAAACATCTTCTAGTATCTTCAACCAAGTCCAGTTGCCCTTGACTTTAACCTTCTTTGGGATCATGAGTCAAATCTTAAAGACCTCTTTTTACCTTTTTGTATTTTATAGTTTCAACCTTCAGGTGTTTGGAGTTTCCATTTTCTAAACTTCTGCATTTTAAACCTTCTTCAGCTCTGAACAGATTATTAAACACTGAATGATTTCAAGCAGGAACATTGTCTTCTAACGTTACATAATTTATTTATTCAGATTGAGGCACTGCTGGTTGTCAGAGAACAGCTGTGCTTCTCTGGCCTCAGCTCTGAAGTCCAACGCCTCCCATCTGAGACTGCTGGAGCTGAGTCACAATGAGCTGCAGGATTCAGAAGTGAAGCCACTGTCTAATCTTGTGGAGAATCCAGACTGCAGACTGAAGACTCTGAGGTCAGTAGAGGGTTGGAGTCCGTCTATGCTGGTTTCAGCAGTATTGTACTAAACACAGTTAGTATCAAAGCAGAGATCAAGTATTTCCTGTAAACCTCCAACCTTCTCAGTGGTTGCTTTCCTCAGTAAAGCTGTGAGAGGAGAATGGTGACAGGCTTCAGGATTGGACAGAAAGACAGAGAGAGAGAGAACAGTCAGCCAGTCAGATCAGAAGTCACTGCTGGTCTTTATACTGGATGTGCTGCATCACTGACAGCTGATGGAGTCTCTGTAAACTCTGATTTATAACTTCTGCTGTCTGTCTTCTTCTCTCATCAGCTGGAAGTTCTGATCTCTGTCAGAGTGATGAGAAAGGTGGTGGTGTTGAGAGAGGATCAGCTGTGTCCTGATGATCCAGAGAGGTTGAAGCAGCAGCCACCTCCTCCACCTGTACCTCCACATGGACTTTATTTCATTCAAATGTTCTGAACACAAAGTGCCTCTGCAGATTAGTTCTATTCATGACTATATAACTGCTGATTAACACATTTACTTGATGTTTTCTGTTTTGCTTTCTGTCGCAGCTCCACCATGTGAGTGTTGAAGTTCATTTCCACATATTTCTAAATAACAGCGGAAGTAGATATTGCATCTATAAAGGTACCTCTCTGATGTTCTGTTATTACCACCAATAGAAACCTTTTGTCATATTAAAACAGATAAATATTTGCTCAGTAACAAACCGAAAGAAGACGATAAAACCGGAACAAACAAAATGTCTGGATTCAGGTGGTGGAATATTTTATTTTGTATATTGTTCATGTAAAAAATGTCTGATGATTATAAATTTGTAACTATAAATAGATTCTAGACATTATAGTCATTAATCACATGTATAAAACTGATCAAATTACAGACACGAATCTTTTTTGTTGGAAAACAAAGAAATCATGTGTTTTCAAAACACACTCTGTGTTTCATGTTATCTGTAATTAAATGCTCAATATACTTATTTTCAGAATTAAGGTGAATTAGTTTCCAACGAGAGCTCGCTCAGTCTCAGTAGCAGAATGAAACTTTAGAGACTTAAGGGAACAGTCCACACATTTACAGGGAAAGGTGACTCCAGTCTTAAACCGCAAACAGGATGAGAAGCTGCTGTCACACTCAAACTGATTTACTGGTCTGAATACAGGAAGTCATGTTCAATAATAACTCAGTCCAAGTTATTCAGCTTTTCTGATGACGTCCTCAGTAACATGAGAAGATGGTGATGATGGAGCTGCAGCTGATTCACTCTGTGGCTCTCAGACTAAAGGCTGCTTCACTTATCAACAAGCTAAATATTATAATATCTATGTGGCCACCAACATAAAACATTCTGTTGTGTTGAAAATGTCAGTGAGGACATCCTTGAGCTCTTCTGCACAGTCCCTCAACACACAGATGTGTTGTCTGGACCGACAGCCTTTTTTCCTGTTGATCCTAGAGAGTGTTCTCTTCACATCGACAGGTCAAGCACATACTCTGGTCGTCAGGTGGGGGGGCGTGTCTTCTTTGCAGGTGTGGAGTTTTGTGCTTCAAAGCATCCAAAAAAGTTATTGAGCTTGTTTAGCAGAGAGATGTTACTGTCACAAGTATGTGGTTTGAGTTTCAGGTCTTGGTAACAACTCAGCATGATGCAATACGTAACATTGCAAATTAAATGACCCTGCACAGTGCAAACTGAAGGCTTTACTCTACAGTGGAAGATCTTTTTCATTTACTGTCTTTATGCTGCAGGCGCCTTGTTTTGAAATCAAAGTGACTCATACAGAGGATTCTCTCCACATATGTTTTACAAGTTTTGAATCTAAAGTTTTAGAAATGAAAAAATGTTTATCATCCTATTTCCTGCAGCATCAATGAATTACAGTTTTATGTGCGACCCTGTTAGTTTTCACAGCAAATGATCAACAGTGTTCATGTTCTGTAGCTCCTGCTGGAGCTGCTTTCTGCCAGCAGATGTCAGCACTTCCTCTGTTTTCCCACAGAGAAGTGCTGATGTGAATGTTTTCTGTCTAACTCACTTCATTTGGCAAAAATAGAATGGTATCAGGATTTTGTTCAATTTGACTTAAAATGTTAAACTGGATTTGAAATTAATTTTAGTTGAAATGAAACAGGTAATTTCTTTTGTACAGGTAAAAGAGTCGATCTAAATATGTGAAAACACTTCATAATAATTCAATTATACACATGGGCTGTCTCAGAAGTAAATACGAAGATGTACTAACAAAATATAGGCCTGCAGATTTAATTAAATCTTTGTCTTATCTTGACTCAAGATACATGTATTAGGCTTTAGGTGTAATCACACAAACTGCAATATACAGTGCAACAACAATAATAGATAAAGGACTATGATCTCTGACATTTAATCGTCTAACCATGTTGCCAACACATCCAGGGGTCCACAATGGACCCTCCACCACTAACCAGTCCGGACCAGTGGCCTCAGCGCCTCTAGTGGTCTGTGTTACAGCGACCAGACCAGTGAATAGGCTACAACCCCCTCTCAGCTTAACTCTGTTTCCTCATCTTCCTGTTGGTCAAGTTTATAACTACAGTTTTTTCGTATTGCTGCTTAATGAAATGCCTGTTGCCTCGACTCCTCTTTCCTCGTGTCTCTTCCTCGGCGAGAAATCGAGGAGGTTCAAACAGATTTGAGAAAGAATCACCTGGGGCGAGTTCAGTCTCAAAGCATTTTGCTACGTTTTGTCGGCGCTGAACTCGGCCCTGACTTCCTGTAAATAGAGAGGGGAGGAGCCACACTGACCAGGTGATCCAGGTTCACGAGAACAGTGAGGGAACCTGAAGCTGAAAGAGTTCAGTCAGAGTTCAGACTCCATTTAGAGTCGACAGAGCCGAAGGAGGAAAACTGAAGACAGAGGCAGGGTGTTAATCCAACATTTTTATTATTTTAGTGTCAAAGTCCCTGTGTCAGTTTTCTCCCTGTGGACTGTAGAGGGCAGTTTATCTTTGTGCGTGTTACTTCCTGTTGTCTCAGTCTAACACTGAGCTCACAGTCAGTGTTACTGTTTCACCTCTCAGATTGACTGAAGTCCAGAATTGTTTGTGTGGAGGAAGAGGAGGACAGAGAGTCTGCAGTATCCAGCTGTCTGTCTATGAAGAGTGACCAGTCCAAAGATTATCCTCCACACTTCAGTAATGAACCTGGACCCTCAGACACAAAGTAAGAGACTGTTTTTACTGTAAACTGACCTGATGGAAGATGATGCATTGAGAATGAAGACAAAATGTTCTGCTAAAAGATTTATATTCCTGATGCAGAACTATTAGTGCAGATAGTGTTTCAAACTAAGATGGATCTGATTTTATTTCTGTAGCAAAACACCTGAGAACCTCCATTTCAGAATTTACACTTCAAGAACATCTTTGTATATTTTTGCCCTCAAGTTGACGTCACTGTAAAGATTTAGAACAATTCAAAATCTGAAAGAATCTGCTTCAAATGTGTCCTTCATTTTCTCCTATTTGTCCTCTAAACACTGAGCTGTTTGGCTCTTCCTCAGATCAGCTGTTCTGATCCACCAGATGCATCTTGAATCACTTCAGATCATAATTGTGCAACAAGTGGTGAAAAAGCATTTGTAGTTCAGCTTTGCTCACCTTGATGAACACTTTGCTTTCAATCATTAGTAAGTGGAGCTTTGAGCTCAGATTCTCTCCACCATATATTGTTCCTAAAGGTAAAGAACAAACATCCACGGGCAGCACTGATGGAAATTGTAATAAACAAATAGCAGAAAAGACTTACAAAGTTACTGGATGAAACAGCAAAGTAACACGTAGATGAAGATAGTGGCAGCCACGAAGGAGAGATCTGACATGTGAGTTACGCAGACAGATGTAACAGGCACCACACTGACTAAATTAATTAAATTAATGTATAACAGATCGTCATGATTTACCCACTGTTACATTCCCACTCACGTGTTTTTCCTAATGTCAGACAGGTGACTTTATAAATAAAAATAATTAATTTTAGCGTTGTGTTTTGGCCTCAGGCCTTTAAGCAGTCGACACTAAACCATAGACTGAATAAAACTAAAGCACTGAACATACTAATATACTGGTAGCTACGCCCGCGTTGCAAACTCTATCTCGAATTTTACTTATTGTCATCTGGTCACCCTATTTGAAACAGAGTTTTTGTGAGGGGAGCGGGTCACAGCTTCAAAAACTGTGACTGAGATTACAGGGGCACACATGAATACATTAATTCATTTAGCTGACACTTTTTATTCAAAGCAACTTACAATTGGTATATATGTCAGAGGTCACACGCCTCTGAAGCAACTAGGGGTTAAGTGTCTTGCTCAGGGACACAATAGTGGATGAGTCACAGTGGGGGATTGAACCCGGATTTAACCCGCGTCTCTCAGCGACACAGTGGTGGATGGGTCACAGTGGAGGTTTGAACTCGGGTCTCTCACACCAAAGGCATGTGTCTTGCGCCATCACCACCCACAAATACAAATGGTCTCCTCCCTCAAATTTAGAAAATAAAGTTTTTAAAGGTATCTCTGTGTTCACCCCAATCATAAAAAATAGTTGTTTAATTTGCTGCTGATGTAAACTCAACATTTTCTGAAGCAGCTTCACATAAAAGATTTCTGCCAGCAAACCAGCAGGAGACTTTTATTGTAAACTAGCTTTAGGAAATGGAATGTATTTGTGAGAGATTTGCTGCACTTAGCTTTCTTATTAAATAAAAACAGGCCTTAACAAAAAGACATGAACATTATTGTTATTATTTGGTCAGTAGATCAGTTTTAAATATCACAGGGAGGAAGGAACAGCCGCAGTGAGCAGTTCCGATGAAGAGCTGCAGACGAGCTGCTGAGGCTCAGCTGTCAGTTAAACACGTACACCAACACACAGTCAGAGAAGAAACAGCATTTCTGATGTTCCCCAAACTGGACTTTATAACCTTTTTCAAGTTATTTTTAATCAGTTGATTGTTTTCTCTTTTTTTAGTGAATAGCGGTCTGCGGGAGGTTTTAGATGAACATAAGATCAGTCTGAGGAGGAGATGTGAACGTGTGACTGAAGGAAGTGATGAAACAGGAAGTGGAACCCTCCTCAGCAGGATCTACACTGAGCTCTACATCACAGAGGGACAGAGTGAAGAGGTTAATACCCAGCATGAGGTGAGGCAGCTTGAGACAGCTTCCAAGATGGAGACCCTACATGACACTCCAATCAGGTGCCAGGACATCTTTAAAGCCTTACCTGGCCAACAGAGAGCCATCAGAGTGGTTCTGACCAACGGCGTCGCTGGCGTTGGAAAAACCTTCTCAGTGCAGAAGTTCACTCTGGACTGGGCAGAGGGCTCGGAAAACCAAGATGTCGGTCTGCTGGTCCTGCTCTCGTTCAGGGAGCTGAACTTGATCAAAGATGAGCGGCACAGTCTCCTCACGCTGCTCCATGTTTTCCATCCAACATTACAGAAGGTCCCAGCAGAGAAGCTCGCCGTCTGGAAACTGTTGTTCATCTTTGACGGCCTGGATGAAAGCAGACTTTCATTGGATTTCCACAACAGTGAGGTTGTTTCTGATGTCACACAGAAGTCATCAGTCAACCTGCTGCTGACAAACCTCATCGAGGGGAATCTGCTTCCCTCGGCTCTCGTCTGGATAACTTCCCGACCTGCAGCAGCCAATCAGATCCCTCTATCATGTGTCGACAGGGTAACAGAAGTACGAGGCTTCACTGACGCCCAGAAGGAGGAGTACTTCAGGAGGAGAGTCAGTGATGAAGAGCTGTCCAGCAGAATCATCTC
>NC_060150.1:47141704-47162586 GCF_021292245.1 Micropterus dolomieu | reverse complement strand
AGAGGAGAGCTGCCCAAGACCCTGACTGACCTGTACTCACACTTCCTGCTGGTTCAGATAAAGAGGAAGAAGCAGAAGTACGATGAGGGACATGAGACGAGTCCACAGGAGCTGACGGAGGCTGACAGGAAGGTTCTTCTGAAGCTGGGGAGGCTGGCGTTTGAACATCTGGAGAAAGGAAACATCATGTTCTACCAAGAAGACCTGGAGCAGTGTGGTCTTGATGTCACAGAGGCCTCGGTGTACTCAGGAGTTTGTACAGAGATCTTCAAAAGAGAGAGTGTGATCTTCCAGAAAACAGTCTACTGCTTTGTTCATCTGAGCGTTCAGGAGTTTCTGGCTGCAGTCTACATGTTCCACTGTTACACCAGCAGGACCACAGAGGGACTGAAGGACTTCCTGGGAAAACAACATGTTGATTCAACCTTGGATGTCTTCCTGCAGAAAGCCATGGAGAAATCCCTTGAAAGTAAAAATGGCCACCTGGACCTGTTTGTTCGCTTCCTTCATGGCCTCTCTCTGGAGTCCAACCAGAGACTCTTAGGAGGCCTGCTGGGTCAGACAGACAACTGTCCAGAAATCATCCAGAGAGCCATCAACAACCTGAAGAAGATGAACAGTGATGAGATCTCTCCTGACAGAAGCATCAACATCTTCCACTGTCTGACGGAGATGAACGACCACTCAGTACATCAGGAGATCCAAGGGTTCCTGAAGTCAGAGAACAGATCAGAGAAGAAACTCTCTGTGATCCACTGCTCAGCTCTGGCCTACATGCTGCAGATGTCAGAGGAGGTTCTGGATGAGTTGGACCTGAAGAAGTACAACACATCAGAGGAGGGACGACTGAGACTGATTCCAGCTGTGAGGAACTGCAGAAAGGCTCAGTAAGTCCAGATGTGATTATCAATGCTGTCAGGCAACGCAAAGCTGAAGCATCAGTATTACAGTAAAGACACACACTTTACACACATGCACAATATAAAACCTCCATACTATAAAAGTTTCCTAAACTAGTATTAAACCTGTGTTTTGAAATAATTCTACATCTGTTAAACTACAAATGTCCACAATCCGTTTCTGTGTTTATATCTATCAAGTTAGTGGCATCATCTTCTGATCTTCTTTGGGTGATGGAGGCTTGATACAAATCAAGCAGGAACACTTCAGGACTTAAGAGTTTGTGCTAAATGATTTGATTCCCTTATCTGCATTGGCAATAGATTCCATTTTTTAGATGTTGTTGCAGAGAACGCTGACCGACTAAAAGCACTTCTTCGAGTGGGAATGATACAGTCCCCTCTTATGATGCCTTAGCGGAGGTGGGGCAGTGCTGTGCAATATCTTATGAACTAGACAAAGGTTTCTGTAATTAATTTTCCCAACTTGGAAGTCTGTGTGTATTTAAAAATTGACAGCTGTGAAAACTATTAGGTTTCTGATCTAAAACTTTGATAGTACGTTTTGTTCCATTGTTTGTCGTTTTGCGAAACACTGTGCTGTATAGTTACATGGATTAAACGAAGCATTGATGCAAAGAATTTGTGTCGAAGCATTTTATTAAGTGATTTTATCGATTTAAACGATAAATCGTTTCAGCCCTAATAACTTTATGCACAAAATTTTCTTTTTTGCTAAGTTTTGGATCAAATGCCATCAAAATAACTGACTACACACCCAAAACCAGCAGAATGATGTGCGATTTGTTTCATAATCTTCTCACCAACATTCTGACTGTTGTAAGCGTTTTAAGTTTAAACTGACAAAACTATCCGGGTCTGGCACATGTGACATCACTACCTCAAGCTGTGAGAAGGTGTGTTGCAACAGCCTTTCACCAGTGGCTCAGTCATTAAGTCACCTACTCTGGAGATATGAAGCTCCAGAGATATGAAGTTCCAGGGTTCAAATCCCCAGGTGACCAAGTCAGACTTGCTGACAATAACGATTGTTCAGATCATAGTGAGTCTAATTTCTCTTTTTTATTTGGATCGAGTGACACTTTCTTCTTAATTTTCATCATTGAAAAAATTCAAATTTAATTTGTGAATAATGATCCATAGTCTTTTTAAGTCTTTTAAAGTTCTCTTTAAATTGCCCCCACAGTACCACTCCTATCCATCATGGATTTAATGTTTTCCAGAAAGAAAAGGGTAGCAGTCTGTGTTGAGTGGTTGAGCTGTTGAGCTCTAAAACCAAATTGCATAGGATGCAAGCCAAAGTCAATGTTGTTCAAATAAAAGACTGTCAGCTCTGACAACCACTTCTCCATCACCTTGGATACAACAGGCAGAATATTAATAGGTCTGTAGTTACTGATAATCTGGGGATCTCCTGCTTTAAAAATTGGTGACACAATAGCAGTTTTTCATGCGTTTGGATAAATCCCTTGAGATATTGAGAGGTTTATGATATTTGTAATGAATGAATGTCTGTGCTACAGAGAGAGCTGGAGGTGAATAAAAAGTGTTTTGCAGTGAAATTAGCTGCCTGTTCCACCAGCTGCCTTCTCCTATTGGCTGGATGTGGATGTCAAGTCGGCCAAATCCTCCAGATATTTGGCATGCTAGATATCTGGCTGGTGTCTGCGATGTGTCAGAAATGTGTCGGGGTGCCGTTTTGATGCGTCACTGATTAGCTCACACATAACTACTGGTGGCCACAGATCGGTCGCTGATTTAGCCTGACGGTCGCCGAGCTCTCCAACCGGCTTAATCAGTATTTGTTGCAACTAAATGTATCCAACAGTTCCCAAAAGGGAAAAAAAACTAGATGTCTCATTACTGGCCGGTTTTAATTAATTGAGTAGACCACTGCCAATTACATAACTTACTTAAAACACTCATCATGTAATGTGAGTGGTTATCCCCAAGGTCATGTCACTACTGCCTGCACTACAATTAGTGATGCATCAATGTGCTCCTCATCCAATGTTGCAGCTGGCAAAGGTGGGACCAACTTCAATATTTCCTATACGCATCTACACCAATACATTATCATTAATCAGTTGAACATATTATATTGTGTATTAATCATTTTGAATAAAAAGATGACCAGCTGAGCAACAGCCGCTCATGTTAATGTTCTTCAATGTCTGTTTTCATAATAAAGTGGAAAAACTGTTTATTCTACTTTATGTTTTATGTTCTCTGTCATCACAGACTTTCTGGCTGTGGACTGTCAGAGACTCTCTGTGAAGTCGTGGCCTCAGCTCTGAAGTCCATCCCCTCCCATCTGAAAGAGCTGGACCTGAGTGTAAACGAACTGAAGGATTCAGGAGTGAAGCTGCTGTCTGCTGGACTGGAGAGTCCACACTGTAGACTAGAGACTCTGACGTCAGTTTATGTATTTTCACCTTGTCCCGTGTATATCAATCAAATTTAAATCCATAGCAGTAATTTCTTAAATCTTATTTAAAGTCTGAACAATTCCGAATTTAGTCTGTACTCAAAATTGATTTATGTTATTAAAGAAACTGTATGATTTATCCTTCAGTGTGCTGCAAAATTAAATCAATATCTTTGTTACGTGTGAGACACTTCTATATTATACAACAGGTTTTCAGGAATTAATTTAATGCATAACCTTTAGAACACAGAATCCCATAGGAACTTTTTATCAGCATGAAATGTAATCTGACATGAATAGGTGTATGAATGTTGTGCTGACATTTGGATGATGTCTGTAGAAGTCTGACATTATGATGATCCACAATTACACAATGACCAAGTCACTCATTGATTAAGACATAGTAATTGGATTCTGAATGGATTTTTGTTCATCTTTTATTCTTTATTCAGATTGAGTTGGAGCAGTTTGTCAGAGATCAGCTGTGCTTCTCTGGCCTCAGCTCTGAAGTCCAATCCCTCCCATCTGAGAGAGCTGGACTTGAGTGACAACAAGCTGCAGGATTCAGGAGTGAAGCTGCTGTGTGATTTTCTGGGGAGTCCACACTGTAGACTGGAAATTCTGAAGTCAGACACCATTTTTTACTTTTGTGTTGTGTTGCTTTTTAAATGTGTTGTAATGTTATGTTGAAAATTCAACATAATTTATGTTAATACATAACTTATCCACAAAGTGGTAAATGTCCTTGTGTTCAATGTGTTTATTTTACAAATTTTATTCTGCAGTTGTGTCTGCTGTTGGTTGTTAAAGTAAATTAATGTTTATAATTTGTGAAAATTTTCAGATCTGTATACAGAAGATCCTCTGAACCTGATTTTTTTTTTTTTTTACATTGATCAAGTTTACTTGCCAAAATATTTCCTGAATTTCAATGAGTTTGCACAAATAATGTCTGATCATTGAAATTGATTATTTATACGCATGCACAGATCAAAGCATATTTCCCAATGCAACTATTTAAAAGATCAATATAATGTTTATTCTTCTAATTCCATACTGGCCTGAGATCGACGTTGTATTATTGATCCATGTTGTTGTTGTTGTTGTTTCTTTTGAGAGTAACATTTGTGGTCCATCACAGTCTTAATTGACATCGCAGACTTCGGTCACAAGGTGACACAGTGGGAAGTTTTTTTTTGTTGCTTCCCCAATCTTTTATTCTTTATTCAGATTAAGTACCTGCAGTTTGTCAGAGATCAGCTGTGCTTCTCTGGTCTCAGCTCTGAAGTCCAACCCCTCCCATCTGAGAGAGCTGGACCTGAGTGACAACAAGCTGCAGGATTCAGGAGTGAAGCTGCTGTGTGGTTTTCTGGAGAGTCCACACTGCAGACTGGAGACTCTGAGGTTAGTTCAATCAATATTTGTTTTTATTGTAGATCGGATATGTTTAATTAACCTAATTTTTGTTCAGACAGAACAAGACGTAAATTTCCTTTTGTTTATATTTTCATGTTTTGTTGTACAAAAAGTGGAGGTTGAAATCTATACATATATCTATATATATTGAAAAGGGGACAAACCTGTGAACAGTCAAACAATGTCAACCGGAAGAATGTGGTGCCGGAAAACCTCCTTACTAATACCATTACTAGTTACATTTACTTTTATCCAAAGCAACTTACATTTGAGGAATAACATACAAGCATCTTTAAAGTAAGAGATCTATGAGCAACAATAGATACTAAGTAAGGGCTGTTAACGCATAGGGGAACTAAGTTCTAGTAGGGGAACTAGGCGGATGGGAAAGTTCCCGAAGCCAGAGAAGTATTTATCACCTCAGTGATTGCTGGCACAACTGCAAGAGATATGTCTTGGAGGAGATTGGAAGGAATCGGGTTCAGGGGGAATGTAGTAGGATGGCTACAAGTCAGAAGATCTGATACCTTACTTTCCTTGAGAAGAGTGAAATGTCATTGACCAGGGAAGACAGGGGAGGATATATACTAAGACGGCTATGTTAGGCCTGGTGTTAAGCCTTTTGCGTCAATGTCCACGGTGCTACATGATTTTCCGGTGCCATGCTCACAGAGCAGGAGCTGACCATGGAGAATGTTAAGCCCTTGACCAGAGTAGACCGGTTGTTTTTGAGTGGTTTAGAGAATTTTGTCTGTGAAGAAGAAGAAGGCATAGATATCGGCAAACAGTTTTGTGGTTGGGGGAGGCAAACGAGGATTTGGTAGAGATTTGAAAATGGAAAATAATTTTTTTGAGTCATTGACACTGCTGATTCTGTCATTATAGAACACTAATTTGGCAGCACTTGTGCTGGTTGAGAAGGAGAATAGGAGTGTTTGGTAGCCCTTGAGGCTGGCAGAGTCTTTAGTTGTTTGCTGTTTTCTCTCAGCAGCTCTGAGATTGGTATGCCACATGCGGAAGGTATCGGACAGCTTCAGGTGGGGCTTGTTCGAGCAAGTGACGATTCAGACATGAGCTCAGTGTAGTGCACAGAGATTGTGCGGCAACATTGACCTCATGAAGAAAAATATGTTGAGAGAAGGTAGAGTGAAAGCTATTCATGAGGCAAAGTGGGTGGGGAGACAGATTGCAGAGGTGTGAGACCAGGGGTGTTGGAACAGTGGGCTGATTCTGTAGGCATACCGTGAACTGAATGAAATAGCGGTCAGACGTGTAAAGTTGTGACAGATCCCATTTACGTTTATTCATTTAGCTGACGCTTTTATCCAAAGTGACTTACTATTGCTATATGTGTCAGAGCCTCTGGAGCAACTAGGGGTTAAATGTCTTGCTCAGGGACACTATGGTGGATGGGTCACAGTGGGGAAATGAACTCGTCTCTCACAGCTAAGGCATGCGTCTTATCCATTGCGCCATCACCACCACCCAAGGGCAGATCCCTTATGTTGTTTGAGCACCAGTAGTCAATGCAAGGATGGAGGGTCTTGTCTTTTTTCTAAGAAAAATCAAGCGCCAAAGAATGAAAAGGAGGGTTGGATAATTCCCGCATCCAACAAGTCCTAGTATAAATCTCCATGACTTGTTGCTCGGGCTTGGAGAGGCTGTATAGGCAGCTGCTGGGAAATTATGTGCTGTGCAGCAGGTTGATGGCACAGTGTGGTGCTAGTGAGAGAGACCATTGTTTGCTGAACACCTCCAGCAGAACATGGTACTCAGTTGGTATCTGGGATAGGTCCAGAGTTTCTGGGCTGGAACGCTGGCGGAGACCAGACTGAGGCATGGCAGGCAGAACCCCAACTGACTATTTGAGCTGACTTCCAGTCAATATTAGGGTTGTGTGTTACAAGCAATGGGTGATGCAGAATTAGCGGAATGAATGGTGAGCTAATTACAAAGAAACGTTTGCCATCCTGATGGTTACCTGACAACATAAGGCAAACGAGGCAGATACTGGTAGTGACATGGGCTGTCTGTCCAGACAGTTAGCTACAAAGGGGTCTTCCAAGAGGAAGATTGAGCTGACTAAACTTTCCATTTCCATTTACTCACGCTTTTATCCAAAGCAACTTACATTTGAGCAACAGCATACAAGCATCTCTACAGCACAAGACCTACAACTGACAATACATACTAGTAAGGGTAGCAATAAATACTAGTAAGAGCTAATAGCGCGTATGGCATCAATTGGTGACAATACCTAGGGAAGGAAGTACAAGAGAATTGTAACATGACTCTTTTTTGGCTGATCAAAAACAAGATGCGCTGCTGCGTTCTAAACTATTTGTAGGAGTTTCACCGCACAAGCTGGAAGACCTACTGTACTAGGAAGGCATTACAATATTCAAGGCGAGAATTAACTATGGCCTGTACTAGAAGCTGGGTGGCATACTGAGTGAGGTAGGGCCTGATTTTTCTTATGTTGTAGAGAGCAATGCAGCATGACCGAGAGACAGCAGCAACATGGTCTGAAAAAGACAGTTTGTCATCAATCATAACTTGGGTGTCATGATTGATGACCAGCTGTCTTTTTCAATTTTCCAAGTTATTTTGGCATGGCACTGAGGACAAAGAGACAATGGCGTTGAAGAACGGCTCGTTAGGATTCTCTCCTTACGTGCTTTCCAGTTTGTTGGCCAACGAGGACAAGAGGCCAGGCAATGGCCATGCTGGCTGCAGTACCAGACAACTGTTACCGGGGACTTGACGCTGGTGTTCCTCTCTGTCGAGATGGAAACTACCTATCTGCATAGGTTTGGGCCCTGGAGGAGCTTCTCTCGGGGGTGTTTGTGTCCAATGGACAAACAAACCTCCCAGGTCCTGGGGAAATCAGTTTATCTTTAATTGACTCACTCATCACTTACAGAGACTCCCCATTCCATTCACTATCCACAGCCAGCATGCAAAACTCGAGAGTATTTCACCACACTGTTAAACAACACCGTTTTGCTCTACATAACACAGTAAAATAGCTAACAACCAAAACATATTCACAATGGTGGTGGTTACAGAGATGTTTAGCAAGTAGATGGTAGTGTGGTTACATAGTGCACAAGAGGTTAAATCTGTGAATTAATAACTACATACCAAAATAAATGTGTTAAAGATTAAGACGACCTGTGCTGAGAAATGTTAGCTGGATTACCTATTGGTTAGATAGCTGTTTATCCTTCATTCCAAACTATTATAGTATATATAGTAAATAGTATAGTTAGTTCCCATTCGAGGGAACTCGAACTGCGTCGGTGACGACACTATGGGAACGCCTCTGGGCGTGGCAGGGCTGAAATCATGAATGAAACTACTCCAATCCTATTGCCGTTGCTAGAGCGGTAGCGTGTGACAGCGTAGCTGGAGGCGTATATAAGCTCGCCGGCACACCGGACACATTAGCTTTTTTCTATTCAGCAGGCACTCTGGCATGTTTGAGACTACGAAAGAAGTACAACCACGAGAGGAAATTTCTTACCTGGAAGGAAGTCTGGCCCAAGACGTTATTTAAGGCTTGTCGCTCCATCTTTTATGACGGGCATCTAGAAAACCTTATCTCAGGCCGCATCAGGGTTAAGAGGAAAATGTTTGTGTGTCCTTTCTCTTTACTAAAACAATCAATGAAAAGTTGTATGGTTTTTCATATCTTGTTATGACTTCATTATCTTGATAACAACTGCATCTTCTCAGAGGTGAGGACTTCTTGTCTTGACTGGCAAGTCTCCACATTGACCCCATTTTGATGAGAGGGAAAGTGTTTATACCAATATGGGGGGTCTCAGGAAGGGTTATTCAAAGGCCTAATGGAACTCCACAGAGTCGTTAACGCTGCAGTTGCCTGTAAATGTGGGAGAAATGTATTTTGATCTAAACCATCATTTTGTCATCAGATTGTGGTGCTGCAGTTTGTCAGAGATCAGCTGTGCTTCTCTGGCCTCAGCTCTGAAGTCCAACCCCTCCCATCTGAGAGAGCTGGAGCTGTGTAACAACATCCTGCAAGATTCAGGAGTGAAGCTGCTGTGTGATTTCCTGGAGAGTCCACACTGTAGATTGGAGAATCTTGGGTCAGACATTAATCTCAGCATAGAAGTAAAAAAATATATGATGTGAAAGTTGTGGTGACACTTGCTTGCGTGCTAAAATCTATTTTCTTCAGTGGTCATTGACTGTGGTAGAGCAATGTTGAGCTCCACATTTAAAACCTTAATATACAGTATCTCAGAAAAGTGAGTATACCCCTCACATTTTTGTAAATATTTGATTATATCTTTTCATGTGACAACACCGAAGAAATTACACTTTGCTACAATGTAGTGAGTGTACAGCTTGTATAACAGTGTAAATTTGCTGTCCCCTCAAAATAACACATGACACTATCTAGCCATTATTGTCTAAACCGCTGGCAACAAAAGTGAAAATGCCCAAATTGGGCCCAGAGTGTCAATATTTTGTGTGAGCACCATTAATTTCCAGCACTGCCTTAATCCACCTGGGCATGGAGTTCACCAGAGCTTCACAGATTGCCACTGGAGTCCTCTTCCACTCCTCCATGACAATATCACAGAGCTGGTGAATTTTAGAGATCTTGCGCACCTCCACCTTACATTTGAGGATGCCCCACAGATGGTCAATAGGGTTTAGGTCTGGAAACACACTAGTCCAGTCCATCACCTTTACCCTCAGCTTCTTTAGCAAGGCAGTGGTCATCTTGGAGGTGTGTTTGGGGCCGTTATCATGTTGGAATACTGCCTTGCAGACCAGATTCTGAAGGGAGGGTTCATGCTCTGCTTCAGTATGTCACAGTACATGTTGGCATTCATGGTCTCATCAGACCACAGGACAAGGTTTTAGTAATCCATGGTCTTAGTCTGCTTGTCTTCAGCAAACTGTTTGCAGGCTTTCTTGTGCATCATCTTTAGAAGAGACTTCCTTCTGGGACGACAGCCATGCAGACCAGTTTAATGCAGTGTGCGGTGTATGGTCTGAGCACTGACAGGCTGACCCCACACCCCTTCAACCTCTGCAGCAATGCTGGCAGCACTCATACATCTATTTCCCAAAGACGACCTCTGGATATGACGCTGAGCATGTGCACTCAACTTCTTTGGTTGACCATGGCGAGGCCTGTTCTGAGTGGAACCTGTGCTGGTGAACCGCTGTATGGTCTTGGCCACCATGCTGCAGCTCAGTTTCGGGGTCATGGCAATCTTCTTATAGCCAAGACCATCTTTATGTAGAGCAACAATTCTATTTTTCATATCTTCAGAGAGTTTGTTGCCATGAGGTGCCATGTTGAAATCCAGTGACCAGTATGAGGGAGTGAGAGATCGATAACACAAGGTCTCAGATGTGAATGGGGAGCAGGTGTGTTAAATTTGGTGTTATCGCTCTCACACTCCCTCATACACTAACGAGTCACATAGGGCTAATGATGATTTTAGTATTCGAAGCTTCGATAGATTATTTCAACGATGCGTCGTTTAAGAAGTAATGAGCGATCCAGCACATGAAACAGCTGTTGTTTGTTATTATAAAGATAACTGCATAAAGACAAAGAATATGGGTAAAGGATGGATTAGAACATGCAGGTAGCAGGGATTGTCTGAGCTACAGAGAGAGCTGGAGGGGAGTTAATAAGTGCAGCTCCCAACACCCAGTTAACTCATGACTGTGAGGTTACAACTCACGGCCCAAAAAGGAGAACAACAAATGCAATTGTTCACATTTTCAGCTGAGGACTGCGGCTTACTTCGGCTAGCCTTCAACTCAACAATCAATCAAGATTTCAGTTAACTGCTAAAGTTGCTGTTACTGTTGCCTTGTCTCTGGTTCGCTGGCAGAACACCATTTTGTTCAGCTGCCGTCGTGCTATTGCCAAGGCGACATAAGTTTTGTTTTACGGTGGACGGACGGTAACATTACAGAGTTGTTGTTTTCTTTAGCATGAAATAATAAAATACTTTGGACACTTTCTTCTTTGTCCCTCGCCATTTTCTCTCTCTTCCTCCACTTTGCTAACGACTACATTATAATCCTGTCGTGTTCACAGCGTAAGCGCGTTGTGTGACAGTAATAAATGTTTGTGCGAAACACTGTTACATGGATTAAACGAAGCATCGATGCAAAGAATTTGTGTTTGAAGCATTTTATTAATCGATTTTATTGATTTAATTGATAAATCGTTTCAGCCCTAGAGTCACATGACACCGGGGAGGGAAATTGCTAATTGGGCCCAATTCGGACATTTTCATTTAGGGGTGTACTCACTTTTGTTGCAACCAGTTTAAACATTAATGGTTGTGCAATGTTTTATTTTGAGGGGACAGCAAATTTACACTATTATACAAGCTGTACACTCACTACTTTACTTTGTAACAAGAAACATCCCCACTGGATAATTCACTCTGAACCTCTTAAACTCCTGATTTTCATCTCATATTGCACATCATGTTTTTAAATAAATGATAATAAAAATACATAAATACAATAGATGAATACATAATCTATAATTCAACTATAAGACAATAACAAATATATTCAGTATTTGCTTTTTCCAACATTATTATGAAGCTAAATGATGCTTATACTGACTAAATTATATAATCTGAAGAAGTTTTGATTTGATGACTTCGCTATTCCTAAAATGTAGATGTCTTTTGTTCACATTTCCCCGAAGTTCATCCTGACATATTTGGCATCTTTGGGAACTTTGGGATCTCTGAATGATTTCAAGCAGGAACATTGTCTTCTAAAGTTACATCATTTATTCTTTATTCAGATTTTGGTTCTGCAGTTTGTCAGAGATCAGCTGTGCTTTTCTGGCCTCAGCTCTGAAGTCCAACCCCTCCCATCTGAGAGAGCTGCAGCTGAGTGACAACGAGCTGCAGGATTCAGGAGTGAAGCTGCTGTGTGGTTTTCTGGAGAGTCCACACTGTAGACTGGAGACTCTAAGGTCAGACACCATTTTTCCTTCTGTGCTGAGATTTATATGATGTGAAAGTTTTCGGTGACACTGAACTGCAGACATTAGACTGATATTATACTGATTCACACAGTATCTTAATGCTAAATTCAGTTTTCCTCTTCAGTGGTTTAGTCCATTGACTGTGGCAGAGCAATGTTGAGCGCCACATTTAAAAGCTTAATATAACAAGAAACATCTCCACTGGGTAATTCACTCTGAACCTCTTAAACTCCTGATTTTCATCTCATCTTCCACATCATGTTTTAAAGAAATGGTAATAAAAACACATAAATACAAAGAATAAGTAAATAATCTCTATTTCAACTATCAGACAATAACAAATATATTCAGTATTTGCTTTTTCCAGCATTGTTATGAAGCAAAATGATGCTTATACTGACTGAATAGTTTAAAGTGAAGAAGCTTTGATTTTATGACTACATTATTCCTAAAAGAAATACTGTCGATGCCTTTTGTTCAAATTTCCCCCAAATTCTTTCTGACATATTTGGCATCTTTGAAAACTTTAGGATCTTGAGTGGAATCCTAATTCAGTTTCTGGGGTTTTTTGTTTATGTTTGGCTGCACAACATGAGTTTGTATAGATGGAGCCACTGGTGGAGCTGCAGAGTTTAAGAGGTGAAGTCACTACGTCTTTACTGAAGTAGCAGCACGTTGTCATTAATATTAATGAGAGCTCTTTTTACCTTTTAGTATTTTACAGTTTGAATCTGCATCCTGTTTGTTCAGGTGTTTGGAGTTTCCATTTTCTAAACTTCTACATTCTAAACCTTCTTCAGCTCTGAACATATTATTAAATGCTGAATGATTTCAAGCAGGAACATTGTCTTCTAAAGTTACAGTTTTTATTCTTTATTCAGAGTGAGTTCCTGCAGTTTGTCAGAAATCAGCTGTGCTTCTCTGGCCTCAGCTCTGAAGTCCAACCCCTCCCATCTGAGAGAGCTGCAGCTGAGTCACAACAAGCTGCAGGATTCAGGAGTGAAGCTGCTGTGTGGTTTTCTGGAGAGTCCGTACTGTAGACTGGAGACTCTGAGGTCAGTTTACTTACTCTCTGTTACTATTGTATGTGAACCGTTAGATTTAATAACAGGTTGACCCTCCTTTGGCAGCAATAACCTCAACCACGGTTCCTGTAGTTGCAGATCAGACCGGAACAATGGTCAGGAGGAATTTTCGACCATTCCTCTTTATAAAACTTTTTCAGATCAGCAATATTCTTGGAATGTCTGGTGTGAATCGCTCTCTTGAGGTCATGCCACAGCATCTCAATCGAGTTGAGGTCATGACTCCAGAAGGTGTATTTTCTTCTGCTGAAGCCATTCTGTTGTTGATTTACTTCTGTACTTTGGGTCATTATCCTGTTTCTGTTGAGCTTTAATTGGCGGACAGATAGCCTTACGTTCTCCTGTAAAATGCTTGATAAACTTTGGAATTAATATTTCCATCGATGTTGGTATCCCTTCCAGGCCCCGAGGTAGCAAAACCGTCCTAAACCATGATACCCCCTCCACTCTACTTCACACTTGATAAGAGGTTTTGATCTTGGTGTGCTGTGCCTTTTTTCCTTCTAAACAACTCAACTTTGGTTTCATCCCTATGTAGAATACTTGGCCAGTAGTGCTGTGGAACATCCTGGTGCTCTTTTGCAAACTTCAGACATGCAGCAAGGGTTTTTCCCTTCCTCCATAGTGTCCTCCCATGAAAAAATATATAATTGTTTGTGTGGTATTAGTTTAAGCAGACTGTCTATTGCTGTTACATTTTATGACCACTTTTTGCAGAAATCCAAGTGATTCCAAAGGGATCACATACTTTTTCCTGCGACTATATGTTTGACTTACAATTGAACCACATTTATGTTCATACATAACTTACATCCATAAAGTTGTAAATGTCCTTTAGGTCATATTTTCATGTTTCTTGTACTAAATTTAGTCTGCAGTCACAAAGACTTTTTTCTTCAAGAAATTGTAGAAAATTTCCAATTTTTTTGTAAATGGTCACATCTGTATACAGAAAATCTTCTAATCTAATATTTGTTTTAAATTGAAAAACTTTTCTGCTGAAGTAAATATTTCTTAGATGTCCGTTTTATTAAAAAAAAACGGCACACACACACACATCAAATCATATTTCCAAATGCAGCTGTTTGAAGGATCAATATTTTTCTCCTCTAGGTCCAGACTGGCCTGAAATCAGCAGCTTGTTATTGATCTGTGTTGACATGAATAGGTTTATGAATGTTGTGCTGACATTAGGATGTCAGTAGAAGGCTGACATCATGATGATCCACAATAACACAAAGTCCCTCTACTCATTATAGGGAAAAGCTCATTGATTAGGACATTATGATTATTGGACTATATGGATAATTTTTATCTCCATTTATTCTTTTTTATATATTATTCAGATTGTTGGGCTGTGGGTTGTCAAAGATCAGCTGTGCTTTTCTGGCATCTGCTCTGAAGTCCAACCCCTCCCATCTGAGAGAGCTGCAGCTGAGCGACAACAAGCTGCGAGATGCAGGAGTGAAGCTGCTGTCTGATCTGGTGGAGAGTCCACTCTTCAGACTGGAGACCCTGAGGTCAGTAGAGGGTTGGAGTCAGCCCACTTCTGGTCTGAACGGGACAGAAGTCCCTGCTGGTCTTTATACTGGATGTGCTGCATCACTGACTGACAGCTGATGAAGGGAGTCTCTGTAAACTCTGATTTATGACTTCTGCTGTCTGTCTTTTCTCATCAGCTGGAGATGATCTATCAGAATGTGAATGATGAGAAAGGTGGGGGAGTTGTCAGCTTCAACCAGCAGTGACTAACAGGGAAATAATAACAAGTGGAGTCAAGTCTACCATCATCCCTTTGTATTCCTCCGGATGTGACAGAGTATCATTGGATTTCATGATGTCACTGAGGATGTGAAATTTCACCGCTAGCAGTCAGTAATCATCCCTATTTGACAAATGTCAATGTGTGCGTTTGTTTAAATAACTGACAAAGAAAGACATCACGTGCTAGATTTAATTATGTAGGATTAAGATTAAACTTCTCACAGTATTTACAGGCGCATTATTACACATGGACAATATATACAGTGTCATTCAGTTAATTGGTAAGTAAGTCAAGCTGCAAAGCAGTTTTATTAGCATCAAACTTTAAATAAATTACTGTTTGAAACAAATACTAAACGTTTAATGATCTTGTTTGAGAAAAGAAACTGTTGAAAGCTGCCCTTGCCAAGATCAAAGTAGCACTCAGCAGAGAGAAGAAACTTTGGCTTCATACCGTGTCAGAATGAAACTGAATGAATGAAGCCTTTACAGTCAGCCCCTCTGCTCACAGTGTGACAGGACAGCAACGTTAGCTCTACCTGAGGATACACTTTACTGACTAAATGCTAATCAATGATGCTAACCAAGATGACTGATGTTGGCTTATCAGAACTGTTTAAAAAGAAATAATTTGACATTTTGGGAAATACGCATTTTCGCTCTCTTTCTGAGAGAAGTGATACTGTACTACTCTAATATCTCTACTGTTACTATGAAGGGACAGCCAGCAGCTGGTTAGCTTAGCTTCACATTAAGACTGGAAACGGCTAGCCTGGCTCTGTCCACAGTTAACAAAACCCACCTACCAGCTGAAACTTTCTGAGAAGAAAGTTACACTTCAGTTTTTCAACAGGTTAAACAAAGGTGGTGGTAGGTGGGTTTTATTACCTTTGGCCAGAGACAGGCTAGCTGTTTCCAGTCTTTATGCTAAGCTAACCAGCAACTTTCCTCGACTTTATATTTGCTGTACAGACATGAGTTGTATCAAATCAAATCTCTTCCTCTAACGCTCAGCAGGAAATTGAATGCATTTCCCCAAAATGTTGAACTACTCTTTTAAATTATTTTACTGACTCACTGATTAAGCAATTTTTCCATTTAAAGCTAAGAAAATAAAACGTTGGGGTCTTAATTACGGTTTAACGGTGCAAAACCCAAAGATATTCAGTTTGCTCCTTTTCCTTGTCTGGCTTGATAGTAAACTCTCACATTTGGGAATCTGCAAACATCAGTTAACCTCCTAATCATACGCTTCAGATTTAACTCACTTCTTGAGGTTTCTGAAGATTTCTGACTTAACAGTTTTAGTATCTCTGTGGAGTTGTGTTGTGAGGCTTCAACTGCATAAGTGCAGGTTGTTTCGTTGAATAAAGACAGACTGAGAAAGAGCTGAAATCACTGTAGGAGCAACTAGGAATGATTACAGAGAAGCAGCGCTGAGGAATAATCCAAGAAGCAGATTCACAGAGTTATCTGGAAACCTGCAGTCATCAGACACATGAGTGGACCGGCTTCTTGGAGCAGGTGTTCAGAATTGACTTGAGGAGGCAGAAGTGGTTTCAGGAACAACAGACACATCAACACACATACACAAACGTTTCTGGAATACATCTAACTTGAGTTTGGTCATGTGTGAATAAGGTAAAGGCATCCTTCCTCTACAGCAGTCGTACAGGTTCGAGTGTTCCTGAAGGTGAGAGTCTGGCAGGTTGGATAGGTGTGTGTCTTCACGCCGTCTCAGCTCCTCGAGTCGTTGCTCTCTGTTCGCTCTTTCTTCTCCAAAAATAAAAAATAAAAATATCAGAAGGAGCTTTATTGACAAGTACTGTTTTACACATACGAGGAATTTGCTGTGGTGATAAGGTGCTACACGTACACAAACATAAATAAATGTGGAAATTTATAAATATGGAATTGAAGAACAATGTTGCAGATATACATTTGCATTACTCTGGGTCTGTGCCGTGCGGAAGTAACGTAACAGTAAAAGACACAAAAGTCAGAACAGCCGTAACATCAATACACAGAGTAAAGATAAAACTTTACATATCTGATAAAATATTGAGCTGCCGGCAGAAGACTCACCTTCTTTTTGCCAAACGGTGGCTCTTTCCAAAGAGTCTCCAGGGTGACGCGGCCCTGCTGAGCCCAGGTGTACGCAGAGTCCCGACTCACCTGGTGTAAACGCAAGAAAACATCAGCCAAGCAAACAAATGGATACCAAATCAGTGAGCCAATCAGAAAGAGAGCTGCAAGATTAAACTGATAATCAGATCATTTAGTTTGATGCAGGAAGGGATTGAGTGACTTTCTAAATGAGCGATCGATAGACATGAAATCTTTTATCGTGATATCTAGAAGACGATATATGTAACAATATAACACGCACCCTGAGTATGGTCGCAGCCTGCTGAGGGTAAAACATGGAGGCACTCAGAGCCATGAGTCCAACTGGAAACACCAGCCGCTTCACCTTGGAGCCTGAAAGAGAGATGTTTTAACAGCTTTCAGAGTTACAAGTGAAGGTTTACTGATCTAATGAACAGCTCGTTGGCTTTTTGACATTCCATGTTTACAGAGTTTCTACTTGTCAAGCGCAGGAAAATCAACCCAGTTCAAACAGTTATCAGGTGTGGGTTTGATTTGTTTGGGAGGTTCACTTTGTCAGACCTGCAGCAGAAAAGTTTGTTACTTTATTTTCAAATTCAGACGCAACTGAGAAACTGCGACAAACTTAAAACTTTATGATTCTCAGGTAGGTTTCTGGAGTTAAAAGGGGCATCTTCTTTCTGTGTTTCTAAGAGGATATACATTATGAACGTAATTTGATATAAAGAAATCCTCGGGCAGTTTCAGTCTCACTGAATGATATTAATGTGTTTTATGTCTGCATGTTATGACCTGACTGAGGAGTGTGTGATGCTTTTTGCTGTAATCCAACGGCTCCAGGTTTTAAAGTACCTTCTAACTTCCTGTTGTTTTCAGACACGTCGCTTTCACCTCACACACTATCTTAGCCTCACATCTCTCCCTCATTTCTCCCCTTCAACTCTCCCACACCTCCCCACAGTCTGAAAACCTCTTCTTTAGAGAGAAGCCATTATCATACAGGCAGAAATACGGTCCAAGGAGAAGCACGTAGACTCATTTTACACCCAATTTAGATTTAATAGATCAGAATGAATTGTCTTTTTATTCTCTCCTGAAAGAGAAAATTGTATTGGGATTTACACATAGTCCCAAAAAGACACTTAAACAAAACACACACTAGCAAAAACTGGCCTGAACTGTAATTACCTTGAGTTATTTTACAAAATGACTCCTCTGCTACAGACTGAAAAACTGTGACAGATATTTCCTTTTAAAGTACCTTAAAGATTTTTATGGTGGTGTGACTGAGCCATCGTATTGCTCGAGGAGCTGACCTCATTGGTTGCTGTGAAGGAGTGCGTGCGTGCATGCATGTTTTAAGTGCAAAGGTCACCTTTGGCCAAATAAAGTCCCAGGAAGCCGGAGAAGCCGACCACTGCTACACTGGGGTAGAGGTCAGGAGGAGGGTCACTGAGGAACTGGTACACATCTTAAAAAAACAAAAGAAGAGCTTTAAAATCATTTAATTTCAGGGACCGTGCACATTGACCAGCATCACAGTAAATTTGCCAGTGTTAGCCAAAAGGCTCATTTTTCTAACTGGCCTGATGTTAAATTAGCCATTAAAACAAAAACCCAACACACTATGTACAATTTGAAAAAGGAGGAAGCCAAACATGAAGCAGCTGAACAGGATAAAGAGCTTACAGGAGAACGGCGTCATTCAAAGTAGGACATGTACACTGCAGGCACTCAATACCAAACAATGACATGAGGTTACAGACCTGACGCAGAAGTGACGCAGGCTGACAAACAGACAAAAAGCAAAAAGAGCAGACAGGGCCAGCATGCATGGACGGCTGCTTTTAACCCAGTTTAAAGATTAAATGCAAAAAAAGACCTGTACCAGACTCTATACTGTATATTTAATGGGAGGATGTTCCAAACCTGGGAGCCTGTCCCTGTAAAATCTGTCTGAGCAAAAGATATTTTCCTCTTATTAATCTATCCTCAACATGAAGGAAGAATGTGGTAAACACAGGAGGTGCTAATTTATTAATAATAAGATTTTCCCAGCAAAGGAGACGATATCTAGGACGTATATTCCAGTGATGAAAGTTTATATACAAACTGCACAGGCTTCGAATGGTGTCAGTGGGAAGAGACCAGAGTGGTTGAACTGCATGTTGTTTTTTGAAGCAGACTGAGAGAAGACGGCTGACAGAGTGAGAGATATCCGGAAAACAGTTGTTTTCTCACCTGTGACTGCTGTTTTGGAGGTGGTGATTGTGGGCTCCACAGTCCTGTACGCTTGCTGGGATCCAATCATCATTAGTCGACAGAAACGGAGACAGAAGAGCAGGTTACTTTCATCTGATAGCATTTATCCAGCCTATGGAGCCACACGACTCCATCATAATACACATAATAATAATTCAGACTCTTAATATCACAAAGAGTCGTTCTACAGTCAGCAGAACTGTTAAACGTGTTTACAGGGCTGAGAGGCTCAGACAGTTTTAGTTGGACTAACAAGTCAAACTGAAGTTTAAAGAGTGAAATGACTGAAAGGTCACATGGACAGCAGACGTGTCCACAGAATATCATCGACCTCCTGAAACCAGGTCACCGACGGTTCGGACACGTTTAAGTGCCGACTGTCAAAGTGAAGACGTCGGTCATCAGGTACTGTTACATAACAACATAACGTCACTAACCTCAACTTTGTCCACTGCAGCCTGGACCGTTTGCTGCAAACAAAGACAAACAAGTTAATTTATTTATACACCATTTGATATTTTTTTACCTCACGATGAACTGATCAACAATCTGAAGACAGAGTGAAATAATGAGTATTTTTCCTTCTTTGTTCAGAGGGACAAATGTTGAAGGTCCCAGCTCACTTGAGTTTGTCTTTCCAACATTTTGTTTTCTTAATGTTTCCTCATACAGTTCAGTATTAAAAATAGTCCAAGCGTTCCTGCACACGTAAATATGAAGCAAACCAGAAAGTGTTAAATCACGCAGGATCAGAGAAGCCGAACGGACACTGAACTCAAACAGATGTGATTCGAGTTTCATGAGACTTTCCCAGTTCAGCAGATTGGTCTTTGTATCAGACAGACTGTCACACCCAACTGCATGCTGAAATTTTAGCCTTTTTAAAATTTAACACATTCCTCGAAAACTACCAGACAACAATATAACAAAATAAAGGATAAAAGAATCAGCGCTGCTTGCTCACGACTCATCTGACAAAGTTAAGACTTCAGCTTAAAGCGTCAGCGGGACAGTTTCTGCATGACTTGCTGCTCCTGTGAGCCACTTGGAAATAAAGTGATAAATATGCATCAGCTGCATGTGCAGATGCTTTGCTTCTCAACTCGTGTTTTTGCATTAATGGGAGTCGTTAGGACTACTCTTTGTTCACCTGCATCCCCACCATAGAGGCAGTAGAAACCGTTAGGAAACGGCTAACACAAGACAACACCCTGGACAACAGAACCAGCCTCAGCCCTGACCAAATCTGCAAATTACTCGACCTCTGTCTAAACACCACCTACTTCCAGTACAACGGTGGATTCTACAGACAGAAGCATGGCTGTGCCATGGGCTCACCGGTATCCCCGATTGTGGCGAACATCTACATGGAAGAAGTGGAGAATAAAGCCCTCAACTCCTTCAGAGGAACAGCACCGAGCCACTGGTACAGATATGTGGACGCTGTGCAAGCTAGGGGTCATGAGAACACTGCACCACAGAGCGGAAAACATACCAACAAGCGCCCAAGCCAGAGAGAAGGAACAGAACCACCTGAAGGGGGCACTTACAGCCTGTGGACACCCTAAATAGACCTTTGTGAAGACAGCCACAAAATCCAAGAAGAACAAAACTACAGGGGAGGAAAAGAAGGTCAAACGCAACAACATTGTGATTCCATACGTGTCTGGAGTATCAGAGAAACTCAGGAGGATTTTCAACAAACACAACATCCCTGTGTTTTTTAAACCCAAGAACACACTAAGACAGATGCTGGTCCACCCCAAAGACCGCACACCCAAACACAAGAAAAGCAATCTAGTGTATGCGGTCCAATGCAGTGAGGAATGCACAGACCTGTATATTGGGGAGACTAAACAACCACGACACAAACGCATGGCTCAACA
>NC_060150.1:47099625-47141684 GCF_021292245.1 Micropterus dolomieu | reverse complement strand
AAAGGATTAAACTTCGCCATTACACCACAGCAACTACCGATAGTAGACCTCATCACAGCCACAGAATCGGCCATTAGGAAAAACAAATTAACAGAAACGGAAGCGGAACAGCTCAGACTAAAGGTATCTGCAGCCCTTTCTAATGCGAAGGCCCCCCCTTCCAACCTCACCATCCAAGAAATGAAGGCTGTGACATCTCTGAGCAAGGATCAAAACATCACTATCCTACCTGCTGACAAAGGAAGATGCACGGTAGTACTTAACACAGCGGACTACCAGAACAAAGTCAACACACTACTAATGGACACAAACACATATGAGACACTGAGACGAGACCCAACCAGCGGATACAAGAAAAAGGCCATAGAATGTCTACAACAGTTACAGAAGGACAACACCATCACCCGTGAACAATATTACCGTCTGTATCCTGGAGAAGCCATTCCATGCATTTATGGACTACCCAAGATACACAAAGAAGGAGCCCCACTCAGGCCGATTATCAGCAGCATTAACTCGGTCACCTACAACATTGCCAAACACATTTCCACCATCTTAGCTCCAATGGTGGGAAACACGCCTCACCACGTCCAAAACTCTATTGACTTTGTAAACAAAGTTCGAGGACTAAAACTAGATCCAGATGAAACCATGGTATCCTATGACGTGACTTCTTTGTTCGTCTGCATCCCCACCATAGAGGCAGTAGAAACCGTTAGGAAACGGCTAACACAAGACAACACCCTGGACAACAGAACCAGCCTCAGCCCTGACCAAATCTGCAAATTACTCGACCTCTGTCTAAACACCACCTACTTCCAGTACAACGGTGGATTCTACAGACAGAAGCATGGCTGTGCCATGGGCTCACCGGTATCCCCGATTGTGGCAAACATCTACATGGAAGAAGTGGAGAATAAAGCCCTCAACTCCTTCAGAGGAACAGCACCGAGCCACTGGTACAGATATGTGGACGACACCTGGGTCAAAATTAAAAGCCAGGAAGTGCAAGCCTTCACAGAACACATCAACTCTGTGGACAGTAACATCAAGTTCACACGAGAAGATGTTCACAACAACAGTTTGGCCTTCCTGGACTGCGCTGTACACATTGAAAAGGACAGGTCGGTATCGATGACCCGGGCCAACGACCCCACTGAGGTTAAATAGCTGAGTTTCCCTGCCAGTCAGTCAGAACTGAAGAAGTCCTTTGGATGAGGGACGAAACGTCTTCCAGTATCTTCAACCAAGTCCAGCTGTCCTTGATTTTAATTCTTCTTTGGCATTCAATTCTTGTCGTCCCCCCCCTCCAGAGATTTGTTAAGCTACTCCTGAATATCTTTGTTGACAGGTGATGTATGAACACACCTGACACTGGCTCGTGTACGGTTCGGCCCATTTCCTCAGCGATGCGACGCTCCGCTCCACCGTCCCCGCCTCTGGCTCCACATGGCGAGGCTCTGCTTCAGGGATGGTGTATAACGACGGCAGCTAAACAAGAAACAACGAGAGGAAAGTCTGTGTTAACGTAGAATCCACTGATACATGAATTACTTCTCTGTTTTGAAACAAGACGCATCAACAACACTGTTTGTTTATGCCATCTATGCAAAGTTGCAGGTCCAACAAAAGAGGACATGAGACGAAGGAGAAACACGGTTCAGTTCTGCAGCACCTACAGTTGTTTTCTCTGTGGGGACAATAAATGTGTCCCTTGGCAGTTTATCTGTTTCAGTCTTAAACTAAAATATGCTTTGTGTAACTTACCTTGTCTTTTAGTGAACATATGTTTACTGACTTTATACTTGACTGATACAATACTAGGACAGACCTATGTAGTATAATACTACTTCAGGTTTCTGTATTACATCCCAACTGTTCTCTGATTGAAGTGACTTTGCTGCTGTAACATTTTTCCACAGTTATAAATAAAGTTTAATTAACAACAGACCGTCCTGTCAGGTATGAACACGTGTATTGATATATTAAAACACTGACCCACCTCATCGATGCTCAGAGCGGGCTGGGAGCTCTTCTTCTTCGCCTCGCTGGCCGCCTGCACCGAGCCGCTCAGCAGCGCCGTCACACCCGGAGCTCCGACAAACAGCGACACCTGGCGGCCAACCGGCAGAAGACACACACAGCTGGTGAGGCTAAAGCTAACTGGGGAAGCGCTAAACGAGGCTCTGCTGCCAGTTACTACATTCATCATTATTAATTCAGACACTTTAAACCGCGAGAGGAAATTAAAACGCACCATTTAACCCCGCATAGTCTTGAACAAAGAGGGAAACAGGTCACCTTAACTGACCTGTGTTAGCGACAGGAGCTAACGACATGCTAACGTTAGCTGTTGACTCATTTCACCAAAGTTTCACTAAGTTTGTATTGTAACAATATCAGTGTGTAACACCACAAGCATACACAACACCAGATATCAGCCACCGCGTATTAAATACATGATGTTAAAGGTGTCAAAAGGTGACAATCGTAACAAAACTCACCAGTTTCACATATGACATGTTCGTCCACAACGCTTCGCTTTTCTACGGTAAGCCGGAGGGCTGATGTGAGCAACGGCGCATGCGCGTTTTTCTTCACCTGTCAATCAAAACATCGGACGCTTTTTCCAGAAGTACTAAAACACTGTAAAAATACTCTGTTAGTAGTAAAAGTCCTGCATTAAAAGTTTTACTCTAAGCGGAAGTATAATGAAGAAAATGTACATGTATGGAAAAGTATGTAGTAGAAGTGTTAAAGCAGTAAAATGTCCCTGTTGGACTTTTATATGTTCTCTCATCAGATCAATATTCCTCACGCATTAATGTAAAAGCAGGATGCTGCTGCTGCTGTAATTGTTAAGCTTGTTTGGTTTGTAAAGATTCTGCCGTCACAGTCACACCCAGAGCGACACCTTCACAATGCTCGTTGTGTCCAAACCTTAACTCAGTTATTTACAGACATCCCAGTCGTTCAGAGAAAAAAAAGCAGAAAATCTTCACATGTGAGAAGCTGAAACTATCAAATGTTTTTACAGGACAAAAAAAACCTTAAAATGATCAATTTATTTGCCTATAAATTTAAAAGTCAATCCACTAATCGCTTCAGCTGTACTTGTGTAAAGTTCAGTTTATAAGCTCTTTGTTTTGTGTAAAAATGTTCATGTGTAAACTAAAGCTGTCAGATTGCTACACACCATTTTCCTCTGAGATGTAGGGGAGAGGAAGTAGAAGTATTTTATTTATTTTTTCACCCACTGTTGCAGGAACATCAGGCGATTCAGTCAACAGAAAACTTACTGTCAAGTATCTTCATCGTCACTGAAGCCATTTATCAAACTGAAATTAAAAAACGCTCACTGATTCCAGCTTCTTAAACGTGAGGATTTATAGATTCCCTCTGTTGTAAATCTGTTGTTAATCAGACAAAACACCACATGTAGATACTCTAAAAACTTGTGATGAGCATTTTCACTATTTTCTGACACTTCAAAGACCAATAAAAACAACTTAAATTCAGATAATTGACAAATTCATCCAAATTAAAATGATCGTTTGATGCAGCTCTAGCCGTCACAATACTCACAGAGCTCCTTCTGACTGAATAATATTATAACAAACCGAGTCAGAAACACACATGCTGATATAAAAGCACTCGGGCAGCCAGCTGAAAGTTGACCAATATGAACATTTATTTCTGGAAAGAAGTTACAAATCGTTTCCAAAGAGTTTCTACTCAGATTATTATTAAGATATGTTAATCTGATTTCACTTTCTTTTTCAGATACAGTCGTTGTTGCAAGGTATGTTTATTTTTTTAATCCTCTACTCTGTTTTCCTACTGACAGACTGAAGGACTAAAGGATGCTGCGCTATGAATGAATGAATGAATGAATGTGCCTCAGGTCAGGACAGTAGTACGTCATCGGTTACACGTTTCTTCTTTTAAGAGCAACATGAGAGGAGGAGGAGCGGCGAGAGGATGCAGAGTGCGGTGACGCAAAAGGAGACGTGGAGCTAAAGACCTGCCTCGGACAGTGTGATCATTGGTGCGTTTTACAACGTGTGACACTTGTGTGGTTGTTCTGGAGCGGAAAAAAGTGCTAAAACAGTGTGAACATCGATAATATGAAATGTTTTGAAGCCCCCCCTCGACGAAAATATGTGACATTTATATAAATAAAAATTTACTTGAACCTTAAAACATGAAGAATGTGAACAAACTGCAGCAATAAAAATGTTTGAAAGCAGAAAAGGTTTTAAATTTTAGGGGGAAATTAAGTTTATTTTTCTTTTACTTCAGTTCAACGGGACGTTTATGTTGCCAAAGCATGTGAGAAATAAAAACCATGTAGATTAACATAAATGTTTAGTTTTCTTTAGTGTCATTTAGCTTCTGTCATTTTTTAAGCAAAAATACCAAATATTTGCTGGTTCCAGCTTCTCAAAACTGACGATCTGCAGCTTTTCTTTGTCATATTTTGACAGTAAATGAGACATCTTTGAGTTTTGGACTGTTGGTCGAACAAAACAAAACATTTAAAGACATCAGTTGGACTTTTTTTTTTTACATTAAAACAATTAATTGATTTATAATAATCGTTAGTTGCAGCACATAACGCAATTTCTGTAATTTTTTGCTTTCAAACATTTTGAAATCAAAGCTGCTTTATATGAAGTCACGCAACTTCTCACTGCTGAGGAGGCGTCGACGTGGAAAATACACAACCCAAGACTTCTACCGAGCGCCACAAAGATCTCCCCAAACGGACAAACCCCCTGTGGCGTCGCATGAACACGGTAAAGCTGTGTTCTCAGGACTCAAGGTTTGTGTTTGTGTGCGAGTGTGTGGACAGCAGGGACACCGTTAACACAAAGAAACATGACTTTAAAGGATAATACCGGAGTGTTTTTGTGTCATGAAGAAAATTCAAGTCTGATTCCTCAAAAACATGCCGCCTACAAACAAGGTTGCATTTAAGAACTTATAAAACAATCTGTAAATTCAACATCTGGAGAGAATTTGCATACAGGAACATGTAAAGCTTCTGGAGACGATAATAAGTGGACAGTCATGTGTAAGGACACCAGTACCCTCCTTTAAAAGCTGTACCTGTTCATCTGTTACTGTCACATGTTTCCACTGATGCCTTTTATTAACCCTTCTCATCCGTTTACACTGAAACAGCATCCGTTCATTAGCCACATGCAGAGCTGCTGAGGTGGACGGGACGGACGGCCGAGGACAAAGAACAATTTAAAAAAACAACACGATTCACAATGAAATTCTTGTCATAATAAATAACCCTACTACTGTTACTGCATAGCTCGGTGAAAGCAATACTTCAGAAAATAAATATTAATTAAATACACGGCCGACATACAGAACTGCGTCAGTATGTGCTCTAGCCCTTTTCACAGTTGGCTCATGGGAAAAAAATAAATAAGGACTAGTTCAGAAAACATGGAGCTGGTAATCGAGCAGGGTTTGCTGGGCTGCAGGATCAAGGCGCCGGACTGCGTGTATGTGAAGGCCTTACAGTGAGCGTGGCGACAGAATAACGGATATGACTGAAGCACTCCAGGTGACATTTCAATGTCTGAAATCAACACAGCTGTCTGCAAAGCGCTGGTATGATTCAGCTTTGGTGGTAAAAATCCTCTGGAAACACTGGCTGGTAATTGTTTGAGTCACTCGCAGCTGAAAGCTTTTGTTTATACTGAGCTCTGTTCGGTCGTATAAGAGGGTAAACAAGCTGAAATCTAAAAGACACGTAACCTGGTTTTGGTACATGACATACATGAAACGTGTAGCTCAATTTACAGGAGGATAAACAACGGGCCCCGTGCAAGAACCAGTCAGAGGAAAGATTTGTCGGACGAGTCAGACCTGAACTCATAACACCTTAATCTGACTGAATCTGGAGTTTAAATATACAAAAATAAAACATAACTAGGACAACTTCAGTAGTTTCAGAGTCTTTCTGCAGCGCATCCTCTGCTGTAACATCACCTGCTAAAAGCTTTAATATTATCTCGTCTAATATTTCCCTCTGTCTGTCTGTCACAGTAAAGCGCTGCTCTAAGCGAGCGTCACTAACAGCTGTCCTCTAATCCCACTAAACGGACACTGCTGGATTAGTTTGCTCATTTCCATCAGCAGGACTTGAAGCTCTGCAGTGTGAGCGTCTTCTCTCTTACTCTTTGGTAACATGTATGTGAACGAAACCCTCCCAGAAACAGAGCTGAACATGAAGCCTTCCGTGGCAACTTTAGGGCTACTGATGAGATCTCACAAACCATCATCATCATCAACAGGCTGAAACAAGCTGCTTACGACTAGAGCTGCAACAGTTACTTATATGTAAATAATTGCTGCTTTTCTTTGTCATTAATGATGGTAAATGAAGAGTCTTTGGGTTTTTAGACTGAAGCAATTTGAAGACGTCGCTTTGGGCTCTGGAGAACTGTGATGAGCAATTGTCACAATTTCTTGACAATTTGTAGACTAAACGATTAATCGTAAAAATATTAGGCAGATTAGTCGATACTGAAAATAATCGTTCCCTATTTACGTGTTTGTGCAGCTAAGAGTTTGGTAAATGAAGCTCTCGTACAAACAAACTAAAGGCAGAACGTAGAAAGAGAAGTTCAGGATAAGGATATGAAAATGTTCTTGCATGAGGCGCCGTGTTTCTTAACTATTTCAACTACAGCTGCACATTTTCATCATCTTTAGTTCATCTGGACTCACCAGTCAGAAGGTTAATTTCAGACACTGCTAACCGCATGTACCATTACAGCGTGTTAATCAACTCTACAGCCACGATAACAAACCAGTAAAGTGCAGGGAATGTAGAAGAGTGTGAGTAAAGCACTGCCAGAGAGGAGACGGACACAGGAAGAGCTTTCCTTCATGTTATCTAGTAAAAACAACCGTTTGACCCCTGTGGATCCCCGTTCACACGCCATCGAATGAAGAACCTCGTGCATCATGTAGTGTTATGTTTTTTTCTTCTTGCATTCAGCTCTCACACACATACTCTCAAACTCAGACGGAGGAGGCAGAGGGGACAGAAAGACACAGTGATGTATGGACATGAGCACATATCTGGGAGTAAAGAGCAGAATTAGGAGGAAACTGTGAAACGCACTGGAAGCGAACAACTGATGATTTTATGAATGAATAATCAGGAGAGTCAGCAGCATCTGTAACAAGCCGTATCTGTCAGAGGGTCTCTACAGTCTGCTTCGTATATGTAAGGTTAGCTACACTACACATAGTGTTAATATTTTGTTTATATACCTGATCATATTCTTTAACTCTTTTATATCTTATTGGGTATTTTGTAATTGGTTGAAATAGCAGCAGTCATGTTTTGGCATTCACTAACCTATTTGTCAATAAGAGCAACTTGATGATTTAGGTCAAAATCTCAGGGTGCAGGCAAAGAAACCTAATTCAGACAATTCCTCATGATGAATAAAACAAGTTCAGGTCCCTCTGCGGATGGATCTGATGCTTCCAGTGCGTTTCTGCAGTGAGCCCGACTGGACAGCCTAAATACAGTCGGCGAGCAGTAGAATAGAAACTGACCACAGTCCAACATAAACCAGCAGATTCAACCTTTTTTTTTTCCCTCTCCCCACAAATATTTTTCCTTAATTTTCTGAGAAAGCTGATTTTGAAAATGTCCAAGCTGACTGCTAACATGTGGCGTCTCACCGCGCCACGCTTCGATTGGCTTCAGTAAGAACAGCAAATCTATGGCCCGGCCATCTTTTCCTCACCCGAGGTGCTGGTCTCTATTTAAAAGCAGAGTCTCCCACCCGTAAACACCCGCTCTCCCAGCGGGAGACTTCAGTCAGTGCATCCTCGTTTCTATAAAAAGGAGGCTCGTTGTGGAGCAGACCTCAGCTGCAGCGTCTAACGTGCTCTAGCACATACTCTGGGAAGTGCAGACTGCACACCTGCAGACCGTCCAGTTTGCAAGGCATCCTGGGATACTCGTCCTCCTTCCACTTGTTTTCGTCGGGGTCGAAGGTGAGGATGGAGTCACTGTAGTGGCCGTTGTAACACAGACCGCCCAGCACCATGATCTGCCTGTCCAACACCGCCACCCCGTGGCCGCTGCGCCCAATAGGCATGGAGGCGAGGATGGTCCACTCGTCGGTGTCGGGGTCGTACACCTCGGTGGACGGGCAGCCCTGCGACTCGAAGGAAGCCCGCAGGATCACGCACACGCCTCCGAACACGTACAGCTTCCCGTTGTGAGAGATCATCTTGTGGAAACAACGGGCGTAGTTCATTTTGGATTTGTTCTCCCAGCAGCTGGCGTGGGTGCCGGGCAGCAGCGGGCCTCGGCCGGCGCGTGTCCTGTGTGCGTCTGACCCGCCTGAGCTCCCGCCTCCTCCCCCGCCTCCGGCCTCCCGCCCCGGGTCGAACACGCACACCTGTTTGGAGGTGGAGGAGGAGGTGATGCCGCCGGTGATGTACAGTTTACCGTTGAGGACCGTTCCCTCGTGACCGTACTTGTTTACAGGATACGGGTCCACGAACTCCCAGCGGTCCTCTGTGATGTCATAGCGCTCTGTGGAATAGAAGGTCTCGTCTCGCGTGCGGCCCGCCACCGCGTAAATAAACTTGCCGATGACGCCCACAGCAAACTCTGACCTGCAAACGACAAACATGAATATGAATTAATTCAAATAAAGTTGGCAAGGAGTCGGTGAGCATCTGCATCACCACCTTGAAATTAAAATAAAATGAGCCAAGAAAAGAAAATACTTGTGCTTTTCACATGAAGAAAAAAATAAATAAGTGACGCCTCTCACCTGGGCACCGACATGTCAGCCATGCGTAGCCACGAGTTCTGTCGAGGGTCGTAGCGGTAGACTTTGGATGAGGCATGAAACTCCCCGTCGGGCCCGAGCTCCTCTCCTCCCAACAGGAAGGCAAAGTTGTTAACGATTGCCAGGCAGTCGGGTCGCAGCGGCACCTGAGGTCCCTCCAGCTCCCACCACACCTGAGGGAATCAAACACAGGTCGCGGATTTCAGATTATATGAAACAACTAGAGTTGGATCAGAGTTGGGCTGGAAGTTGTTTGAAATGATAATATAATAACATAATACTAGAGCCAATATGATCCTGTTCAAATACCAGAACAATACTTTTTTCAATACCTGGCTCTTTGTACTGTGGAATAAACCCGTTTATCTACAAACCCCTTTTTCAATCAAACAAAGAAATCTTCAACCTTAAATGTTGTTTAAACAGCTGAACAAGAAAGAAATTATAAATCTAAAATGGACAAATTTTCATTTAAAATCATAAACTGATAAAAAAAAATTATGAATCTTACAAGACACGTGATTGCAGCTCGTACTTTATGACACTACAGACACATTGTGGTCTGGAGGTTAGACGCTCAGAGGGGTAAAAAAAAATAAAAAAATTAATAAAAACCTCCCTCCAACACGAGTACAATCCTACGGTTTTTAATATTTTACTGCCAAATGTGTTTTTGCCCTGTCAGCTGTTTGCTCATTATTTCTCAAGGTACCGTGGAGAACAGAAGATCTCAAAGTACTACACCCACGGTTTATTCACATTTACTTCACATCACTAACAGTGATTTACTAAAACTTTCCCTGCGTCTAAGACTTGTTCTAAATCTGCCCACTGCTGGTTTAATTCATAACAGTTGATTAAAACAATTAGTAGCCTGATCCATCACTAAAGACAAAGCAAGCAGTACAGCCCATTTATGATTCTCCTCTACCTTTTAGCACTCCGTGTACACAAGCTGTTGTAGCCACTGAAAACACTGGATCCTCCCGAAAAAAGATAATCCAGTCTCTGCAACTTGTACTGAAACAAACTACTCGGACGGTTGGAAATTATGGTCGACAGTAACGACATGCAGCGGTTGTTAAGAACACCTGTGCAGTCCTTCAATAACAGCAGGTACAACTACGGTCGTGATATTATTTCTCGTTGAGGTGAAAAGCTGTCTCACGGTATCAGCATGACGGAGTGTGAGGGTGAAATCAGAGCAGATGCCCCCGCCACTTTTAACTCGTTTGTGTGGCAGCATTTTTGGTACCAGGTGGAAACAATAAACCTCAACAGAGTGACAGACACAAAGAAACAACATGTAAGAAACATTTAAAAATGTCTCATCTCATGAGTTAAGTGTATTGTCACAAAACAGATTGCTGCAGCTACATTATCTCTGTGCATGCCCTCTTCTAAAAGAAGGTCAGAGGTCATGACAAAGCAGCTCAAAGTCTACTGACATTCACGAAACTACTGCACGTGAAGCCCAACCACCAAACACGGGAATTATCTTCACTGGGTGCTAAGAAACGTTCACATAGTGCCTTGCAGGCAGACAAACGGGCGGACACCTTCGGGCGCTGCAGCAGCAGGATCTTGCTGTTGACCATGCTGTGACCGATCATTCCCCTGAAGACGGCGGTCTGCGGGCGGACGGAGCGGATCCGGTTGGAGCGCGTCTCCACCAGAGGCTGCTGGTTGACATCATGAAAGTAGCTGAGCGCCTGATCCACCTCCTGCCTCAGCTGCCTGGAGTAACGGTAGAACTCTGACGTCTTCACCTGTGGCGAGGAAAAGGAGGACAAGAAGACAACATCAGTAAAACGCACGGACTCCAAAGCTGGACCCTCAGCTGCCTGCAGGAGGAGGAAACGTGTCGGGAAGCAGAACTCACCTTCTCAAAGATGTTGGCAGGAGTCATGAGGCAGAAGCGGATGGACTGCACGATGGTGTCGGTGTGCCTCCAGCGCCGCCGGTCGTGTCGCAGCCAGCCCTGGACCGCTTCATACAGCTCGATTTCTGGGAAGCGACTCAGAGCATCGCTGTTCAGGTACGCCTGGTCCAGAGACAAAGAGAAAGACAGAGAGAAACGTTGGCTGACCTGTGAATGTATAACGACAAACTGAGGTTTCAGGTAAATTAGAAACCGTGTCACCGTTAGACGGTTTGTTCCCCAGAGATCACTCACATTCTGGAAAATGTCCTGATGAGAATTTATCTGGGTCACAATTAATCCAACACAAACTTCCAGAAAGTGTTTGACTGCGTTTGTATTTATTGTTCTAATCTGCTGTGTCAGGCGTTCAAAACAACAACAACAACAACAGCCGGACCTGCAGTCTCTCGAGGCTGAGGTAGGACAGGAAGTCGGGTCGGCTCATGAGGGGGACAAAGTTGTCGAGTAGGAAGTTGTCGAGCTGCTCCTGGACGCCCTCCACGCCCACGCTGAAGTCCTCCAGGAGCCGCATGACCTCGGCACAGTTCTCCAGACAGATCTTGGCCAGCAGGAAGGAGCAGCAGAACTCCACCGCCTCCGTCAGCTGCACGTACATGGCCGCCTGCCGGGACAGGAAGAGAAGGGAGGAGGAGGAAACAGAGGTCGTCTGTGTGAGAGAGTTTAAAATAGATCTGGACAACTCCTGTGTCATCTTGACATCAGTCCTGACTGAAACAGAAGCACAACTGCGTTGCCAGAAGCAGCGCAGGGAGGATGTCAGAGGGTGCACGGCGTTACCTGAAGGATCTCCTGGACGGTGGGCATGCTGAGCTCCAGCGAGCCGTAGTACATGAATCGGAGAATGTGGCCGAACCCAGCGGCTGTCAGCCCCTTCATGTGGATCTTGTCCTGGTCCCTCTCCCTCATGTCTGCTGTGAACATGACCCGGAAGTAGTCGCTCTGGGTGGCCAGAAGCGCCTTGTGGGCCTGTTGGAGGGAACGCCACACGGACACTCGTTCACATAAACGGCAGCACTGCAACGCTGCATTTTTAAGTCTTTACTGTGCATTCAGACCAAACGCTAATTTAATCCTCGCGTCGCTTTCCTTACGGGGGTTTTATCCCTGGACTACTGCAGAGTGTTGGCACACAATGCAGTAATTCAAATAAACGCAACTCGCCATTACTACAGCTGTATGAAAACAAATTAAGCATTTTGCTGTGAATTAGTCGAGATAAACGAATCAAACAGACGCCGAAATAACTACAGCATGATGCCGATTTGTTAAACATATGAATTTGTGCTTTGTCAGGTCTGTCAGCAAGTCAGCAGAACAACAACTTCTAAAATGTTTGTTTTCTTAATGGAGTTTGGATCGATCAGGGCTATGCTATACTAACTTCTTCACAGTAAAGTACAACTATAGCTGGAATCAAGTAACAGACACACATTGTCTGAATTTACCAGGTAGTTCAGCTTCCTTGCTTTCTTTTCTCAAAGCAATGTCCAGTTTTTTTAAAAAATGACTTTGCATTGCACGCAGCGCCCCCTCCGCACCGCCTGACAGGAAATCTCACCGCATCTTTGCATTGACTTTGTATGTAAGAGCTCCATCTCCAATCTTCTGTGTCTGAATGCACAGTTAGACTTTTTGCCTGTTGTCTCCACACCCTTTCCACACTTAGCCCTGATCCAGGACCATATACTTCGAACCCTGCGTGGATATCCTGCAGAATTTGGACTCGTTGTTTATGTTTTACATTGATTGTTGTAAAGTACTTTGTTCCCTGTTTTGTAAAGTGATATATAAATAAAGATTTTGTTGTAATTTCTGTCACAGATCTGCTCATAAAACTTGTTTCAGTGAAAGAAAGAGGTGTACTAGGTGGGAAAAACAAATGTTAGGTGGCTGAAAAGTAACAAAAACATTTTATTTTGATAGAGAAAAGTATTTTCCATTAAAGAGTCCTGCCTTGTATGGACTTTTAAAGAGACTTCCTCATGTTTTTTGGTCCTTTACAGGTCACAGCTTCAAGATGATTTCCTTCCATCCAGTGAGTTTATATTTTCAACTTTATTCCTGTGACACATTTTATCAGCAGATCTGTGATTGAAATGTCCGACATCTCCCTGCAGGACTGTGGTATGTAGAGTCCGGTCTTGGATGAGGGCTGTGAAACACCAAACATTCAAAGCAACGTATATTTTCGTCCTCAGCTTTATTTGCGTACCTGGAAGTGGTGCTCCTCTATCAACAGTGTGACATCGAGCAGCAGACGCTCCTCGTACAGCGCCCGGAAGCCCGACGACACACTCCCATCATGCACCTGGGACAGGTACACCTCCACATCTGCCCCCGACATAACACACCTGGAGGCGTGAAGCAGAGCAGAGCGCAGGAGCGGACGGGGGAGGGAGACAGGGTGAGGTAAGAGCCACAGAGCGCTAGATCTACGATGACACTGAACTTGGCTAAACAAAGCAGGGGTGAACTAGAACGAACAACTATTCATAAACTTCTTCAGCAGGCTCAACACTGCGAGTCTCTCCGAGGGAAAGATTGTGTTTGTGTGCTGCTGGAAGGACATTCAATAGGACGCTCAGCATTAAAAGCTCAGCACTTCGGCTGCATCCTAACAAGCAGTTACTCTTTCACAGCCCAGTTCTGCTCTGACGCACTGGGGAAATACCCTGCTCCACTGCAACACAGCCAGGTCCGTAAACATCAAGTCAGAGAAGGGAACTCGCACGCCGCTTCATCCAAATATATTCAGCATTTAAATACACAGTCGTGCACAAAAACAACATGGACACACACACACACAAAACTGATGTTTAATATTAGCTCGTTTCTGCACACAAGAGAGAGAAGAAAACAAACACACACACACACACACACACACACACACAGCACACTCACCTCTGATTGGCCACGGGCATGTCAGAGGGGGTTGTCCGAGCCAATCAGAGGACAGTGCCCCTTGTGTCCAGTAGATGCTAACAAAGTCCCTTTTCTGAGCGTCAATCACCTGGACGACAAAGTCAACACAACCGCCACATTAAAGCATGAACGTCTGCTGGAAATAAAATAAATAAAAGCCACACAAGGAGTTCTGTGCAAGTAAAATATATTTAAAAATGGACAAAAGTATGTGGACACCTGGACATTACACCCGTGAGTGATTGGTGGACACAGGCGTCCACATAGTTTTGGCCTCGTCGTGTGGATCAACACAGGCGATCACGTCACTTTTTATATTCTGACTCAAAACTGCAGAAAAATAGTGTTAAATGCAGAAAAATTCATAACGTCCACTTGCCTAGTCTGGCTGACGTGAAGTTAGGATTAAAGGATTATTCCAGTTTATTACAAGTTGGATGTTATTTTCATAGTTTAGTACATAACGTTTCATCAGTAATAATAACACTGCACTCAGAGATTTAGAAACACTGACAGGCAGTCAGACAATCGGACAGGCTGGAGACAAACATCCAGGTTGGAAAAACTTATTTGGACCCACATCCTGATTCAACTTTGACCTTTCACTTGCTGCAGTTTCCCTGAGCAATGACGGATTATTACCAGCATCCGTTTTACCTAAATTATGATTAAGTGGTTTAGATAATCGGCTGATTTGTTTACAGTCTGATGGATCATCTCACCCGTCAGGATCTCTGCTGCCACTTTGGATGGTACAACGTTATCATAACTATTAGAAACGATGGTCACCCAAGTAGTAATAACAGGAATGAGACATTTAACAACCAGTTAAACAAACAAAAACACACTTTCCTACTGGAGATGAGCAGTTCATCAGAAGGTTTGTGAAAACACTTTTCTGTACTGATCCAGGAGTGGGACAGGAAATTGGGTCAAAATTAACCAACTGGAAATATAATTATCAAACTGTAGAGTGACTTTATTTATAGATTACTTTTTTAAATACTTTTCAAGCTCCTTTTACTTTTTACTAGTGACATGTTCCCTGTGCACAAAGGTCCTGCTCAGCTACGTAACATCAGCCACAGAGCTGTTAAGGATTCAGTGGTCACTTCAGCACTGTGATGACGAAGGGCTCTAACCTTCAGCCCACTTTCTCCCCCGTTAAACCAAAACACACAGGTGGTAGAAATGAAGGAGGTGGTCATGAGCATTGATGCGTTAGATGGGTGCCGAGTTTGCTCTGGTTTAAGTTTAACATGCAGGGTTTCAGAGTGAAGAGTCGTACCTTTTGGAGCCCGGGCGAACAATCACAGGCTTTGACGGCTGAGCGCTAAGGGGCCGCTCGCATTTCCTGTGTTTGTGTTTCCCTGGTTCTAACAGAGGAGACAAGAAAAGACGGCCATGAGACGCTGGAGGACGAGAAAGACACCATCAAATGTTTCCACGACACATTCAGGGACCTGCAAGCTACAAACCACTGAGCTCAAACTGTTCCACAAGACATCAGCTGTGATACCGTCAGGACAGCCTTTAACAATATAAAGGTCATTACGACAGATATGTATTCCCATAAAGCCAAGGAAATGACTCCAGCTTTCCTGCAACACATGATTTTGTATTAAAACAGATCACATATTTCAGCGCTGCAACTATCAATTATTTTAATTATTAAAAACTTCTGTATACTAATAACTATTTGCTGTGTAAAGATCCAGTGGAGTGACGGCGTCCTGAGCAGAGAAAGACGTCACACCGTCTGTGTGTCGTCACCCGAGCTTCTCTCTGCTTTGTTTTTACAGCCGCTCCGGCCTCACATGCATGTTAGTGCAAGTGTGTCTCTCTCTGTAAAACTGTTGGCACTGAGGAGAGCGATTTAACAGCTGGTTATTTCTCACCTAATGCTGTGAATTAAGGATTTATTTTAACCAGTTGTGAGTTGGTGATTGTTGTGTGCTGATCAGCGAGATAAATTTATGGTTTTTATGAGTAACAGCGCTATAACGGCTGCTTCTTGTTAAACAAAAAGTAGAGATCCTTTCCATTAATGCTATCAGACACTTAGAATAACAATCTGAAGTGTGTTTTATGATGATCTGCAAGGTAAAGTTTCTGTTTTTCTCAATGGATTCTGGCAGGCCACAGCGCCCATTTGTTTTGGTCTGAGATGATGGTGCTCTAGTGCACAGCTCCTTTAAATAAATCAATTAATCTTTTAGTTTATGAAGTGAAAAAAAGAATGGACTTGTTTTGACCAACCAACTGGTCCAAAAGTGACTGAATTTACTAACATGTATGACAACGAAAACTAGCACATCCACACATTTGAGAAGCTAAAACCAGCAACTGTTCTGCCATGTTCATAGATAAATGACTGACACAAATAAATCGTTATCAGAATTGTTGCCAATTAATTTTCTGTTGAGCTTCACTAATCAATACACTGATTAATTTGATTACTTGCCCCCAGCTCTAGTTTTCTCATCAGAATGAGCTTTATCGCCAAGTATTTTACACTGACGGGGAATATGCTTTGGTGATTAGGTGCTAGACATAAACATACAGTTCACATAAATAGATTTATGAATAAATGCAAGTTATAAAAGAATTATTGGTTTGATTAACAGCCATATAATCTAAAGCTTCAAGTTAAACTAACATGACCAAACAGAGTAAAGCAATTAACAAGTATTTGTGAGCTGTAACCAGCAATTTTACCTGATGAATAACCACAATTATGCACCAAATAATAAAACTATAATTAATTATCGCTCACTTGAAAACTAGTTAAATAAAAGTACTCCTTTGGCATTAATCCCCGGCCTCTCTCAAAACAAAACATAACAGTGGAAAGTTAAGTAACAGCAGTAAAACTCCCTCTTACTTTACTTTTCACAGTCTCTCTCTAAATCCGTGTAAATCCCGGTGTAGTCTGGTGTAAGGGAGTCTCACACTGACTGACCTCACCTGGGTTTACCTCTGGGTGAAAAAGGACAAAACAACAACAACAGGTTGGAGCCAGCTCACTTGGCAATAAGCTTAACTCTCCCTGCGTTCACAAACACCTGCTGAGTTCACTTTTACAACAGCTCACACTCACCAAAACAACATTTTTAACTAAGCGACTCGTCATAAATTTAGATGTTTTATTTATTGTGTCAGACACATTAAAGCCATGAGAACTGAGAGAGGGGGGACAGCCGTTGGTCAGCGCTAAAGGCTAACGTTAGCAAGAAAGGGTCAAAGAAAGTAACCTCTAAACTACATTTACTCATTTGGCAGACGCTTTTATCCAAAGCGACTTACATTTGAGTAACAACATACAAGCACAAACTAACTGACAGAATGGGGTGAACGTTAAACTAACTGACAGAAAGGGTAACCGTTAAACTAACTGACAGAACGGGGTGAACCGTTAAACTAACTGACAGAACGGGGTGAACCGTTAAACTAACTGACAGAACGGGGTGAACCGTTAAACTAACTGACAGAACGGGGTAACCGTTAAACTAACTGACAGAACGGGGTGAACGTTAAACTAACTGACAGAACGGGGTGAACGTTAAACTAACTGACAGAAAGGTTAACCGTTAAACTAACTGACAGAACGGGGTGAACGTTAAACTAACTGACAGAACGGGGTGAACGTTAAACTAACTGACAGAAAGGTTAACCGTTAAACTAACTGACAGAACGGGGTGAACGTTAAACTAACTGACAGAACGGGGTGAACGTTAAACTAACTGACAGAAAGGTTAACCGTTAAACTAACTGACAGAACGGGGTGAACGTTAAACTAACTGACAGAACGGGGTGAACGTTAAACTAACTGACAGAAAGGTTAACCGTTAAACTAACTGACAGAACGGGGTGAACGTTAAACTAACTGACAGAACGGGGTGAACGTTAAACTAACTGACAGAAAGGTTAACCGTTAAACTAACTGACAGAACGGGGTGAACGTTAAACTAACTGACAGAACGGGGTGAACGTTAAACTAACTGACAGAAAGGTTAACCGTTAAACTAACTGACAGAACGGGGTGAACGTTAAACTAACTGACAGAACGGGGTGAACGTTAAACTAACTGACAGAAAGGTTAACCGTTAAACTAACTGACAGAAAGGGTAACCGTTAAACTAACTGACAGAACGGGGTAACCGTTAAACTAACTGACTAACTTTACTAACCGTTGACCTGGGCAGTACAGAAGCTAACGTTAGCCTTCTGCTACCTCCTTTAGTTTCCATTAGAGCCGCTGAATGAAGTCAGCTACAGAGACCTTACATGCTCAGATTAGAGCCCCAAAACAAAGGCTGAGCCAGCACACACACAACTCCGGCACCCGGAGGTGTTTTTAGCTAGTTAATTTGGGTTATGTGCGCAGAAGTGAATATAATAAACGCTGATATCGTGCTCTGCAGCTAGCTACCTGACTAGCCACCGTAACTGTCACGACTCCCGTTTCGCGGTGACAGGAGCTACGGGGGATCCGACACCGCTCGACCGGGGGTAACAGGCTTTAGCTCGGCTGCTAACAGTGAGCCGTCTCACCTCGGCGGTGCGAATCCCCACTACCCCTCTTCGACCAGGCAGCTCTGGCTCCTTCGGACATGAAGCGGCGGGGTTTATTCCGGAATCAAGAGAGCGGGCGGCAGCGGTGCACTGCCATGTTGTCGTCCGCCTGCCAGACGCAGAGACCCCCCACTCGGCTCTAAATTAAACGGGTAACAAGCCACAGCGGTCCACAGGCTTTGCGGACGCCATTTTCTGCACCGGCGTCATTTCCCTTTTGGGCGGAACTGAAGGGCGTTGTGTGCGGAGCTGCAAAGAGTGCGTGTGTGTTCAAGATGTGTCACTGTCGGCTGCTGTGTGGACTGTAATTAAACTACCTTCACTCGAGTACTGTAGGTCTGAGGTAGGTCTACTTGTACTTTATTGCAGCGGTGGACAGTAACTAGCACATTTACTCATGTACTGTAGGCAAGGGCGTCACTTTCAGAAGTGGGGGGGACATAGGGGGGCGATGACACACGAGACGTGACAATGCACGAGAACAAAACGAGAAGATTTTTAACACTATACTTAAATAATAAATGCAGAAGAAATGAGTGGGGGGTCGGGGGTCCTCCCCCAGTAATTTGGAGCATTAAACACTTAATATCCTGCATTCTGGAGACATTTTCTGCTTATATAAAGGGAAACAAAAAAATTCAGCTGGCAGGTCATAAATATAAAAATATAAAAGAATATAATGCAGTAATAAGCTACTTGTTTTTTTTTTTAACTTAAGTTGCTTTTTTTGGACAATGCACATTTGTTTCTTCTATATTGAATCCGAATCAGAATCAGCTTTATTGCCAGGTATGTGTACACATGCGAGGAATTTGACCCTGAATTGTACATTGCTCACGAGTGCTTACTCATACAAAAATACAAAATCACAATAATAGGAATAAAATAAAGTCAGACACAGACTTCAGTGTAGAAAACACAAATATACACACTATGAACAAAAACAATGTAGACATATTGACAAATGGTGCAGTGAGCAGAGTGCAAAGGATGCAGGAGTCTGTACATGTTGGAGGTGGATGTGATATACAGGTACATATACATGCATACATGTACACATGTACACAGTGCAAAGAAGCATAGTGCAAAGGATGCTGGAATAAATAAGTATAAGTATTTTGTGCAGGAGTAATGACCTGAGGTAGGTGGATTGGTATACAGTATCTACAATGTGACAATACAACAGTATGAACAGCACTGAAACAGAGAATGGTGAATAAATGTTAGCCAGTAAACACAGTTATTATGGGTTATTGCACAGGAATTGTTTCTGACACTGTGAGTCAGAAATCAGCTGTTCATCAGAGTGATGGCTTGTGGGAAGAAACTGTTCCTGAGTCTGTTGGTTTTGGCGTACAGTGCTCTGTAGCGCCTACCAGAGGGGAGGAGCTGGAACAGGTTGTGTCCGGGGTGAGATGGATCTTCAGTGATGTTTCCTGACTGTGGAAAAGTCCTGAATGGAGGGCAGGTTGGCACCGATGATCAAATTTAAATTGCATTTTCATTAGATAACATTTCTTGGTGCAAGCTATTTTTCAGAACATTTATAACAAGTACTTTCAAAAGGTGATGGAGACAAAATCAGCCATTTCAAAATGTGGTGGGGACATGTCCCCAGCGTCCCCCTGTGTAAATGACACCTATGGTGCAGGGCTGAGGTTCTTGTACTTGCTTGCAGTGGTGGAAAGTAACTAAGTACATTTACTCAAATACTGTAATTAAGTACAAATTTGAGGTAGGCTACTTATACTTTACTTGAGTATTTTCTTTTCATGCCACTTTCTACTTCTACTCCACATCTCACAGGGAGATATTGTACTTTTTACTTCACTACATTTATCTGACAGCTTCAGTTACTTTACAAAGTAAGATTTTTAAACACAAAACATATGAAGAGTTTATAAAATATGATGTTTTGTAATACATCAAACTTCCCAACAGTTTATACAAGTACAGCTGACATGATAATTAGATTGACATTGATTTAACTGGCAATAGTTTTGATGGATAGATTTGATTTTTTGGGTAAAACATTTTATGCTTCCACCTTTACAAGTGTGAAGATTTGCTGCCTTTACTTTAAATTATTATTGTTTTGAGGTTTGGACTGTTGGCCGGACAAAAAACAAGCACTGTGAAGGTGTCACTTTGGGCTCTGGGTAATCATGACGGCATTTCTCACTGTTTTTAGAATTTCAAAATCGATTAATGGAGAAAATAATCAGCAGATATAACCATAAATAATCATTAGTTGCAGTCTGATACAAAAATGAGCTCTAGCTCAACAACTACAGCAATAAAGTCCTGCTTTTCCATTAATGCATGAGGAATAATAATTTCTTCTGCAATGAGTAATTTAACTTTTAATACTATAGGTACATTTTCCTGATTATACTTACATAGTGTTACTTTAGTAACATTTTCAATGCAGGACTTTTACTTATCCCCGGGCCCCGACCCCAGTTAAGCGGATGAAGATGGATGGATGGACTTTTACTTGTAATAGAGTATTCTTACAGTCTGGTCTTAGTATTTTTACTTAAGTAAAGGATCTGTATACTTTTGCCCACCACTGTTTACATGATTATTTCATTTTATGGTACTTTCAGAATCAGGTTTATTTACTGGTAGGCTACATTTTGACATATGAGGAATTTGCCTTGGTATATTGGTGCTTACATAAACATAAATATAGAAATATAAATATAAAGTAAAGAGATTAAACATTTTCAAGATATACAAAATAAAATGCAACATATCAGAGGCAAATATTCTAATTTTTACTCCCCTATATTTATTTGATAACATTAATTGCAACTTACTAAAACAGTATAGGTTAGAACAAGACTTTATCAATCCCTGGGGGAAATCAGATCAGAATCAGAATCATAAACGGCGTACTTTATTGATCCCCAAAGGGAAAATTGTTGTGTTACAGCTGTTCACATAATAATCAAGGCATTAAATAAATTGAAATAATAATTAAAAAGTTGGCAAATATAAAATATACAAAAATCTGAAAATATAAACAGGAGTGTGTAAATGTGCAAACAGTATATGACAGAAGTGTAATGAATAAAAAGCAGCCCAGTAAACTAAAGATTTGTCCTGGGATCAGAGAGAACTACAAAACAGAAAACAGAGCCGTTTGATGGCGTCATTAAACAACGACGGACCTGACACATGGATAAGAATATGTTTATTCATTTTTTGGAGTAGAAAAAAGTCAAAAACGTGTGTCCGGTTCGTTAGTAAACATTTATGGGCGGCATATAAACAGTAGCCATTTTATTTAACGTAAAATGTATTTTACATTAAAAAGATAAATAAATTGCATCAGCCGTTGTGAAAGGACCCCTCGCTGCTTTTACTCGGATGAATCACGCGAGTTGCAAAAGTACGTCTCTGTCAGTTAAACTAACAAATATATAGCAGGCGTATTGTTACAAACACGTGTGGTTTTCTACTAACACAACAGAAAGTAAACATAGTTTTATGAGATAACCGGTTGTTGGAAGAAGAAGGGGGAAAGAAATAGTCTTCATCGGTTGATCAGGCATTCGCCGGAGCCGCCTCCTTCATACCCTTTTCATTCAAGATGGCGGGCGACGAGTCTGGTACAACGCTTGGTCAGCCGCATCTGGCCAGACAAGACCTTAGTTCTCTGGTAAGTGTCCGGTTAATCGTTTTTACAGCATAGTGCTGGTGTGTCGGCGGCTGTCGGCGCGTCGTGTTGCCAAAACTGTTTCACGAAAGGTGATTTTATTCAACTAACGGTCGCCGGGGGTTCTGCGCCGGCACATGACGGCAGGCCCCGGCGGGGCGGGGAGCCGCAGACAGCCGCTTCTCTGCTAACAAACATTATGTCTTAGCGTTACACTTACTTTGATCAACGTTTAAAAATCACACCGCCCTTTGGATGTATCGTGTGTTTTTCAGCGCCGAAGTGGTCGCCATCTTTGTTCTACGTCAATAATATCCGTTTTAACCCTGGTGTGATCACAACGTTAGCTTCACCTGCTAAGTTCATGTTAAATCTGTTAAAATGTGAATGGGGTTCGTTGCGGTGATGAGAGCAGAGGTCGTGTTCAGGAAAACTCCTCTTTTTGCGGGCTGTCATCTATTTATTTATTTTTTTTTTTAGATCAGTAATCGATACAGTAGAGTTTTAAATATGTTATTGGTTGAAGGGGTTGTTAATGATGCTTACGCTACCTTTTTGTGTGTTTTCATTTTAATCAGTAGTAAATAATAGGACAGAGACAGCTTGCTTTGTTGTTTTATCAGTTTACTAACTTCAGCCAAGTTTCATGTGATTATTATAAAGCTAGTGCATATTTATGAAATGTAAAGCTTAAGTCTGGTGTTGCTGATGACACAGAATGTCAGACTCTTTGTCCCATATCTATGTCTGTAAACCGGTTAGCCAAACCACATGTGAGATACAAACAGAAAGGGCAGCAACAAACGATTATTTTCATTATTGACTAATCTACCAATTATTTTCACGATTAATCGTTTAGTCTTTCAAATGTGAATGTGAAAAAGGCTCATAACAATTTTCCAGAGCCCAAAGTGACGTCTTCAAATTGCTTCTTTTGTGCAACCAACAGTCTAAAACCCAAACACTCTTCATTTACTGTCATAAATGACAAAATATAGCAGCAGTTCCTCACATTTAAGAAGATGTAACCAGAAAATGTTTCACAGTAGAATGACTGAAATGATTAATCGAAAATAGTTGCCGATTCATCTTCTTTCAGTCGATTAATCGCTGAATCGTTGCAGCTCTACTAGCAGATAATATGTTGCTGCAGCACGAACATGTTTGCAGAGTCAATGTTTGCATGTCCGTCATACCGTGCCGGCTGCCTTTGTTTCTATTCTCCTCCAGGATTAAAGAGGGGACGGGGGTGCCGCAGCTCTGTGTTGGTTTTCAGTGTGTGATGGGTTTTACATGAGTTGTTCTCTTGGCAGGATGTGTCTACCTTGACGCCTCTCTCTCCAGAGATCATCAGCAGACAGGCCACCATCAATATCGGTACGGGAATCAGATTTCATGTCTTTCAGCATGTTTTTCTTGTGGCAGACGAGGACGGCCTGTTGTGACGTTTCTCTCTCTCTCTCTTTCAGGCACCATCGGTCATGTGGCCCATGGAAAGTCCACAGTAGTGAAGGCCATTTCTGGTGTTCACACTGTCCGGTTCAAGAACGAGCTGGAGAGGAATATCACCATCAAGCTAGGATATGCTAACGCTAAGGTAAGAGGCACTGAGTCACGTCACGCGGTAGCACAGGTTGGATGACATTAATTCAAGTGACCGAAACTCTCAATAATGTAAGTTGTATTATCCTTAAAAGGTAAATATTAGTCACCGCTGGCTGGTAACTGTGGTAGTTTTTAGTTGGTATCTATATTAACGTTTTCTTTTCAACTTGTTTTAAACCGTTGCACGTCTTTAAAATCAGACGTCCACAGTGGAAGGACATGACGGGATCCCTGTCTGTCATACCAGCTAGATCATCACTGAAAAAGTCCTGGAAAATTATCTGTAGAAAAGAGCGGGGAACCCTGATTAAAAATGGTAAAACTTGTCAGTACATAATAATTCTAGCCAGGGTAGAAAACACCCGGGTACTGAATCGCTTAAATAAAGAAGCTCTCACAGGGGAGCACTAACAGGGCAGAAACTTGACACTTTGGAAGGAGTTCAGTTTCATATGAATGCCCAAGTCTTACTTCCTATAGTCACTTTCTCTCTAAAGTAAAACTTCTGGCCAGTAAGATGGAGTGTATTTAAAGTGACCCGACGCGTCCATGTTTTTGTAGGTCTATCAGCTGGACGACCCCAGCTGTCCCCGGCCAGAGTGCTACAGGTCGTGTGGCAGCAGCACTCCCGATGAGTTTCCCTCAGACATCCCCGGCACCAAGGGCAACTTCAAACTGGTCAGGTAAGCCTGAAGAGAGAGAGCGGGTCTGAGCTGTTAAACAAATATCCTGCTGAAATCAGTTTCACAGTAAAATCTTCATCTGTGGGACTTTTCTTTCCTCCAGACACGTGTCCTTTGTCGACTGTCCCGGTCACGACATTTTGATGGCAACTATGTTGAACGGAGCCGCCGTCATGGATGCAGCCCTCCTGCTTATTGGTGAGTCTCTGACTCCCATCAACAGCACAAACCTTGTCTTAATGTGTGTGTTATTTACTCGCAGTTCGCTCTTTAGAAGTCACCTGATTGTTGTTGTCGTCTCTGTCCGCCAGCCGGTAACGAGTCGTGTCCTCAGCCCCAGACGTCAGAGCACTTGGCGGCCATAGAGATCATGAAGCTGAAGCACATCCTCATCCTGCAGAACAAGATCGACCTGGTGAAGGAGAGCCAGGCCAAAGAGCAGTACGAGCAGATCCTCGCCTTCGTCCAGGGTGAGTTCTCTAAAGAACCGGGTCCATCAGGGGTTCTTCTTCTTCTTCAAAAAAGCTTTTTACATTTCCTCCTCTTCAGGTCACTTTCTCTAAACCTCCGCTGACGCTGTGTGTGATGTTTGTCCTGCAGGCACAGTAGCAGAGGGCGCTCCCATCATTCCTATCTCCGCACAGCTGAAGTACAACATCGAGGTAGTTTGTGAGTACATCGTCAAAAAGATCCCGGTGCCCCTGAGAGACTTCACGTCCGAGCCCAGACTCATCGGTAAAAAAACCACTTTCACTCTCTGACCTGTTGTGTCTGCTTCATGTTTTCCTCATCGTGTATTTAACCTCACATCACACTCTCATTGTTTGTTTGCTGTGAAGCACAAAACGCTGTCTGAGTGAATCTGAATGCTACTAAATGAAACCCGGTAAACGTCTCCTGTGTTTTTAGTCATCAGATCTTTTGATGTGAACAAGCCCGGCTGTGAAGTCGATGACTTGAAAGGAGGCGTAGCAGGAGGAAGTATCCTGAAGGGCGTGCTCAAGGTGAGATTTGGTTTTATTGTTACTTCAGCTGTTCACAGCACTTGTCTTCTGTTATAATCAGAGAGGGTGGATGTTTGGTTACTTCCTGTCTTGCCTCTTACCGAGTTGTTTTTCCTCACTACTCACTTATCTTGAGTGAGTTACATTTTCTGACATAGCATTAATCAAATTTTGAGCCCTTTATCTTCTGTGTTATTCCGAAAAGCCAAGCAACAAATCATCGTATAGTATGACCAACACCATATTGGATACATTAAACATACATACGTCCTGTGGGCCTGTGTGTTTATGATGCATGAATTATCTTGCTTGGAGTAATTTCCACATGCTGTTTTGAAATATTGTGACGTTCATATGGAGTTGTGCTTTCAAACGTTTACTTCGGTAATCCCTTTTTCCGGTTAACAATGATAGCAAGGCAGGTTTTGCACAATACCTGAAACTAAAATAGTCCCACACAACTGACTGTTAAAGTTTCCACAGTATCCGGTTCTGTCGAGCCTCAGGCCGATGTTCAGCAGGTCGAGGTACGGAGTAATGTGCCAAGATGATGCTTCCTCTGCACACGGCTTTAGTCTCATGTGTCACGTGACCAGAGTGTTATCGCTTTATCATATATATTGATATAATTGCAAGTGCGATTAATGTGTGCGCGACCTGCAGGTGGGTCAGGAGCTCGAGGTGCGGCCAGGTATCGTATCCAAAGACCACGAAGGGAAGCTGATGTGCAAACCCATCTTCTCCAAGATCGTCTCTTTGTTTGCTGAGCACAACGACCTGCAGTACGCTGCGCCCGGAGGCCTGATCGGTACGTCCACACGCACATTTTTAAACCTGGATTGATCCTTTTTATGTGGAAGATATTAAAAGAGTAAATCCAGACGCAGCAGTCCCTAAACTCATCACACATTTTGAGTAATTTTAAATGGAGCTCAGAAAACCTGGAACTTAAGACATATTATTTAATGATAGCCGTCATTTAACATGAGGCTGCTGCAGGAGCAGATCTGACGCTGATGTTTTCTGGGTTTATGATTGTTTAGCTTTCGTAAATTTGTTCTTGGCCTGGTTAAAGTCACCTCGATATCCATAACCAGCTTACTTCTGGCCCAAAACACATTTTAACAAAACAAATCAAGACCACATTGGATTCAGACATGAAAGCAGTGACTCACAGAGATGTGAGCTGAATATATAATATCCTAAAGTAAGTAAACCGTGTGTGTGTGTGTGCAGGCGTGGGAACTAAGATCGACCCGACGCTGTGCCGTGCGGATCGTATGGTCGGTCAGGTGCTGGGCGCCGTCGGAGCGTTGCCAGAGATCTTCACCGAGCTGGAGATCTCCTACTTCCTGCTCAGGAGGCTGCTGGGAGTCCGCACAGAGGGGGACAAGAAGGCTGCCAAGGTGAGGCGACATGGCATCATGGGACATGTAGTCCTTCTGAACTATAACACAGGAACGATGTTCGAGCTGTAACTAGAGTGAAGATGCAGAAACATGAAGCTCCTGGACCGTCAAGCCTTTGAAACGGCCTTTAGAGGAGAGATTAATGTGCTGTGAGGAACCAGCCCAGTCATCTAGAGTCAGGACATTTCAGTTTTAATGGCTCTGTTATATTCTTGCTGGCATGTGGAGGATCTCACAGCTTTTACCAAACGCGCAGTCCTCTCATAAACACGGTGATCCTCCAGAAACTGATCCTCTTGGTCTCGTTGTGCCTCTGCAGGTCCAGAAGCTGTCTAAGAACGAGGTGCTGATGGTCAACATCGGCTCGTTGTCGACAGGCGGCCGCGTCAGCGCCGTCAAGGCTGATTTGGCCAAGATCGTCCTCACCAACCCGGTCTGCACAGAGGTCGGCGAGAAGATCGCCCTGAGTCGACGTGTGGAGAAGCACTGGCGGTAAGAATCAGGCTGACGACTGAAGAGCAAAGTCTGTCCAGTACACGGCTAAAGGTCAATTTATATCTACAAGCTCAACGTGCACCTCCCCAAAAATGTAACTACATGTAACTGTGATTGGTCAAGTTGGTATTGTTGCATTTCTGGCTTGTCTTTCTTCTTCTGCCTCGACCGGTTCAAGCGTCCTGCGCACCGTCTCCTCCGACTTCGTCTCTCGTTTCTGCGTTTCAGTAACTTGACTAAAAGTAACTGCTGTTCAACATCGATCAGCTCCAGCTGCAACATGATGCGCTCACGTTCAGTCTCCATTGCATGTAGCAGCCTACACCGGTGAAGAAGAAGAAACTCAGCACAGTGGAACCCCACCGCCAACTAGTGTTTTGGCGGGGTAATTGCAGAGCGACACAGAGCCAAAAACGAGTATAAATGGGCCTTTAGATTTTAACTTTTAACTGTCAGTCGTCTGTGAAATCGTGTTTATATTTGTGGAATTCAGATTGCTGCCAGTTAGTTGATTAATTCTTCTTCCAACATCAACAGGAAAAGTCTGAACTGTTTCCAAACTCGGGAAGCTTCTCGTTAGGGATGAAGACAGAAGGATTTTTAGTAATTAGGAAGCAAACAGAGCGTTTATGATGTAAAATGCTCTTTTAATGTGGTCATCTAATCGCCTCCTCTCCTCCTTCTTCCTGTCAGTCTGATTGGATGGGGGCAGATCAGGAGGGGCGTGACCATCACACCCACAGTGGACGATGACTGAGGAGGAAAACGCTGGACATCACAGCCATCACCACACTCTTAGCTTTTTTTGTTGTTTTTATTTCCACAAGGAGGAAGGAACAGAACAGGACGCGTCTGTGGTGTAAAGATATTTACAGACGCCTCCTCCCTCTGCTCCTCTTCCCCAGACGAAGGAGAGCCGAGGAGGCCCTTTAGACTATCCTAACGGCCCTCCAGAGGCCCCTGGGCGGTTGATCGAGTACAGATATGATCCTGTACTGTGCAGATTTCAGTCTGAGCTAATAAAAATACATTTGGAAGAAATCTGTTTGTCTTGTTTGATTCATGTTATAACGTGTTTGTCTCAGCTGAGGATTAACTGCAGATCAACATAAAACTTTTAATATATCTGTCAGAATCAGACCTCAGTTGATTAATTGATGAGTCATGAATGGAATGAATTAATGTTAAATGGTTTATTGTTTTAGTACTTTTTAAAGCAGAAATACAAAACGTTTCCTCAGCTTTTCTTTGTCTTGTGTGATGGAGCAGTAACCTGGACGTGTTTGGGTTTGAGAGTGGTGATAGGATCTCCCCGGGCTGTGGGAGAGATTTGCTTTTATCTTGTGCACACAAGTTATCACCATGACCAAATAATAAACTGATTTAGTTGATAGTTAAAACAATCGCTACTTGTTTACACTAACCTATTGCATTTAAATATAATCTGTATAAAACTCTAGCTACAACTAATGTAGTTCATCAGTCCTGCATGAAGGTATTGTACTGACAGGTGTTACTTAGCCATTCTTCACTGATATAAATGGAGTGGACAAAATAATAGAAACACCTGTATAATGCAATACAGTCCAAACAGCTGCCTCCAAAACAGTAATAAACTGGCAGCTCAGCACAATAACATCCTCATTAAAATATTTATTTCTACCTTAATTTACTTTAACAAACAAACATATTTAGCAAAAACTGCTGGTTAATTTTCACAAATACATTGTCATTGGATAGAAAAATAAATAAAACGTGTTCATAGAAATAAAACCTGGGGGGGGGTGATCACGTCTTGCTTATGTTGCAGTATCTTCAGTATCTTTTGGGGGTACTTTATATTTAATATTGTGCTTTCACTTAATAACTCTGCAGATAGATTTTTAACGCAAAATTTAATATCAGTAAGATTGTATTGATAACAAATTCACTAGCTAAAATATATATATACACACACTTTACTAGTTACAGAGTATTTCTACACTGGAGCTGCTGCTTTGTAGTAGTATCTGAGTTGGTGTATCTGGAGTATCAGATGCCAAAACATTTAACATTTACTGAAGGTGTTGTCGCACTTCCGGGATGATCCACCTGACGAGCACGAGTCATGACGTCATCTAGGTATTTAAGCAAAGTGAAGATGAAGTGGAGACTGTCGAGGCTGCGGAAATCATTTTTAGTCAACGCTGAGTTCACCTGATCCTTTCTGTTTAGTGTTTTTGTGTTCGCTCCAAACAAAACAGACCGTGAACGCATCGCCGGGACCAGTTTTTATTTATTTATTGATTGTTTTGTTTCGGAGCTCAACTCTTCTTCACCCTCCTCATGGACTCTGCAGGTGAGACCAGTTGTGCAGAGATTTCACTGCAGCAAAATATCCAGAACTGCAACCACCGGGACTTTCGTCCTGGAGGTTCAGAGGCTACTTCCTGTGTTCCAGTACATTTAGGTACTGTAGCCCACTTAAGTACATCTCGGAGGTACTTGTACTTGGACTTGTACGTTTTACTGTACTGCAGTTGTCTGACAGCTTAAGTTACTACTTTTTTGCACACAAACAGCTTCTCAAATATGTTTTGTTAGAACTTAAACTCCCCAACTCTTTATACAAGTACAGCTGAAACCATTAGAGATTAATCAATAAGTGGATCGACTTCTTAATTAAAGGCAAACACATTTCATGGTTCCAGCTTCTCAAATGTGAACATTTGCTGATTTTCCTTTTAATTATGTTTAATTTATGTTTAATAATTTTGAGGATTTTGACCTTTTTTTTTTTTTCACAAACTAAATAATCAATTAAAGGAGAAAATAATAAGAAAATCTGTTTATTTGTTTGTTTTGTTTGGGGAAATATTGGATAATTTGAACTGTTTGTTTTCCTCAATAAAAATATAATGTTTATGTATAATTTAATTAATTTGAATCACGACCGAATTAGCACTTAATTTTTCCTTTTCTTTTGTTGAAGATAATTTATATTTTGTTGAAGAAAAGATTTGACTTACTTTTACTCGTGCATATTTGTTGAAAAAAGATTTAATCATAATTATTTTGAATGTTCTGCCTCAGATTTGGGAAGTGATCCACTGTTTGGCACCAAGTGTTGCCCGTAAATAAGAGTTTAAACCACAATTAACCATCTGGTTTCTTTAACTTTCACTCAGGGGCAAAAATCAGCCTTTAACTTGAAAAAAATAATAACTATTTTACATTTATCTTGATATCCAATTACATTAATTTTTATTATCGTGATAACACTTTTGGCGATATGAAACAGTTATTTAGTTAAGATCGTGTGAGAAGTTTAGTGAAACTGCGAACAACTCGTGGACAAGAGGTCACAATTCAATAAGGTTGGAAACCACTTTATTAATTTCAAATGATGTGTTTTATATGATTATTATATTTTCTTTATGTAAATATATGTGAAACTTAATCTGAGAAGAAACTGTAGCTGTAGAAGAGTAGAATTAGAAAGAAGCACATTTTAGTATATATAATTTTACTTTTATACAGTACTGGAGTACTTTGGATACATTTAATTCAACTTACACAGTAATTAAACATTTGCAACCCTGTAAACATGCAGTCCACGAAGCACCAATGAATAAACACCTTTATCATTTTGAATTAAAGCATTTATAATGAATTCATCTTTAACATTTAAAAGATGAGGTTTATAGTAATAATCTTTTCTTCTGGCTCTCATTGGTCAGAGGGTCAGCGGGGACGGGAGGGCGGCGGTCAGAGACGTTCCCCTCTCGACGTCATCATGAACCAGATCCGCAGGAAACGCACGGCCTCGGACAGGAAGCCGCTGGGACGCTTCCTGTCCTGGACCTCGGACCGGAAGGGGATCCCTGAGGACGGAGAGACGGAGGGCAGAGAGGAGGAGGGAGGACGGAGCTCAGGTGTTGTTTCACAGCTGGACGTGAATCTGATGTCACTTCCTTTTTGTTTTCGTTTACTAAACAGTCAAACTTTATCATGTTTTATTACATTACATCTTGGTGATTAAATCCTTTTGACATGAACCCGGAGCTAAACTAGTTCCTGTAGCTGTGAGGAAAAACAAAGTTCCTGCAACAACAACTTAAAGTTGCCTAAAATATGAAATTCCGTCTTTGTGTTTGTGTCCCTCCTCTAGAGCTACAACAAACGATTATTTTTATAATCGGTTAATCATCATACGACGTCCTTAAACATCTTGTTTTGTCAAAAACCCAAAGATATCCAGTTAGCTGTCATAGAGGAGAGAAGAAACCACAAAATATTTACTTAAAAAAAGCCGGAATCAGAGAATTTTGACTTCTTTTATGACTCACAATGATTATTAGATTATCAAAACAGTTGCCGATTAAGTTAATAGCTCCAGAACACATCGAGTGTAAGTGTAGAGGACGCTCTCCTGACTTGTCTCAGACCCCTGAAACGTTTTGCACAGAACAAGTTTTGTTGGCTTTTGTCCTCGGTTAGTTACACTACAATCCCGTTACAGCCGGTACCGATAAGAGGAACGATTTCACATCTAATAAGAAGGGGAACATGTTAAAGTTGAGATGGCAAAATAAAAGAGGTTAAACATATGAAGCCTCGTTAGATCAGATGTGTGTTCGCGTTTCAGGCGCCGCTGTGGCCGTGGAGAGCGAGCGCGACGTCGGCTGGGGTCGAGTGTGTGTTTTCCTGCAGAGGTTGGGGAAGAAAGTCGACAGCCGGAGCCTGAACCTGGCTCACTGTGACCTGACTGCTACAGACCTGCTGGAGCTAGGTGCACACGGTTACTCTCATTTTATAACTGTATAACACACAAGAGGTAAACTCTAGTGTATTTTTGGTGCACTTAAAAGCCCCAAAATGTAAAATTTGGTCAAATAAATATACTGCAGGTACAATTACAGTATGCAAAGGATCAAATAATGGAGACAAAATGAAAGTAATATGTTTAAAAATGACTTTATAAAGCATGTTGAAGTTTTCTTTGAAGCGTTTACAGTGAAACTGTCTGAATGAACACGATGATGAAGCAGTTTAGAGTCTCGTGAAGATTATTCGCTCATGTTATGTAAGAAGAAGTCACGTCCAGTTTTAGATTCAAGACAGAGTGTGTTCTGCTGAACAGCAGCCAAGGTAAATACACGCAGTGTAACAACAGCACAAGTAGAGAGGAGACATGAAGTCAGCTCCGTGATGATATCTAGATCAGAACAGACTGAATGCGACCCTATCAGAAAAACTCCTGTGAGCTTATTGAACTGAATGTGTGTTTCAGTTGTAAGTGGAAGATTGTGTAGTTTCCTATTTCAAACTATTACACAGTCTCACTTTAAACCAGAGGCTCCAGACTGAGAGGTCAGGACTCCGATGAGATTAGGTTAGATTAGACAGCTTTATTAATCTCCAATGAGGAAACTCAGATGACATCAAACAACATAAACAGAAAAGACAACCAGTAAATTCACAAAGGACAAGAAATAAAAACGATACAGCCATTAAAAGCATTCTGACGCCTGATCAGAGCTGACGACAAGATCCACAACATCTAGTTTGGCACTTTTCTGCGATGACCGCCAGTGAATTAGGGGCAAGGACAATCGCAGAGCCAGCTTTTTAAATCAACTTACTGATCGTCTACAGTAACGCACAGCACAAAGAAAGAACACTGACTGTAACGCCTTGATTTTAATTTTATTTTAAAGCAGGTTTCTGCTCACATCAAAGGAGCTTTATCTTCTCAGGGACAACCTTCTTATAAACTGAGTCTTCTTCCAGTTTAGTTTTCTATCACCAACGTATTTACAGGACTGGACAATTTTAATCTTTACAAAGGGGTCGTATCGCTGCGAGTGCGATTGTCTGTTTAGGAAAGTCAGACGTTGGGAAAAGGTGTTTCAGATGTCAAACAACACTTTGACTGTAGCAGGAAAGTCTCAGGTAGCTGCGAGTCTGAGCATCAGCGTTCACGGCGTCACATCGTCTGCCCTCCTTCTTCCTCTTCTCGTCCTCTCAGCGACGTTGCTCGAGTTTCTCCCCCTGCTGGAGGAGGTGGACCTCTCCTGGAACGAGCTGATTGGCGGATGCCTGGCAGCGCTGACCTCTCACCTCCAGCGTGTGGGCGGGATCAGAGCGCTGAGGCTCTGCAGCTGTAGGCTGAACGCTGATGACGTCGCTGCGCTCGGTGGGTCATTATTATTATTACGTAGAATATGGACAGACTGACAAAACAAAACTTCTGTAATAAAGTCTGTTAATAGATGAATCAATTAAATAATCAACGACTGTGCAACTAGTTCGTGAATCGACTTTTTAAGTACCAACTTCTGAAATGTGAGGATTTACATCAGAGTAAACTAAATCTCTTTGGTCAAATGAAGACGTCATCTCGGGCTCTATTTTCTGACACATCAGAAATAATTATCAGATTAATCAGTAATAAAAATGATCGTTAGCTGTTGAAAATGTTTCAAACACATTGATTTTATTAAGTACGCGACAAACGTTTGTGTTTGTGTAGGTGAAGCTCTCGGCTGCGTCCCTCTCTTGGAGGTCCTCGATTTGTCGTGGAACGGTGGCGTTGGGGGCGGCGCTTTGCAAGGCCTGCTGGGTAAACTTCACCCCACCCTGAGGGAGCTCCGCCTGGTGGCCTGCCGGCTCACTGCAGCTGATGTTCCTGCACTGGGTACTCGCCTTTAATGCACATATACTTGGATGCAAAGGCTGGAACAGGCAACATCCCTCATCTGCTTCTTTTTCCTACATTTCCCATAATGCCGCTGGAGAACACCCACAGAACATGTTATATTCATGAAGACACTGTGTGTGTGTATAACAAATATGTCTGTCCCCCTCAGGAGGGATGGTGTCCGCTCTCCCCAGACTCAGTGTGTTGGACGTCTCGTGTAACCCTCAGCTCGCACAGGAAGTAGATGTCGGCGGCTTCAGAGGGCTGACCTCCTCCCTCTCCCACGCCGCCTCCCTCACCACGCTGCGCCTTCAGGCCTGCGGTCTGACGACGGACAGCCTGGACGCTCTCAGTATGAGACCTACTGTCAGTATGCATGTACATGTTTGGTTTAGGTTGACGCAGGGAAAGACGTTGTTTTCAGTTTGAGTTTCTGTAGGTTTTGATTCTTCAGACGCAGCAGCTGCGGCTTCCTACTCCGGCATAGAAGCAAAAAGCTGTTATTCAGGGAGTTTCCAACTCTCTCCAGAGGCTTAAAATGGCAAAAGAAAATGTTTTTCCTGCATTCTTTTGTTCAACTTGTATCGCTCCATCTAGGCGACGCCCATTTCTGCCTAAACACTTTATTTTATTATTACTTATTTTGGTTTCACTAAAAATGCTCGCCACACTCTTGTAGCCGTGGTCTCTCTGACATAAATTGCTAATTCAATTTAGATTAAACAAAATCTAAACGCTGATAGATTCTACTAAAGTTGGCGGCATTTCACCTGAAGGTACCGCTGTAGCAACATGATCACTTTAGATGGCCGGAACTCCGAGAACTTGAGTCTGAATAACTTTAAATTTGGCACATTTACATTCCCTGTCCGGCAGGTGGTTCGCTCCGCTGCCTCCCCTCACTGCGAGAGTTGGACCTGTCCTGTAACAAAAGTCTGGCTGGAGGCCTGAGCCGCCTCACCCTCCACCTGAGTCACCTGACTCAGCTGGAGAGCCTCGACCTTCACCTGTGCTGTCTCACGCACAGCGACCTGGAGGCCCTGAGTGAGTCCGAGTGTGTGAGTGAATCTTAAACCTCAGACTGACCTGAAAGCAGGTCATGTGACTCCTTGTCTCCAGTCCAGGTGCTTCCCTCTCTGACGGCGCTGACGGAGCTCGACGTGTCGTCCAATAAGGCGTCAGGGGGCGTGGTCCACCCGCTGGTCTCCGCCCTCCCTCTGACACAGATGAGGCGTCTGCCGCTCAACAGCTGCAGCCTGAACGAGGAGTCCGTTACTGCTTTCGGTACGTACATACTACTGATACTGCTAGAGCTAGTACTGCAACTACTACCTGAAGAACTGATACTTCTGAAACTGGTACCGTGAGTATTAATACTGCAGGGATAGAAGTATTCACATAATTTACTTAAGTTAAAGTGGTAATACTACAATGTATAAATATTATTACAAGTCAAAATGTATTCAAAGTATTACAAGTACTAGTTATTTAGACAAATGGCCCACGTGATGGTTATATTATTATACTTTATAATATAGGATTATTATTACTGGTGCATTCATGTGTAATTGTATTTTACTGTTGTACTTGGTCAAGATAGAGCTCATTTTAATTTTTAATTGGGTAGTTTTTACAAATATTGTTATAGCTACTAAATAATGTATTAAAAACTACAGTATTTCCTCCTGAAATGGGAATACTCAAGTACTAGCACCTCAGAATTGTACTAAAGTACACTCCTTGCGCAAAATGTAGTCAGTTACTACAAATTAACCATTTTATTTTATTTTTAAATACATGTGACTCCATAAAAAGTCTGTTTTGTGTGTGTGTGTGTGTGTGTGTGTGTCAGCTCTCGCCGTGCCGTACCTGCGCGGCGTGGATGTTTCCTGGTGTAAAGTGGTCGGCGGTCGTTTAGCGCTCCTGCTGGACGCTTTGCAGCCGTCACTCATCCTGGAGCTCCGCCTCAGCAGCTGTGCGCTCGCCACTGAGGACCTGCGACACCTGGGTAACACACGCACACACACACACTGTTACACAACGAGCCATTCATTTATTTAGATTTAGTTGCCTTTAAAGTTAAAGATAAGCTTTTTACAAAGTCATTTGTACACGTCACAGTAGGATAAACCACAGTATTTAAATTCATGATGGCTGAGTTCCATTTAGCTGCTTCAGTTTCAGGGTCTTTCATGTTGATTGTAAAATCTGAATTTACAAAATGACGAGTAAATTCAGCCTTCAGACAAATTTCCACCTGAAATGTCACAGAGGAAAACCAAAGAGCCCCTTAAAATGGAAATCCTCCTGAGTCTGGAGCTCTATTTAATCCTGCTTTATTTCGTCCTCCCTCTTTGTCCTGTGCAGCTGCCGTGTGCAGACGCGGCTGCCTGTCCTCTCTGCGGGTGCTGGATCTGTCCTACAACGGCTCGGTAGGTGACGACGGCTGGTTCGCCCTGTTTGCAGCCGGAGGCCTGGGCTCGCTGGAGGACGTTGACCTCAGCCTCCGACCTTCGACCTCTGCTCCCTGCTCACGCTGGCTGCCGGCGCTGCTCACCGCTCTGCCTCGACTGCCTGCTCTGACTCGGCTGGCGCTGCGGCGGTGGACGATGGGCTCTCAGGACAGACAGCAGCTGAACCACCGCCTGAGGAAGAGGAGCGTCCTGCTGGAGTGGGATCCACCCAATACAGAATCAGCGTTTAAGGCGACCAGTCAGGAGAGTCCAGAGGATAGTCAGCCTGAGGAGTAGGGACTCAAAATCCTGAAGATGCTTAGCTGAAAACACGAATAATGGACACCTGAATTAAAAAAAACATGACCAACACTCCAGACAGTCATATAGTTTTTAATTTTTTAAAACACGGAGCACGATATAACACACGTCTGGGAAAATAATAATACAGAAAATATTTTTTATACATTTTCTTTTGCTTTTTCAAATCCGAACAGTAACATGTAAAAAAAGGAAATGACATAAAGAAGCACAGAGCACAAAATATCTTGTTTAGTCTATAAATATTGTAATAAAAACATGTTTTACTGAGTTATGGTACCGATATCATGAACCTGAAGTGATCTCTGTTGTTGCAAAGATGAATCTTTAACTGTAGATTGACTTCACATTCATGTCGCCCAGCTAATTTCATAACGTGAATATGGTATTTATAACACAGGTGCATCTCAAACAATTATCGTGGGAAAGTTCACTGTGAGCAGCAGAACCAGACCTCAGCAAACGTTTGCAGGGGTTTTAAGTTAATCGGCTGATTAAAGATCTTCTCAGGTCGACGTTTCTGTATAAATTCTTTAATGTAAAATTAATTTGGAGATATTGGAGTTTTGATTTCCAAGAGCTGGAAGACGTAATCTTCAAAAATTAAAACAAGAAAAAAGAGCTTGAAATATTTCACTTTATGTGTAATGAATCTGGAAGACACGATGGTTTCACTTTTTAAGTTCAGTTATAGAAGAAATTTAACTTTTCTATTCTACGATATAAGTTTTTGAGATGCACCTGTAAAAACTAAAAACTGTGTCCCACTGTTTTGAGTTAAATCAGACAAAACTCTTTATACAACCAAAACTAGAACTCATGGAGATAAAACACCTTTACTCTAAGAAACTAAAGGGAACTTTGTCCGCTGGGGAAGACCTCGCATCCGCTTCAGTTTTCAAGTCAAGAGTAACTTTTACAATTTCATAACAGTTTCTGAGAATGATTTTTTTTTTCAGTAGAGCTGCAACAATTAGATGTAAATTATTAAATAAATCAAACTATTAGATAATCGAATCATCTTTATTGTTTTAAGAAAAAAAGGCAAAACTTGATCTTAAATGTGAATATCTTTGTGTCGTGGACAAAATAAGACATTTGAGGACGTCGTCTTGGGCTTTGGGAAACACTGATCAACATTTTTCACCATTTTTTGACATTTTATACCAAACCAAAAAACTTCTCGATTAATCCAGAAGATTATTGACCTATTAATCGATTGTGAAATTAATTCTTAGTTGCAGCCCTGGTTTTCAGTTTCCCTGAACTAACTGGCCTCTGCGTTCTTTCATGAGCTCATTTAATTAGTTTTATAAAATATCTGAGCTCAGATGCAGTTAAGGAGAACTTTCAGAATCTTTCAGCACCTTTGAATCTATGCATTAAACATTTATATGTAAATAAGATAAGGATGGACACTTTCAGTAAAACAAATCTCACAGGTTAGGAACAGTTTAGTGTTTAGAAGTTTCATTTCATTCGTTTCAGCAGGACTGCAGGTGAAGAAGCTGCTGACTCTCGGCGTGTCGTGGCAAGGTGGAGTCGGGGCTGGTGGTGGCGCGGATTGTTAACAGGTCTGTTGCAGTGTTGGAGGTGGTGGATGTGTCTGTACCGGAGCTGTTAGTCCAGTACCAGTGTCTCCTCAAACTGTGGAAGACCTCGGCGAGAAACACCTGCCCGTCCACCTCGTACGGGCTAACATCGGTCTGCTCCGGAGGCAGGCGGCCGCTGGAGATGAGCTGTCTGAAGGCCTGAAGAGAGGGAGCAGCAGTGAGTTAAAGGTAGACGGTGTATCTGCTACAGCTGAGCCAGGCGACAGGGTGTGTAGTATGTGTGTTACCTGACAGACTGGCTCCTCCAGGTGGTTTCCCCAGATGTAGATGTGGGTCAGAGCTGTGTTCGCTGTCATAGCCCGAGCCAAGGACAGCAGACCCTCCGTCTTGATGTTGTTGCTGGTGACAGACAGCCTGACGGACAGACAGACATTCACAATGAGTCCAAATGTTACAGTGCAAAATCACCATGCAGCACGGACCCGGTACACTTTCCAAGGGATACATAGAATAAAATACAGAAGATAAAACACATAAGGGTTAAAAACAAAGAATGACTAAAGAAGAAAAGACAACTGAGCGTGCTTCACTAACACTAATAACTAATAGGGAGCACGGTGGGCAAAACCTCTGTAGCCTGCTGATTTCTTTTTTAAAAGAAGGATCAGCAGAGCAGAGAGTGAAGAAAGTGAGTCGGTGGATATGGTGTAATTAGCTCAGCCAGGTAGGAGTTTAATGATTTATTCTAACCACAGGGACAAAAAAACAAGAAAGCAGTAGTGAATAGTAGCAATAGGAAGCAGGCAAAGATCGAAATCCAACGTCCAAGCAAAGTATAAATCCAACCACGCACAGGGAGGACATCAGGAAACATGAAGTCTGTAGACAACGATGAAGCGGCAACAGACAAAGAGTCACACACAGACTTATATACATCAAGAGGGATTGACAAGACGCAGGTGGAAACAGTCACACAAGTGGGAAATGAAACAACCAGAAACGAGAAGAGAGTAAAGTAACAAAGTAAAACAGGAAACCTAAAAACCTAAGCCTAAACAAAGGACGAGCAAAGACAGGAAGTTATATAAATACACCACGAAACACAAGGAAACACATTAGTACAGAAAGACACAAGAGGAAGGGTTTACCAAAATAAAACAGGAAATACTAGAACTTAAACCCTAAATGACACAGACAGACACACAGTGTTTGGATGTCTTGTGTAAATATTTCCAGCTGCTCCAGAGAACTCTGACAGAAATCATTTAGTAATCAAATGTAAAATAAGTATTGTAAACCAGAGACCACGAAGGCAGCCAAACGTCCAACACTTCTGACAAACAAGAGCATGTAGAAGGTGAAATGTGAAGATGTTTGTCTGAGCGTGTTGAACTCACTCTCTCAAAGCGCCGCCTGGCCACGCGATGACCTCACTCAGGTACGCGGCACCGTCATCTTCAATCCGATTGGACGACAGATCTACGATCTCCAGAGTCGGGTTGTGCTTCAGCACCTGAGCTAGATGACGCGCGCCGTCACGGGTCACGCGGTTACTACGGACAACAAAGACACGAAGAAGAGGAAGTGACAGTCGTCAGTGAGAGTCATATTTCCAGAGGATCAGAGGGATTTAAAGAAGGAACCTCCAGACTAAAGGTGCAGGAGTTTGGGCCCGAAGGATGTTTTTGTTCCTACCAGCGCAGGTCCAGGTAGCGCAGGCTGCGGTTGAGCCGCAGGCCTTCAGTCAGCCTCTCCATCCCGGTGTCGGTCATGCCCATCTTCCCCAGGTGGAGCTCCACCAGGCTGCAGTTCACCGCCAGCATCTCAGAGAAGTGCACCGCCCACTCCTCCTGAGAGAGCGACCGACAGAGGGCTTCAGGTCCGAGTCACACGTCCTGTCCGCTGGGACAGAAACTCAGGACTAATTTGGTCCGTGTATCGTACCTGGTGGCTGAAGAGCAGCGGCCGGCTGATGTCGACAGAGCGAAGAGTCTTGTTGCTTTTCAACACGATGGCAAACGCTATCACGCTCTGAGTGGCCTGCAGGGCCAGAGGCAGAGGAAGACTTCTGATTGGATGTTTGAAATACTGCACGTTACTACACGTCATGAATATAAAATCAAAGAAATATTAATATATGATAAGGATAACTGTTAGAGGTTATTGTTCAGTTGCAAGTCGAACAGTAGTACATCTGCAATTTCAGGAACCAGCGTGATGAGCAGTAGGTGTGTGTGTGTTTACCAGGTCGCAGTCGGCCACCTCCAGCTCCTTCAGGGTGTTGTTCACCTGCAGCATGCTGGCCAGGTGCATGGCTCCTCTGTTCTCGATCTTATTACCTGACAGTCTGAGACACAGCAAGGTGCTGTTGCCCTGCAGAGAGAGAGAGAGAGAGATCATTACTTTCTGACTCTTCAAATCAATTCAATTCAGCTTTATTAGCATGAATGTATAACAACAATGTTGCCAAAGCTACATTTAAATTACATAAGAACAATTAATTTCATACATAAAACAGTAAAAGTTGTGTTTGTGTGTGTTAATAAAAAATAAAATAACAATAATAAAAAATATATAAAATATAAAAATTCTGTAAAAATAAATATTAAAAATAAAAGTAAATAAATAAAAGAGCGTGTGTGTGTTTGTTAAAAAAATTTAAATATATAAAAGATTTTAATAAACTAAATAAATGAAAGAACAACGTGTTTGTGTTATTATATTAATTTATTAAAAATTTTAATAAAATAAATAGATATAACCATAAACGTGTGTGTGTATTAATAGACAAAAAAATTTGTTAATTAATAAAAAATAAATAAATACATTAAAAAAAAGTATAAATGTGAAATGTTACTGGAGTTATTGTCAATAAACATGTTCATTCATCACCCATGAACTCAAACAGGAGCCACATGCAGGAGCACATGAAAATAATCTTCTGTAGGAGCCAATGTGCTCCGAGCTGAGAGCCACAGACAGGAAGTCAGGAAGTACTGAGAAACGGACTGACATGCTGTTGGTTTCTGGGGATTTGTTGACAGTGAGTATAACTAAGTAGGACTGTGTGTGTGGGTGAGAGAGACGGAGATGGATTTGAACCTGCAGGCTCTTGGCGAGAACTTCAGCTCCGTCCGTCTGGATGTCGTTGAACATCAGGTCCAGAGAGTGCAGAGCTGAGCCGTCGTCCTGCTCAGTGAAGACAGAAAGATAAACATAAACGACGACGGGAACACAAATTAAAAAAGGAAATTAAAGCTGCAAGCAGCGTTGGGCGGGCCCTCGCACTTGTAGCGCGTCCGCGCGTGACTCGGCCGAGTTGCATATTCTGGAGCTCTGCCGGTGCGGCTGTGAATTTCCTACGCGGTTCCGACGCCGCATGAAGGTGTTATATTTCACTTCCTGTGTCCCCTATGTGGAGCTACATAGCACTTGCCGCTATGAATATAAATCGGTATTGGCGTGTAGATGTCTGCGGGGTGGGAGAGTTATCAAGCACGTAAAGTTTGTTTCAGATGTGAGCATGTACACTGAACAATAATGTACCCAAACAATAAAATAAATTCCTTTTATATTTCCCCGCCTTGTTGTTTATGTGTACATACAGAGGAAGAATGTGAGAACAGCACACATTTCATCGTTACTGTGTGTTAGAGCATGGGAGAACAGTGGATACTTTTAATACAGCCCACACCCCTAATACTGTGTAACTATAACAAGTAGAGAACAGAAGAAAAAGATGTTCTTTCTTTACAACTGTCTGCATAGCTTATTCATATTGTGTAATGAATGAAAATAAATAGGCCTACTAGGCTCCTCTCTACTTTGACATTTAAGATTACCTTGTTTGATCCACCTTCATACACATGTGACATTACTGTACAACTTGAGAAAGG
>NC_060150.1:47080370-47099525 GCF_021292245.1 Micropterus dolomieu | reverse complement strand
AAAAATATAATCCGAGCAGATTCAATAGGGACCTCACACGGTCGTGCTCGGGCCCTAAAAATAATCCGAGCAGATTCAATAGGGACCTCGCACGGTCGTGCTCGGGCCCTAAATATAATCCGAGCAGATTCAATAGGGACCTCGCACGGTCGTGCTCGGGCCCTAAATATAATCCGAGCAGATTCAATAGGGACCTCGCACGGTCGTGCTCGGGCCCTAATAAACACCACGTGGAGTAGACAGAAGATGTTTTTCTTCTCCTGTTGATCAATTAACAATATCCCCCTCGATACTTGTTACCTGTAAGAGGTCAGCCAGGTGTCCAACACCTTCATCTGTTATGTTATTGTACCCGACATCCAGACCTGTTGATAAAGGAAAATGTTTTGACAAGTCATAGATGTGCTAGTTGAGGTGTTCACCTGAACCTGACCGCTCACCTGTCACACACTTCACGTGTCTCAGACATTCTGAGAGAGCGAGAGCGTCTTTGTCATCAAGTCGCTGAACTCGTCTCAGTCGGTTGTTTCCAGAAAGTTTTAAGGTGACATTCCTGCCAAACACAACAACAACAACAACAACAACTAAATGTAATTAACTTCACATGCTGCCTTCAGGTGCTCTGCATAAAGTCTTCGTTGCACGTTAGATTTACACGCCTTTGGGTGGAAATATACAAATACATTGTGTAACAAAAAGTTGATTCTGTGGTTTTATTTTCTAAATTTAGCAGTCCAGACAAAAAGTAGAACCAGGTATGTGATCCATGTTTTTAGTAATTTATTTGTACAAAGTGCTAAAAAAACCTAAACTAACCTAAAAGAAGATAATAACAGCTGCATGTAGTAGTAGCAGTTTACTGTTGTCGTTGGTCGGAGTTCAGAAAATTTTAACTACTTTATTAACTTCTGGGTAGTTTAAGTTTTAACAATGCGACATTTAATATTTTGTTTATCGTGTTTTGTATGTAAAATCAGACTTGAATGTGAGAAGGATCATGTTCCTGCGACACTACACGTAAGACTATTCAAACGTTTGTGTGGATTTGTGGTGAGTTTTCTGCCTGATCACAAGAGTTTTAAGTTAGTTTCCACCTCCTTGTCTCATGCAGTACAGTCCCAAACGGGTTCTGGGTCGGTCATTTGGTCTAAAGGGGATTCTGCAATAACAGCAGGGCAATAACACAACGCACAGCAGAGTAATGGGCAGGTAGACTTCTCTATAAATGATGTTATTCTGGTAATATTATGACTTCTTTCTGGACGCGTGAGAGAACACAGGTATGTGAGGGGGATTCTGAACGTGCAGAAAGTTTTGAAAACTCTGAAACGCAGGAGCTATTAGAGTCCAGGAGTTTCTAACTGAATTAAAATGAATTTATTATGGAGGTGAAAAGGTGCCACATGCACATTTAATGAGGTTACTTCCCCAAACAAGAGAAACAAAAGAGGAAGGAAGACTAAATCACACGTGTGTGTTGCCTCAGCAGGGATGATGTTACATTACAAAAATTGATCTACAGGAGAAACAGATCTGAAAGCAGCACAGAATGACTGAGAGCTGCTCTGACTTATACTCTGTTTGAATTGTTACCTACCGCCTGAAGCTTTCTTCTATGTAAATAAAGATGTTTTCACCATAAATTGAAGCAGAAATTGGTGCAGGATTAATGATAAATGCTCAAAATATATACCCCCCATTTAATGTGTCCCCAAGAACACTGAAGCAACACTTACACTGCTGTATTTCAACAACAAAACTACTCCACAAATTAACTACAATACAACAATTTCTGGAGGACACATTCCCAAACACCAGGTTAGGATTTGGTCTCCTGATTTAGGCTCTGATGTTTGGAGGATGGCAAGTATGCTGATCATAGGCTACTTATTCATCAGTGACCATGATTATTGATTTAGCTTTTCATCTATACATGATTTTAAATTGTGAGTTTGGCATTCTGTCACAGCAGACCTCAGCAACACTGAATCCCTCCAAACTACAGTGAAAAGCTGGCAGCCCTGGTAAAATAAAAAACTATAGCCGTCAAATAAATAGAGTAGAGTAAAAAGTCAGTAGAAGAACATTTAGAAGTATAAAAATAGTCACTTTCCACCACCGCTTTTTGAAAGTTGGAGTTTTCTGATTTCAGTCAGCAGCACCTGAAGGCAACACCCGTTCGCTTTTAGCTAAAATGGTTGTTAACTTTTCATTTTCCTTCACATTTGGACACTTACTCCGTCGCCGTTGTCTCCTCTAAGGCTTGTAAGATGTCTGGGTTTATTTCTATCTGATTTTCTGCGCAGACAGCAGCGAAATTGAACTTTTCACCGGACATCTTCACCGCCGGAGAGTTTGGGTTACTATGGCAACACGGGAGGAGGACGGCGACTCCGGAGGGACAAAAGAGTAAACAAGAAACTTAACAGAAGATTAATTAATATAATCTTAGTAATTTAACACAATAATAATAATTTACTTAATACTAACTATACTGCCAGTTGTTATATTTGAAATGTTATACTTCTATAATATAATAATGATAAATTGTAAATTTGCAATAAGGACTGAAGAGTTTCCTTATGGTTTAGAAAATCCCTCCTTCAGCTAAATAATATTTAAAACTTAATTTAAAGCCACTTTGGATCAGCTGGAAAATGATCCTATAGACCATGATGCATTGCTGCAGATTAAACTACCCAACAGGATATAAAGGAGTTAAAATGAGCTCAACCTTAAACATCTACAGCAGGAATATTAATCCAGAAGCATGATATATAAAAGACAAACATTTTACTGCAACACGAGCACTTTTACTTCCATACTTTACTTTTTTTGCAGGTTTTGACTGCAGGACTTTTGGTGGAGTATTTTCAGACTGAATACGTCTCACGTAAACCCCTAATATATATATATATATATATATATATTTAATATTGTTTAAATATTTTTACTCATTGTGCCTGATTTTGTTTGAACGTACAGTATTTTTAATTCCCTGTTTCATGTAATGTCAACTTCTACCTGTTCTTTGTATTTAATATTTTGGCAAAGTAAAAATGTGAAACAGCTGAAACTGAACATACAAATAAAGTTTTCCTTCATTATTATGACTTTCAACATGTAGATACACCTTCAGCATCTTTTAATTCTGCTGCTGTTTGACAAACCTCATCTTAATCTTTAAACAGATATTAATGTGCAAAATGAATCTGTTTCTAAATGTTTTCCAAACAGTGTGCAGAAAACTAAGTGACATAAAATAGATACTGAAAGAACTAATAATTGTTTATATCTCAACAGTCACCGAGACGAACGCACATCTGATTGTCCCTTTTTGTCTTTAATTTTTATTTTTACTGTCGTACACGTTTTATACAGGAGCGAACTTGTATATGTAATTCACATTTCTGTACAAGTAACACAGATGTTATGTATGTCCAAAATAAAAAACAAAGAAAGACAATAAAAGAAGCATGAAACAGAAAAAAAAACAACTTTCAAGTTGGTAAAAATACTGAATATAATGCAGTGTTTTTTTTACTTGAAGCACAAACACGTTAATGCTAAGACCTAAAACAGCGGCTTTAAAAAATGAACTATATTACACAGAAACAGAAACCTTTGTTTTCATTAACAGGGCTGTTCACATTAATAAAGCCACCATCACATCGTTTATGATCAATTAAATCTCAACAAGCCTCCTATTAACTACATTATCTATTAAAACAAGAGTTGTACTGGCTGTTTTTCTTTTTAAATCCACATCCAGGTCTGACACATTGATTTCTCATCCAAAAAGTAGCTTCAGCCTCAGACGAAAGGTTCGTCTCGAGTGTTTTTGGTAAAATAGGTGAATTTAAGCGGCTGGTGAAGTTTGAAACTCATTAGCAAAACGTGTGCGACGCACCTGCGCACTATATTCAGAGTGAGCCGACCGATGAAAAGACACACGGACTCTAAATGAAGACGCGTATTTAAGGACATTTGTCTCTTCTGGTCGAAGTTTAGTGAAGCGCTGATCAGACTTCTTCTGATCCCTAAAAATCAGCTGATGCCTTTGCAGTTTGAGGGACGTAACCTGTAAACGTCAGCAACTTGTAGGCACCAGCGACGCCGTGGCAGTAAAACGTTTAGTCTGAGGCCATAAATGATTCTAACTGCTACTAGATTTACTTTAATGACATCTCAATGACAAGAGGTTTCTATTGTCCCGGTCTTCAGCGTGCTGGATCAGTGCATCCCTACCGAAGTGTTAGTAAATTACACCAACGTCAGACACAAGGTAAAATCATCACTGCCGTTTAGCTACATCAGTGAATTAGGGATGCACTGATACAGATATCGACTCAAATAGCTGGATATCAGTGACAAGAGGTCGATCTTTTCAAAACCGAACTCGCCAGCCAGACTGGAACATTTTGCTAGAGAAGCTAACTTAGCATTTTGTTTTAGAAAGTTAGGAAGCTTTAAGTCGTGCCTGATGTTTCCTTCCACATAACAAAATGCTTCCCAGTCTCGTCCTCACAGTTTCACGCTGGTATCGGATCAGTACTCAGCATCAGCCCAGGTATCTGGACCAGGACTCAAAGACTCGGATCGGTGCGTCCCTAGTTTGAACGGATGTTCTGCGCACAGGTTGCAGCAGCAGCAGCCTCGAAATTTGTGTTTGACTGACGTGAATCGCGTCCTATGACGAGTTCCACCCCCTCCCGATGGTTAACACGCCACGTCTACGGACACTCGAGCAGCCAGGAACTACGGCAGAGGAAGTCAAGTTTTAAATTCCTGCAGTAGTAAAAGAGTCACACACACACACACACGAACAGTCAGACAATCAGACGGATCGTAAACCACCCGGACGATCTAAAGCACGAACTGACAGTGAGCGCGGGAGATGTTGGTATTAATCCCTCAGCGCGAAGGAAAACTGTCGACACACAACATCAGTTAGTTGGGAGGTCAAAGCTGAATCTGGCAGTTGTGTCGGATGTTTACAGGTTTAACTTTCACCTCCTGAGCGGCGGGTTTGCTGTCTGATCATCTGACTGGATTGATCTCAGCTCCTGGTTAGTAAATGTTCTTATTACCGATATAAATAATGGATAAAACTACGAAATGATTTAACATAAGTATCTTTCGCTCACAGACGACCAAACGTCCACTGATGTGTATTTTCCGTAGCTGTAAGCCTGAGCGCCGACTGCGGCTCGGGCCTCACTGCTGAGGAGGGTTGTGCTCGCCGTTGTCCACCGTCCTGATGATGACGATCTGCTCCAGGCTCTGGGCGGGCGAGGGCGGCGGCCGCAGCTGCTCCACCAGAGCGTGGAGGGTGTCCGAGTTGATGGTCTGCTCCTGGTCGGGTTCGAAGGTCACCTGTTCGGCGGGGGCGTCGACGGGCGGGGCGGGGCTCTGGATGGTGGTTTCGATGATTTCAGCGGTGTCGACGTCTGCGGCGGGCGCTGTGGCTTTGGGGTTGGGGGTGGCCGGCTCGGGGTTGGGTGGCTCGCCTTCGGGGATGGAAGCCATACCTTTGTTTTCCTGCGTGAGTTTGCTCTGGACAAACGCCACGGGATGACTGGACGCCAGGAGGACGACTGCTCACACACAAAACAGGAAGTTTTAACATGAGAAACATCAATGTACCGTAAAACAAAAATCAACATGGCGGCTTCAACGGTTTCCAGCCTGAAGGTCAAAACGCGAGCCTCTGCTCACCTGCTCGTGCTCGCTCCTTGTGTTGCCGCACTTCGTCGGCGTGAGCCTTCTCCTGGTGTTTGATCATGTTCTTCACGCTGGCGAACCGGTTTCCACACAGCAGACACTGCACGCCGGTGTTCCCGTCTGCGCACACAGACAGCACACAGTGTGAGCGACATTTAAAACCTCCCGTCACCTCCTCACATCGCCGAGGAGGAACTTTGTCGGCGGACATTTAGAGAAAAGTCCAGTTTCAAGTCGCTCTGCGTTCGTTAGTCTGAACAGGGCTCCAGGGAGCGACCAACATTTTCATTGGTCACACTGATGCACCAGCTGGGTGTGCAGCAGGGACGGGTAGCCTACTGATACCCGGTATTAACGGCGCCCTGCAGCTAAATGGTTAAAGCTGCCGTCTGAGACAAAACAGTGGCACAGGACAGGATTTAGTTTAATGACATCTCAGATATAAAGTGACTTTACTGTTGCTGCTCTGGAAAACATTTAGTTCCATTCTCACCTGATTTATTCTTTTCTTAAAAAGCATTGACTTGGTAATGAAAAAGAACTGAGAAGAGTTCTGATGAAGAACCGAACCAATAAGGAGTATCGATAAGAATATAAAATCCTAACAGTTAACGGCGCTTTTGATCAAATTAAAACATTCAAAAAACACAAAACATCCTGAGCCGTGACAGCAGATCAGCCTCCCGTCCTGCGACGTTTGTCACGCTGCTTATAATTCAGCCAAAGAAGAGCTTCCTTATTCTAAAAGAAAAACGTTTGTCTGCAGCTTTATTCTCCTTTACAATCATTTCCATAACGTGTTCAGAAATGAACAAGGCGTACGGTAACTGACAAAAAAAAAAAAGAGGAAACGCTCAAAATGCTTGTGAAACAGGTGCACCAGTGTCAACAGTCTGGAGCTTCAGACAAAAGTAAACTAGATGCTCACATTTTCTTGTACAAACTGGTGTCATGATATTTTTTAAATAATTAGATTCCCTGTATTCAAACTACAGTAATAAACAGTAACACGTGCGGCTCGACAGGAGACACATTTTTATATTTTGTTCAAAGTTAAAAAGTCACATCAGACTCTGAACATCCTGCTAAAACCCCAACATGTTGTTTTGTTTACTCTCATTTATCATTTTGGTATCAACACGAGGGTCTAGAGGATGACTTCCTGTTCACCTCCAGCTGTGTTTACAACCTCCTTCCTCTCGCCATCAAAGCAACATCCCATAAATCCCCAGGGTACGAACCCCCCCTCTGTTTTATCTGCGTGCTGTGATTTATCTTTTCAGTTCTACTGCTGTAAGCAAACTCCTGACGAGGGATCAGGGAAACTCACCCGGGTGAAGTCGCCTCATGTGTTTCTTGAGTTCGGACGACGTCACAAAACTTGCGTCACATTGCGTCTGTGTACATTTGTACGGAGTCTCTCCTGAAACAAACAAACACACAGCAATATGTTCAGGAGTCTGACAGAAGAGCAGCTTTGAGTCTGAATCTCCTCACAGGATTAATAAAACCTCTCTCACCTGTGTGTTTCCGCGCGTGTGCGATGAGCGAGGAGGAGACGGAGAACGACATGCCGCACAGGTCGCACTGGTACGGTTTCTCCCCGGTGTGTCGGCGCTTGTGATAGGTCAGCGTGCTGGACTGGGCGAACGCCTGGCCGCAGATGTCGCAGACGTACGGCTTTTCCCCGCTGTGCAGTCTGCGGAGAACAGACGAGATCGGATGTTTCTGTGAAACAACTGTGACTCCAAACACAAGGTGACAACGTGCTAAATGCTAAAATAAGACAAAATAAACAAAGAGGTAAAAGCTTTCCTGTCATTTCATTCTGTGAAGCAGCTTCTCTTACAGTTGGTATAGTTTGCTTTAAGAGGAGGAAACATACTGAGGAATAATTCAACAGTTTGGGAAAGACACTTCTTGCTGAGGGTTAGATGAGAAGATCGGTACAACTCTGACGTCTGTAAAGCTCCCAGGTTAGCTTAGCTTAGCACAAAGACTGGAAACAGAGGGAAACTGCTAGCCTAGCTCTAGACTACCAGCACCTCTAAAGCTCACGTGAACTGACATGTAGAAACTTCTAAACCGAGCTGCTGCTGTTGTTCATACTGAAACTGTACCTGATGTGTATTTTATAGTTGGACGAGGTGGCGAACTTGAAGCCGCAGCGCTCGCAGGTGTAAGGCTTCTCCTCCCCGTGGTGCATTCGGCGGTGAGCGACCAGCTGACACTTCTGAGCGAAACACTTGTCACAGTCGGAGCAACTGAACGGCTTCTCGCCTGCGACAAACAACAGAGACACGGGAAAGTTTCAGCAGGACGCCGACCTCACCCTAAAACTATCCAGATAAGCTGTCGTGGCCATCAAACTCTTTAACTCCTCCCTCGTGTCGGACAATATTGTGCAATATTATCTGTTTTAATACTTAATGTGAAACATACTCTTAGTAGGGATGCACCATAATGAAAAAAATACTGAATCCTAATACCAAACAAAAACATTCACAGGTTGTTTTTTTTTACCATTTTATGAATTAAATAGTCAAAATGAGCTTTTCCCTCCGTGTTTCCCACAGGATGTGGAGAGACTATGGAGGGGGGGTCCGGGGCCCGAGAGGGTCCAGTAAAGTAAATTACACGTGTCCATTTAGTTTCAATTAGGGCTGGACGATTAAAACATTTCATATCATTCGATTTTGATCATTATCACGATAAATGTCAAATCTTTATTTCTTTCAAGTTTAAAGGCAGATTTTTGCTCCTAAGTGAAAATTCAAGAAACCAGATGGTTAATTATGTGGTCAAACTTTTGAAACACTTGATGCCAAACAGCGGATCACTTCACAAGTCTGAGTTACAACACATGTAATGTGTTTTATACTTTCTGTGAAGATAATTAAATTAATCTTATTTCCATCCTGTATAGACGCCTTATTTTGAAAACCAGATGTTGTCACATGTGTATCCTCCTCGTGCTAAATTCATAAAGTCTCAGACACTTTAAAATGCTTCCACTCTGCCGACACGTCAACGTAATTTTTCGGTAAAATTTAATCATTTTGACTCATTAGGCCGAACACCGAAAGTGCTTTTTTGTGATTTCTGGCCGTTTCATTTCTGTGGCCGAACATTCGGTGCATCCCTAATATTTAGATTTGTATATTTTAATATTTGTTATACGTCTAGAACATCTTTCTATTATTATTTCTATTCCTTCATACTTTGATAGGCAATATGAGCAATTGTGTCAAAAGAAATTCCCCTCAGGGATAAATACAGTATTTCTGATTAAACTCTAGTTAACATTGGTGCTTGCATGTTTTTTTAAACATGTTTTAATGAAATCAAGGAAAAAATCCTGAAATTGTTCGGTTCCACCTCCTCAACTGATTTTCTCTGTTTTATTTTTTACTTTTTCACTCTTCCTTGTCACTTAATGTTGATCTCTGAAACTAAAACCTTTCAACAAGCCACCTTTGGGAATCATTGATTGAATCCCTCCGCAGCGGCGTTGAAACTCGTTTCTCGGCTCACCTGTGTGGATGCGCAGGTGAGTCTTCAGCTGGGTGGCCTGCCTGAAGTTTTTCGAGCAGAAGATGCAGACGAACGGCTTCAGGCCCTTGTGGATCTTCTCGTGTCGGTGCAGGCTGCTCGCGTCTTTAAACAGTTTGTTGCACTCGGTGCACGACAGCGACAGCTCGTCCATCTCTGACGGATCCTGCTCACCCTCCTCTTCGTCCGGCACGTAATCTTCCGCCGCCGACCAGCTCATGATCTCCTCTTCCTCCTCCTCCTCCTCCTCCTCCTTGGCGGCCCTCCTCCTGCCTCGCCCTCTCCCTCGGCCCCTCCCCCGGCCTCGCCCTCTCCGTCCCTCGCCGCTGCTCAGGCGAGGCTTCTTGGCCGGGGTGTCGTCCTCCTGCGAGGGGCTCCAGTCTGCAGACGTGTCCCCGAAGTCCTTCACGCTAGTGTCAGAATCTTCCAGCACCACAACTTCGCTGTTCCCACCACCTCTCCCCCTCCCCCTGCCCCTCCCTCTGCCTCTCCCCCTCCCCCTGCTGGCCTGGACTTTGGGGGCGCCGTCGGCCGAGCTGCTCGCCTCCACCTGCTCGCCACTGAAACTCTTCGGCTTCCTGCCTCTCTTCCTTCCCTGTCCTCTTCCAACGCTCTTCGGAGTGGTGGGGCTGTACTCTTCATCGCTCTTGTCCCCCTCCTTCACAGTTACACACCGGACCTCGTCACCCTGCTCTTTGCCTTCGTCCTGCCACTCCCCTGTGACGGAGACGATGGACAGAGGAACGGGTGAGCTGGGGCTGCCGGGAGAGGCCGGGCTGCGAGGAGAGAGACCAGCTTCTTTATCCGCCTCCGACTGGGACGTTTCGCTCAGCTCGGACCAGTGCGGGATTTCCTCCAGATACTTCGTGGCCTCGGTCATTCCCAGGAACACAGCCGCTCGTCGCACAGCTGCCTGTCTGGTGCTGAAGACATGAAGAACAAGTTTGAGTCATCAAGAAAAAAGATTCAGTTTAATATTTATTCTCTTTCTAGCTGTATTCATGTTTTACCTGCTGACGTTCATCTGTCCCGTGTAGATGAACTCTAAAAGCTTCTCCAGAGCGTAGCGGCTGACCCTGTCAGGGTCCAGCGTCGTGACCTCTTGACCCTTTTCAGCCTGGGAGGAGAAGTACTTGCTGAACGCTGCCAGGATGTTGCGGTGGGCTCTGAACTCCACGTCTCGCACCATTATGGTCACGTCGCACAAGAAGTCCATCTCCCGCTGCTGATGAAGGCGCTGCAGGAGCAGCTTCCCATGATTGGTGACATGAGCCATCTCTGCAGCTGGTGAACAACAACATCAACACCACTGGTCAGAAACTTCAAGTTAAGTTTATATAAAGAAATGTTTTGTGTATAAGATCAAATCAGCTGAGAATATTTCCATTCTGATATTTTAATCAGCCGTGCAAACTGCGTGGATTTTCTACATTAAACTTGCACTGTTTACAAAAAGCAAACAATACTTTTAATTATAGACCTGGGTTCAATTCCCCTCTGTGACATGTTCACCAACGTGTCCCTGAGCAAGACACTTAACCCCTCATTGCTCCAGAGGCGTGCGACCTCTGACATACTTAGCAATTGTAAGTTGCTTTGTATAAAAGCGTCAGCTGAATGAATAAATGTAATCTAACACTGTGTGTGGCGCTCAGCTCGAAGGCCCCGAGGTATGAAGACATACATCTTTAAAAAACGCACAAATATATAGTTTAATTTTCTTTAAAAAACGCTCCACAGGGTTGAGAGACGAACTAACACTCTGTTGGTTTTGTTCATTTAATCAGATTTGATGACAAGAAGAAAAATTAACTATGCAAACTTTATTCTTTATACTTTTTTTAGGACAACAATGGAGGGGCATGAAAATAAGAATATAATACATCACTACTACAATTTAAAGTACTTCATTTAAGACTATTTACTACCAGTTCAGGTCTTGAAATATTCAACCATGACTGGATAAATGTAAATACTTACAAACAGCCTGTAAGTTGAATAAGGCTTGTTTTGGTTGTTTGTTTTACTCACCTGGTGAAAATCCAATGTCAAGCTAGAAAACAAAGAACAGAATATTTAAATTTAATTCAAATAATAAATCAAAACATGGGCTTTTAAGACACAGGAAAACAAAACTTATATTGCAGGAGGAACTGTTTACATTTACAAAACAAAAAGTACCAACTTACTCTCAGTTAGTGTGTCTGCTTCACCTCCTCTGTAACTTAAGAGTGTGGGTTTATCTGCCGGAGAGAGACATTAATGAAAAAGATTGTGTTTTATGGCTTAATAATCTGTAAACATTAATCAATAGATTCTCTGAATCAGCAGCTTGACAGGTGAAGCGTTTTGGAAAATAAAAGCTCCCGCCTGCTTCCTGAGCAGGCCGCGCAGCCATGCTAACGCTAGCCGCGGTGTCGTAGATCGGTTACAATGACTGCTGCTGTTTGTTTGTCGTTTCACACAGATTTAGGGAAACTCTGCGTGCTGTGCGAGCTGCCTCCGGAGCGATGTTAGCAGTTAAGAGCTTCAGCAGAGCGGATACTTCATGCAGGCGAAGCTAACTGTTCCCGTAGTGGTAAAAAGCGCGGAAAACATTGTGCTCTTATTTCGAAGGTTTGACGGTTTGTACCGGCGGTGTCGGCCGTTAAGTGGCCGCAAACTGTTACAAACGCTTATTTCAGCGACGCGTCGAGGAAACACGTCGTCCGTTATAGAAACTTGTTGGAGTAAATGCATTATTTTAATCCAGCGCAAAGTAAATAAAAGCAGTAAAAGTACCTTCTAATATCCGCGATCTCCAGCCATTATCCCGTGACGTCGGCAAAGTCTCGCGAGATGACGCCGTCGTCGCCTCAAAGATGCTTTGTTCGGTCAAGATGGACACCTCCACGCCCGGACAACTGGCGAGAGGCAAAATTTAACTATCCCTGCCCAAACTAATAAATTGTTTTTTTCCTTCTTTATGAACATTTATTTACGTTTTATAGCGACTGGCAAGCAGCGTTAAGGTGCATTACCGTGACCTACCATGTTGGAGTGTGGACCAGAGGTCTCTATACCTGCTCATTAAATTCTATTGATCAACCCAGTTTCTTGCAAATAAAGGAATTGCTTCCTTAATACATTTTTTTCTCAATTCTTCCTGTCCAAGCTTCCTGATTTCCCTCCTTAATGTTTCTAGTTCTTGAAATGGTGAAGAATGACATGTTCTGATTCCTGTAATTGACAGTGTTCACATTACCCTGTAGGGGGCTTGTTTATTAAGTACTGTTTTAATAAGTCTTATTACCCTCACCCGTGTCTTGTTCTGTCCAGCGTTTCATAAATCTCTTTTGTTTTCAGTTTTGCCTGCTGTGAGTTGGAAATGACTACAGAGACATTAATGCAGAGCACGAATCAGTAAAAAGCAAAACTTTAATTAATTTCAATCGTCTGTAAAGCTGTTGCAATTTCCATCTTCTTGTCTGTACAGATAAATGGTTCCTGGTAAATGGATCCTTGGGTCCGTCTACTAGGACACACTATAATACCACACTGTAAAAATACTCTGTTACAAGTAAAGGTCATGCATTCAAAATTCACCTTAGTGAAAGTTTACCAGTAAAATCTAAGTAATAAAGTAAAAGTAGGTTAGCCTATGTGCAGTAAAATGTCCTTAAAGTAGGCTTATTAAAACCCCTTAAAGTCCCTGTGACAGATTATTGTTCCTCATGCATTCATGTTAAAGCAGGATTTTGGAGCTCATTTTGAACTCTTTTGTATCCGACTGCAACTAATGTGTATTTTAATTATGCCCATCTGCTGATTATATTCTTCATTTATTGATTGATTGTTTGGTTTGTGTAAATTCTGAAACATGTTCACAGTGCTTGTTTTTTTCAAGTGCAAAGATAATTTAAAAAACTGCATTAAAATGATCAGGAAATAAGGATCTTTAAGGAAAAGCAGCAAATCGTCACATTTGTGAAGCTGTAAAATGTTTTTATGTGAAAAATGTCTTAAAAGATGATCAAAATAGTTGCCAATTAATTTTCTGTAAATTGATAAATTAAATTAATTGACTAATCATTTCCATTGTTTACAGAAGTAACAACAAACGTACCAATATACATATACAATTAACAACCGCTGACTTAGACCAAAAATCAAGTGATTTGTTTCTAAAAACATCTTGTATGGACAGAAATAGTGTTTTAAAGAAAACTCCCAATAAAAGTCAATGTTTAAACGATAAATGTGGCCAAAACATGGACATTTGCCTGATATAATTAAAAAAAATTGTACAATAACTTTATTTTCATCAAATTTACAGTTACAATTGCATTTCAGGTGTATTTGATGATATTCAGTTGATTCATTTGAAGATGGTTTTGATGTTTTTTTGCATTGAAAATTTAACTTTTTCACCAGGCGAGGATGAAAATATCAAATTTTTCCTCATGGCATCTCCATTTAGTCTGCAATGGTAAAATATGTTTATTTAAAATGGATTTATATTAAAAGAGACCAGAATTATGCATCTAGGCCAAATGGTTGAGGAGTTATTCCTGATTCATTTTAGGTTTGTAATTTTAGGCGTTTTTCCTGGAAAAAGGTGGCAGTTTCCAACAACATATTTTTTTAAATAAATTCTTCATGTGTTTTGTTTAAAAAATCTTGTATACAGTATATATTATACAATACAATATTGAACTGGGATGTCGGCTACTGAAGTAGTTTGGCACCATTGAAAGAACTGACTCAAAGAAAGTACTTATTTACAGTACACGAATATACTTATTCAATGTTTTTGGATTGTATTCTTTCAATGGAAATAGTCGGTAGATTCTCAGTATTAAAAGACTGATCAAGATAAAGAACTCATATCAAAGGTTACTCACATTAGTATCACCTTCAATATTTAAATGGTGGAATGTACATTTACTCAAGTACTTAAGTACAATTTTAAGATACTTGCAATTTACTTGAGTATTTTACGTTTTATGCTACTTAATACTTATAATGTACTTTTTTTACTGCAACACAGCTTTAATACTTTGCAGATTATGATTGTACATAAAATGTATGATTAAATGATAAAGTGACATTTTGTTGTAGTTTAAAGAACCCAACAGTGTATAATGTTGTAAAAATGAGCTCCACCTAAACCAGCTGTTTCAATGCATCGATATAACTCTCTCAGAGGGGCGACTCTGCCTAAACAGTACTTTAATTGTAAGTAAATGCTGCGGTTTGTAACTTTTACTTGTAACAGAGTACTTTTGCAGAGTGGTAGTACTTCTTCCACCACTAGAGTAAAAGAGTACTGATGGCGTTGCAGCACCCTCAGAAACTGAAAACAAAGATCATCTATTTTTCTGGGTCCCTTGACAAACAGCACAACTCCATGAAGTCAAAATATAAAACATAATTTATTAATTTAGACAAAACTAAAAGTACAGTAGTAGTAGGGGAGACCGGGTATGGTTGTAACCCTTTTTGCTTCAGCAACTACCCTGGAGTGCAGGCTTGGTGAGCCCAGACTGCAAAGGGCACTCTGTAAAATATTAAAATCAAGAAAGTCCCTAGTTTTATGTATAGAGGATCTTCCCATGTTACAACCATACCCGGTCTCCCCGAATAATAGTAGTACAGAGAATATGACACAAACCTCACAGAAGAAATACCACAAAACTTTATACTGTATTTGTATCAAGCCTGAAATAAATGGTCGGTTAATCAGCAGCTACACTTAACTAGAACTATTACAAATGGCAAATAAAAAAATATATATATATATAAAACTCTTCCTGAGCATTTTAAACATAAATAGTGCAAAGAATAAAGGTTGCTGCACCACATTAAAGTGCGACTGTCCCTCTGTCCCCCGTGCAGCTGTGGGACTCTGATTCCTGTCTGGTTCATCTTCTCCAGACTTACAATCAGAAAGTGAAGCAAAGGCAAAGCTGGAATTACAGGTCTGCTTTAAATGCATTGATTGTCTTTGACTGGCTGCAGCTACAGACCAACAAACTCACTGGAATTACTTTGGCAAAATCAGGCGCCTACATCACCCACAATGCTACTTGATCACCGACAGTTATGCTCCGTTCCGGGCAACTCAGAAGTTTTAAAAAAGTAGGCCAACATGGAACGCCACCTGAAGTCGGATTTCCTACTCGTGAACTCGGAGAAAAAAAAAAAGTTCCGACTTCACGAGCAGCTGAATGACGTCACACAACAATGGCAGCTCCTATGGAAGCACACATAGTAAATGCTAAACAACAACAACCTAAAAGGCATCATAAAGCATATTTGCATGTATTTAAATAGAAGTATGAATACTATCATATAGTAAAACCTGTTCTGCATGTAAATTGACGTACAAATGTGTTGCTGGGTAACTGGTCACACTAAAAAATAAATAAATCTCCAAGTCATCTTCACTGCAGAAAAGTTATTCAGTAAAATGTAAAAACAAAAGCATTTGAAAACATTAGGAAGTATAGCCTACTACAAGTTTTCATTTAAATAGTCATAATTTTACTTTCTGAGCCGTCTGGAACGCAGCATAAGCCGAGGAGCCAAGAAGTTAAGCATTGATTTTAGGTAGAACCGTTTTTTGTAAGCATCATTCATGGAGAAAATGTTGAATCTGTCGAGACGTACAAAGTACTTAGGAACCATGTTTGACTCCATGAGTCATTCTGACCACGTTCTTAGTCAGGAATTCTGTTTAATGCCCTCAGGACGGCGCTAACTCGCCCTCCCAAGGAAAACTAATAGATATGCAAATTATTTTATTTGTTCTGCCATCAGGCTTTTAGATACTGCTTGCATTGTAAACCTCTGTATTTACTTAGTATTTATTATCCATTTATGTATTTATCTTCTTGAATCATGGTCACTTGGTCCATGTATTGTGACCTGTGTATTAGCTGCTTTGTTCTGGTTTCTGAATGCTTCACTGATTGTTGTCTTTGTCTTGTTTAATACGACTGGCAGGCTAAAACTGAATTGCCCTACGGGGATAAATAAAGTTGTCTGAATTTAATTTAATAAAGCCCTGAACGCTCACAGACTTAAGGTTTAGTGTGCAAGTTTTAGTGGCATCTAGTGGTGACGGCTCACGGTGCATTCAATGCTCCTCGGATGTTCCCATTTCCTGAGATGTGAAGTCGTTCTTCTGACTTCAGTGTGTGTTGATGTGCTCTGAAGTCTGAATGTGGAATCAACATGGACGCTACTATAAAGATGTGCTGGATTAACATTATCAGAGCGAATAAACACGCAGATATCTAGTTCACTCTACATGGACCGCAAACTAACCGTAATAACCATATTACATGTTTGCAAAATATGTATATGCAATGATTTTGCACATATCAAAAGTTTCTAACCATCAACCTTGTTGTCTGCCATGTTTCTAGGTGTATGACGTCAACAAGTTTTCTCAAGACTTAACTTCAGCAGATTCACCTTTAACCATATTTATGAAGATTCTGCATTGATGTGGGAAAATTTTGCTTTTTAAAAACAAGTATTTTAATAAATGATTCTGATTATTCCCAAACCACATGAATGCATCAGTCACCGCTCATCCCTCCCTTTGCAAGCGAGCAGGAGAAGCCGCGGTGGCCGACACGCTCTGTCGGCTCGTGTTAAATAATACCTGTGGTCCTCCATTTGTCCAAATTTCACTTCTCTTCTTACTTCTAACAAACTAATACTACTACTAACATTACTTGTTCTTCTTTGTACAGATTCAACATAGTGACAAAACTCACTCTGTAGCGTTGTTTGTTGTCGGCTGCTGTAGAAAAATGGCGGCGCAGCGTAGCGACTTCCATGTAAGAGGACCCGCGGTGTATGTAGTAGGGCTGACCCTGAATAGTCGAATATTCGATAGGCGGAGCCTGATTCGGCTGTCTAACAGTTGAAGCTTCGCAATGAAACAAGGATCACGCCATTTTGACGATATGGGGGTGCTGGTTTTACATTGAACTACCAGTTTTCTCCCAATAAGTTAATATACAGCCTGTTACAATAGACATTTCAACGTTTAATGCTGTAAATAAACATGTGAAAAGAATAAAAGCTAGCTGGAAATTTACAGTTTTAGTTGAATGAAAAGAGACTATATTATATTGCGTTTCTGTCAATAGATCCTCAGAAATATTACACACTGGCCCTTTAACAGAAGCTGCAGGAGCTCAAAATGCTATAAGGAGGAAGGCAACAGCCCTTTGTAATATTTTCACGTTATCTTGACGACGCTGAGACGTGTTGCACACTTTTTTACTTTCTTTGTGGCCAAGGCACTTAAGGGACCGACTGCCTGATTTATAGCCTTGAAGTATTGCCTACAAAGAAACATCAGTTTGACAGGAACGCGTGACTGCAGGGCAGGTCAGTTTCTCTTTAAGGCAGGTGAGCTCATCACATGCAGTCTAGCGCTCAAAGTTATCAGCAGCTGATTTGATAGCAGAACAAAATAAAAGTTTACATCATACATTTAGTGCTTGGACTGAGTTTGTTCTATCAACTACTTTTAGTCTTTTTTTGGTTTTGTGCTCCTCACGTGGATTTCTCCATGGATGTTTTTCTCACTTCAGTTTAATGCTGTTAAACTTCAGGGAAGCACAATGTGACTTGATTTCTCTGCAGCAGCTGGTTGTTGCATCTTGTAGTCACTCTGGTTCAGTATGGAGTGAAGCATTTGCTTCTCCCACACTTTGTTCCTCTTCATTCGTTCCTTCAGAGGTTTGACTTTTCTGCGAACACCTGAAAAGAATTAATTGGTGAAACATATCAAAGTGAAACTCAAGACAAACTTTCATTTATGCATCTTCAGTATAAATAACAAAATTCATGCAGCAAACATGAAGCCTTCATTTGATTTGGTTAGATTTTCTGTTTATCTTCAGACTGCTGAACCACAATTGTTCAGCACTCCGTCTGTACATTAAAATACGGGTTAAGTTATGTAGTATTTGGTCAGGGCTCCTTTAGCATTAATTACTTCATCAATGCAGACCAGACTGGAGAAAGCACAACACCAGCTACTGAACGAGAGAGTGAGACAGATACACTTCACAATTGAAGCCCTGAACGAAGAAATGGACAACATACACCACAAACTAGAAACATATCTGCCCAGTACAGCACTGGGAAAGGTCATGGACTTCATCAAGAAAGCACAGCTATCTCAGCACATCAAGAGCAAAGAAAGACAGACCCGGAAATTCCAAAACCTACAGTCCAGAGCGAGCTGCACTAACAGAACAGGAGAATTGTTTTGGAGGAGAAAGGACAACAACCCCACAACACTTGAAACAGACAACAGATGGGTGAAAAACTTGTCAGATAGGGAACTCACCCAACCAGAGAAAGACGTTCTGTCCAAAGGATTAAACTTCGCCATTACACCACAGCAACTACCGATAGTAGACCTCATCACAGCCACAGAATCGGCCATTAGGAAAAACAAATTAACAGAAACGGAAGCGGAACAGCTCAGACTAAAGGTATCTGCAGCCCTTTCTAATGCGAAGGCCCCCCCTTCCAACCTCACCATCCAAGAAATGAAGGCTGTGACATCTCTGAGCAAGGATCAAAACATCACTATCCTACCTGCTGACAAAGGAAGATGCACGGTAGTACTTAACACAGCGGACTACCAGAACAAAGTCAACACACTACTAATGGACACAAACACATATGAGACACTGAGACGAGACCCAACCAGCGGATACAAGAAAAAGGCCATAGAATGTCTACAACAGTTACAGAAGGACAACACCATCACCCGTGAACAATATTACCGTCTGTATCCTGGAGAAGCCATTCCATGCATTTATGGACTACCCAAGATACACAAAGAAGGAGCCCCACTCA
>NC_060150.1:47072717-47080270 GCF_021292245.1 Micropterus dolomieu | reverse complement strand
TTATGATCTCCAGGTTTTTATGGTTGACAGAACTGAATCGTGTCATGCTATTTAACCTGTTTTTAAGTGGACACCGGGACAAGACATATCCTGTACCTGACATGGAGCCAAGGATTGCTTGTCAAATTTTTTGAATTTTGTCTATGAAGAAGGAGGCAAATTCATTGCAGGAAAACATCCGCGATGAGAAAAGCAAACCCCGAAAAGACAGATCAACAAGTCCTGGGCCTCGACCAAGCACCGAGCACCAGTGATGTGGCGTCACCTGACGAGGAGAGTGAACTGAGGTCGTCCAGGTTAAAGATGACATTTGAGGCTGCACTACTATCATGTGTTGGAGGATACACTACACAAAGCTGCGGCGACGAAACAGCTTCACTATGAGGGCAAGAGGATACAAATCTTCCCCGACTAAACGCCTGCCATGACTAAACGGAGGGCATTATTCAGTTGCACCAGCGAACTACTGCGAGACCAGCCCGGCGTCAGGTATGGCTTACTCTACCCGGCAAGACTCCCGGTGACCCGCAACGGTACACAGCTTTTCTTTGCTGACCTGGTAAAAGCCCAGGAATACGCAGAACGTCTCTCCGCCTCAGACTCAACCACCACTGCAGAATACAGCCTATGATGGGGACATGTGACTAGCGCAACACTAACTGTGAAGTCACACGCATTACACACATCAGACATCGTATTATCCTACGGTAAGACTGCCCCAATCCGTTGGCTATAACGTTTTACCTTGCTTTCTAACCCAAGATGTTCTACATTGTTTGATTTTCAAAATGTTGAACTAGCTTAGTAATGCTGAATGAAATTTTGTATCTTCAACCTGTTGATTTCTCCTGTCAGCCAGTTCACTCCTGATGTTTATGGTCGATGAGAGCATTAGATCTGATCTGAGAGATTAGATATGTCACGCACAATACTGATGATGGTAAAATTGCTATATTGATGATGATTTGCTGATATTGGATAATGTAAATAACGACTCCATAGGGGAGAAGGGACTCACATTTAGCAGTTGGAATGTACGTGGGGTAAACAACCCAGTCAAGAGGGGGAAGGTTCTGGCTCACTTAAAATCACTGGCTTCAGATGTCATGTTCTTCCAAGGGACCCATCTGAATAATAACTCTCACTGTAGGTTAAAAACTAAATGGATAAGTTGAAATCATTCAACTTTCTCAACCAAAGCAAGAGGTGCAGCTATTGTCTTGTCAATGTCAAACCCTGACAGGCTCACAGTGACACCATCTGAGCTCTGATTTCTCTGGAACTGACATCAGACCAGTCAGACTGTGTACTTTGATACGAGGAAGCACTTATAATCATCCTTATCTTTCATCAGTGTAGTTATGAGGAAATAAACTTGGCCGTCGGTGTGATCAGAGAAACAGGCTGAAGAGTGATTAAATTATTTATAATTTTTATGTGAATAAAAACAATATGAACATTTCTTTATTATATTGGAGGTCATTTACTTAGCAGTGATGGTTGGTTGCATGTTTGCCTGTACAAGTGCAAGTTTGAGGTACCATTTTCTGCTACTTTATACTTCTACTCCACTGGTAGAAGGAAAAACAAATGGAAAACAAGCTCGAGCCCTAATATCCTTTTTCATTTAGCTTTCATGAAGCCTGAGAGGCAAAATCCAGGGCAAAAAAAGGAATTAAAAAGCCTCAGGGTTTAGCAGAGGACTGTGTGTGTTGATTAGATTTGATTGACAGGGGCAACATCAGCAAACAACCCTACAACTGTCATCACAAGTTGTTTCAAATATTGCTGAATCCTGATTGGTGCACAGAATCAGGAGCCTCAGATTCTTTGTGTGTCAGCTGGTTGGTGTTTTTTTGATGTTTGCAAATGTGAATCTGCAGCACTAAAGTCTGAAGAGAATTGATAAAGCCCTTCAGATGGGGCCCTGTGTCAGGGGCCACACGGAGGGAGGACAGGGGCCCTACAGCCCATCTGGACACGGTCGACACTAGTTACGTTTCTGCAGGCCTCAAGTCTTTATTACTTTATTAGATGGAAAACTAACATTAGCTGACTGGGCACAAACAGCAGACAGCATGTACAGTATAGCTGATGTAGCTGTTTTCATTGATGGAGTATTATGACTGCTACTTTTCAGAGACGTGTCTGTGCTCGTCCCTGAGGATTAATATGATTTCTCTGGAACTGACCTGGTTTACCATCAGACCAGTCAGACTGCATAGAGACTGTGAGAGTGTGACAGCAGTGGTGGAAAATAACAAAGACATTTACACAAGTATTGGATGTAAGTACAATTTGAAACACTTCTTCTTTACTTGAGTATTTCCATTTGATGCTGTTTACAGTTTTTCTCCTGTTTTGATGCATGTTAGAAACCACAGGCCCAGTTTTTCAGAAAGACGCCCTCAGACCTTCCCACCTTCCCCAGTCACCTGACTCCCACATCCACTTGCTCACCTGTTTGTCAGTATATATACCAGCCCTCTTCCTCCATCACTGGACACATCCTTAAAACTGCTTCTTGCCTTTAAGCTTGAGCCTCTTGAACTTGAACCTGACGTGTTCCTGTTAACCTGTGGATTCTCAGCCACCTCTGCAGCCTTTACCTGTAAGTCTTTGTATCATAATAACCTCCATTTAAGTCACTGAACAGTCTCTGTGTTCTGCTGCGTGTCTGCATTTGGGTGCTTTTCACTTGCTGCCTTCGTGCCCATCTTGTGACAGAAGTGAGTTTCTAAACAGAACCATCGTTGCTACGATCAGATGTTCTATCACAAGAGTGGAAAACATTTTGCAGATTTGTTAATTAACTAGATTTTCTCAATATGTTGACATATTGTTGCTGTAGGCCTAAATGAGCTGCACATAAAGATCATTTCTGAGCAAAGGCATCGAAGTGGGTGGGGAGTGGGACTGATTACCCAGGATCCCAATGGGGGGATGGGCCTTGAAAAGAACACCCCAAATTCAAATGATTCATAATTGTTTAGTCCGCCTTGTGACATAATTGGGAAATCAGGTTACCAAAAAAGAAAAGGAAGAAAGGAGAGGGAAAGAAAACAAAGTGAAGGAAAACAGGCTGCCAACTAATTTCTTTCAAAAGAAAGGTGAGCACGATCACAACTAAAGTTAAATAATGGTTTAATCTTAAATTGAAGGCAGTAATCGAGCTTGATACACATTTGCATAGTAGGCTGGAACATAAATTATTATAAGCATCATAAATTAAACTTTCTAAAGGTTTAATTATTTTGCTTTCAGGAGATTTCAAACTGTGCAGACTGAAGCACAAAACACAAATTATTATCACTTGTTTAAAAGTGGTAAGAACGGTTCATTAGTGACTACCCTGATCACCACCACCACAGTTTAATGTGTACAGTTGTTGACTCAGTTTTTTCATTTTTCAAAGGATGTGTGAGAGACAGGGACCAAGAGAGGGCGGGGGGGGGGGACAAGCAGAGACTGCTTATATATAGTCTGTTCCACAGAAACTCAGCAGTCAGACCAGTTTGAGAGAGAGGATGGGAATAACCAGTTGTTCAGGATGTAAAGATGGTTTCATTAATGTAGCTGATGCAAGTTCACTTGAGTCTGAAAGAAAACAAAATTGTGGTGAATTAATGCAGCACTTAACTGAACCTGATGTATTTATTTATTATTGATCTTCAGGACAATAAAAACAACTTACAAAGTGCTCTGCAGGAATCAAGCTTAGAATAAATTAAATAAAATAATAAATCAAAAACACAGTAACAATTTTGTTTAAAAAGAATTACACTGAAACACAGAATAAAAACAGCGAAAACAGTTGAAGAGAATGTAATTGTAAAATAATGTGTTTTATTAATTGAAATGTAAAAACAGAGCTGGCCTGTCAGATCTCCACTGGCTGGTGGTTCCAGAGTCGAGGGTCCCTGAATGCACCGCTTTGGTTTTTTATCCTCTACCAGAGAATCTATGGAAGACCTAAGCGGCCATCAACATAATAATCTTGTGATCTCGAAATAACAAATGTTGTTTACTGTGATAACATAATTTTCTTATGATCTTGAGATAACAAACCATAGATAAATACAGGTTAGCTCAGTTGGTTCACTAAAAACAAGACCGGAATTACCATTGAGAAACGTTCCTGCCGACCTCTGTGTTAAATTACTGTTTTGTTATCCCGAGATCACAAGAAAATTTTCCCGCTATCACAGGAAAACAAATCGTTCGTTATCTCGAAATGTAAAAAAATCGAATCCATGGCCGCTTAGGGCTTCCATACATAACATACATACATAACATTTTGTTTGAGCTGAACCACACAGATGAAGGCAGCCTAACTGGACCTGGTGCTGAGATCTTTTTCAACTATTCTCTCCAAGGTCAAGGAGGATCTTTACATGATAACTGAGCAAACTGCCTCTGCTGAGGAAGAGCTTGTGATGCGATAGGAAGCTTACTGAGTGCACTTTGGTCGTGTCAACTAGAATTACATGGAGTAAAGAAATGCAGTGGTGTTGGCAGTAGAAACAGCAGCAAACAGGCAGAGCAGAGACACACCAACACAACTGTCACACAGCTATAACAATATTCTCTGATTTACCAGGAAGCCAAGATGACGGAGATGGACCTCATCAACATCCTGGACAATTTAAAAGATGACGAATTTGAAAACTTCAAGTGGTACCTGAAGAATGAAAAGGTGGACAACATCCAGCCCATCAAAGTGCACCAGCTGTCGAAGGCAGAGAGGCGGGACGCAGTGGATCTGATGGTGCAGAAATATGAGTTTGATGGAGCTGTGGAGGTGATGAGGAGCATTTTAAAAAAGATCAGCAGGAATGATCTGGTGAAGACATTACCGAAGACGGACTCAGGAGCAGGTCAGTCACAGGAAGAGAAACACACGACGTCTTTCTGTAACGTCTTATCAGTTTGTTTCAGCCTGTCCTGCCTCCACACTGCAGATCTGTGAACTCTGTTTACTGATCACTCTTTATGTTTCAGGACTTTGGATTCAGACATTACTGAGTCCTGCTTCAGTAAAGTTGCATTTCCAAATGATTGTTGCTCACAAATTAACTACTAGCACATTGCAACCTTTAATGAAGCAGCTTTTGGAGCAGAGAGGGGTCACTTACAAAAGCTGCTTTTGTTATTCTTGCTCAACTGTCTCACACACAAAGACTCAGCACTTGAAGATGTGCAGGTGTTTTACACACTGAAGTTTAAACTGCATCCACAGAGCAGCCTCAAAAGATTATTTTCATTATTACTTAATCTGCTGAATATTTCCTCAATGAATTGATGAACTGTTTAGTCTATAAATGTCTAAACAGTAAAAAGAAAAACGCCCATCCCAGTTCCCAAGGCGACGTCGTCGATGTTTTTTTTGTTTGACCAACAATCAAAACCCAAATATTAATTTTACTTTCATGTAAAAGGGAGAAAATCTGAGTTTTTACACTCCAGAAACTGTAATCAGGTCATGTTTGCCCTATTTGATTAAAAATATCTGTAATCAATTATTGATTTATCAAAACACCTTCAGATGAATTTTATGATGAACTGTAATTTTTTAAGGGCACATCCTACATTACTGTGAGTCTTGGAGGAATCCGCTATGAGCTCTCTGTCTAAAGTTACAGCTGGTTATTGAACATGTGTTCTTGTCTTATTCATCTTCCAGGTCCTGGTCCAGCAGGAACCTCGAGTGTCCCAGAAGGGAATTCGGGTGTCAAAAAGCTGATGTCTATTAGGACAGAGTTTATCGACAGAGTGTCTGACCCTGTTCTACGCAAGCTGCTGGATCAGCTCCTGCAGCGCGGTGTGATCACCGATGATGAGATGGAGTGTTTCCGAACATCAAACAGGGCAGAAAATGCACGAAAGGTGATCGACGCGGTGCGAAAAAAAGGATCTGCAGCCAGTTCAGCTCTGATCGCTGCTCTCTGTGACGTGGATCAGTGCCTTTCAGCAGAGCTCCAGCTGATGTGAGGCAGAACCTGTTTCTAAAAAGTACTGGATGAATTTTTAACAATCCGTTGTATTTTATAAGCTCATCAGCTTTTGTGTACAATCTAACTGCAGCTGTCAGATAAATTTACTTGAGTATTTTCATGTTATGCTACGTTGTACATTTACTCCACTACGTTGGAAGTAATGTACTTTTTACTGCACTACATGTACCTGAAAGCTGTTAGCCTGCTAGTTGTTCTGCAGGTTCAGATTTTAAAACATGAAACATGAAATAAAATATGATGGATTTTTAGAGATTACACAACCCAAGAATATGTAAAGTATTTAACTGATCTCCACCACCTGAATCAGCTGCAGCCTTAAAATACAGCTTAGATCTGCACCTTTCAATACTTCTGTACTTTTACTTCAATAAAAATTTTAAATGCAGAATTTTTACTTGTACCTGAGTATGTTTACGCTGTGATGTTACTACATTTAACTAAAAGATCAAAGTACTTCTTCCACCATCAACCAGGTTAAAACTAAGAAAAGGAGCCACAATAAGTAAACAGAAAATATTAACACTCACTACTAGTACTAGTACTTTTAATCTGCTGTTACTATGAGTACTATTAAAAGACAAACATTACCACTTCCGCCCTGATAATACTTTGTGTGTCAGTGAATGAACGTGATTGTGGTTGTAATGTGATGTTTTGGACAGTAGGTGGCGCTGCTGTTTAAAGAAAGACATTCAAACTGAGCTTGTGGAGCTCTGTGGACAACAGAACTAGCCTCAGCCCAGACCAAATCTGCAAATTACTCGACCTCTGTCTAAACACCACCTACTTCCAGTACAACGGTGGATTCTACAGACAGAAGCATGGCTGTGCTACGGGCTCACCGGTATCCCCGATTGTGGCGAACATCTACATGGAAGAAGTGGAGAATAAAGCCCTCAACTCCTTCAGAGAAACAGCACCGAGCCACTGGTACAGATATGTGGACGACACCTGGGTCAAAATTAAAAGCCAGGAAGTGCAAGCCTTCACAGAACACATCAACTCTGTGGACAGTAACATCAAGTTCACACGAGAAGATGTTCACAACAACAGTTTGGCCTTCCTGGACTGCGCTGGACACATTGAAGAGGACAGGAGCCTGCAGATTGGTGTTTACAGAAAACCCACACAGACCAATACCTACTGTTCGATTCCCACCACCCACTGGAGCACAAGCTAGGGGTCATGAGAACACTGCACCACAGAGCGGAAAACATACCAACAAGCGCCCAAGCCAGAGAGAAGGAACAGAACCACCTGAAGGGGGCACTTACAGCCTGTGGATACCCTAAATGGACCTTTGTGAAAACAGCCACAAGATCCAAGAAGAACAAAACTACAGGGGAGCAGGAAAAGAAGGTCAAACGCAACAACATTGTGATTCCATACGTGTCTGGAGTATCAGAGAAACTCAGGAGGATTTTCAACAAACACAACCTCCCTGTGTTTTTTAAACCCAAGAACACACTAAGACAGATGCTGGTCCACCCCAAAGACCGCACACCCAAACACAAGAAAAGCAATCTAGTGTATGCG
>NC_060150.1:47065903-47072697 GCF_021292245.1 Micropterus dolomieu | reverse complement strand
AACGACCCCACTGAGGTTAAATAGCTGAGTTTCCCTGCCAGTCAGTCAGAACTGAAGAAGTCCTTTGGATGAGGGACGAAACGTCTTCCAGTATCTTCTACCAAGTCCAGTTGCCCTTGATTTTAACCTTCGTTGGATAACTATGACCTGGATGACTGGGAATCTTCATAAATAATCCATCTCTCAAAACAGAATATTAGAAAAAAGAATGTATAATACAGAAATATCGGCCTTCTCAAAAGTTCTGGTTAAGTTATGTCGTATTTGGTCAGGGCTCCTTTAGCATTAATTACTTCATCAATGCAGCGTGGCACAGAGGGCATCAGCCTGTGGAACCACTGGAAGCCCAAGTTGCTTTGATAGCAGCCTTCAGCTCGTCTCAATTATCCTCTTGACAACAGAGAAATCAGCTTCTTCATAAAGCTTGTCAGCAGATGGAAGCACGAAGTGCTCTAAAATCTCCAGGTAGACTCTGCACTGACTCTGGATGTGATAAAACACAATGGACCAACAACAGCAGATGACACGACACTACAAATCCTCACCGACTATGGAAACTTCACACTGGACTTGAATTCTGTGCTTCTCCACTCGTCCGCTGACTCTGGGACCTTGATTTCCAAATGAAATGTTAAATTTACTTTCATCCGAAAAGAGGACTATGAACCACTGAGCAACGGTCCAGTTCTTTTCCTCCTTAGACCAGGTAAGACTCTTCTTTCCAGGAATATAATTGCACTCTGAACAGCCAGCCCAAAACGTAATTATCAAGATTAAAACAAAAAAAAGGCCTGAAATATTTCACTTTGTGTGTAATGAATCTATAATATACGAAAGTTTTACTTTTTGAATAAACTTATAGAAATAAATGAACTTTTCCACGATATTCTAATTTTATGAGACGCACCTGTCAACTTACCACAAGGTGGTTTCACAGCTCCTTGTCTGTTCTTCTTCCTTTTTCTTCATCATCATCATCAGTATAAACAACATACACAATAAATAATTAGCTGATTGAAGGCAGAATGTGTTTTCTTACCCTTTTATATTTACAGTACAGCACAACAAGGCCTGCTGCTAGAACTACAACCAAAATGGCTCCAACCACCAAACCTACAATAACACCCGTGACACCAGTTTGACTCCCTGAAACAGAAAAAGATTCAGTTTATTGAACTTGAACTGACTGATAATTACTGTAGCATCAACATGTGAGGTTGCAGTCTGTTAATAATGCTAATATGTTCATGTTGCCAGGTGGGAATCACACATTCAGTGTTAGTTTGAAGAACTTCTGGAGAGTTTTAGACTTGTTCACTTATTCATCTCAGAGAGCAGAAACATTTTCTCTGCTTAAGGTGATCAGCTTGATGTTTAGAGCGATCATAATACAGTTACACTTAACACCCTCGCGAACAACAACTTTACTAGGGCTGCATCTAATGATTATTTAAGTATTCGAGGCTTCTATAGATTTCAATGATTCATCGATGTGTCGTTTAAGAAGTACTTTTGCTTGGCGGCAGCAGCGCCCCCCTCCGGTAACGGGATCAGCTCTGCACGTTTTTAGATATAGATAGATATTTTTCAGTCCTTTCGGAAATTCACAGTGTGTCATACAGCAAACATCAGACCAACAACCAGACAGCTGCTTTACAAACACAAACATCACCCGAGTGCCATACAAGTTAAACTAAAGGCTCATGCAGACTACACGACTTTCAGCGTCAGCCGAGTCGTTCACACAACTTGCAGCCATATGACGGCAGTCTTGAAGTCGTTGTGGCGTTCACACTACGTGACTGATCGGTGACAGGGAGTCACAAACACTATACAAGCTGACAGATGCCGTCGTGCTGTTGCCGAGGCGACACAAGATTCGTTTTACGGTGGACGGACGGTAACATTACAGAGTTGTTGTTTTCATTAGCTTGAAATAATCCCAGACTTTGGACACTTTCTTCTTTGTCCCTCACTATTTTCTCTCTTCGTCCACTTTGCAAACAGCTCCATCATAATCACGTCGTGGTCACAGCATAAGCGCGATGTGCTAATATTAAACCTGTCATTTTATACTGATCTGCACCCAGTAATTCATTTTCAATGAGAGGCGAGCGGGGAGGAAGAAAATGGCAATTTGACAGGCGGGCGCCATCCCACTAAACTGTCTTCGCTGCCAGAGTTGAATTGTCTTCAACTTTTTTTGTACGCAGCACAACTCAATGGAGGAGAGTCTGATCCTCTCAGTTTGTGAGTTTGCAGAAATAATTGTTAACTGAACAGTTCTCAGACATCAACAGCAGGGAATTCTTATGGCAGAAAGAAAATACAGCTTTGTACAGTAGTTGCCATGTTTACTCTCAATAGAGCGCCTGGCGTTTACACGCGGAGCGCCTGTCTGCCTGTCTGTTCACATGTGGAGCAGCGCAACCCAGTGGGTCCAAGCGAGTACGCAGGCGGGGAGTCGACTCCCATCTGAAAGGATCTTTATGCTGTTTTAAACTCGCATTGCTTTTATCGCGCGAGTTGGACCGCTGGACTAAAGACACTCCTCCAGCGTAGTCGCTTGGCCCCACAGGGTTGCTCTGCGCTCCTCATGACATGACAAACATTTTGCTGCGCAAAAATTTAGGTGCAATAAACGATCAAACTGATGCCGAAATTTGTTAAAAATACTGAGTCATGCTTTGTCAGGTCTGTCAGCAAGATGACAGGATTACAATTTTTAAAATGATTGAGGCTTGTCTTTGACTGCTGAATTGTGCCTATAGAAAAATCAAGACATTTAGATATAAATGTTGTCGGTCAGTTTATAGTCAGTATATTTGCTGCACAAACGGTTAAAATTCCAACACAAAGTAGCGAGAGAAGAACATGACACAGTTGATCACGACACCTGTGGCTCTCTTTGCTGTCCCCCTCGCTCAGAGACACTTTGCTGTGTTTGACTGTCTCTCTGCTCCAGGATGTTTCCCTCTGAAGCAGCTGTGAGCTGCACTTTTTCAGACGAGCTGCAGTTTACATTTGGATCTGTGGTTTGATATCTGTCTGGTCAGTTTCTGGTTTTCTACCTCTGATGAAGAGCAGTGCGCTCGTCTCATCCAGTACAATCCCAGACGGGCTCTGTGTCTGTCAGACGGTCTAAAGGAGGAAACCTAAAACCATATCAGCAGAACAATAACGCAGTAGTAGCAGATTTTGTTACAATATTATGACTTAGCAGTTATGAAATTAAATGAGAAAAGTTGATCTACAGGAGAAACAGCAATACAGAATGCCTGACAGCCTTACTGCATTATATTTCTGTCAGGGTTTGGTGAGCGCAAAGCAGGAGAGAACCCAAACGCACTGGAGCAGAGATGCAGTTCAGGAATTTTAATTCCAACAAACAAGGCAAGACAACAGGCATGAACAAAACTCACGGGTTGTGGAGAAAAGGCAAAAGGCAAAAACTGGCAGCGCCAAAACATGCACTACACTCATCATTCAACAATGACCAGGCAAAGACTGAGGGAAACAAGCATGCATATATACACAGGGTTAACAATCACACAAGTTACTGAACACTAAACATATCAGAGTAATATAAATAAACTAATACAAGCAGATAGATCACAAATAAACGAACACCAACAAGGAACACAGACAGAAGCTAAGATTAAACAGAGCAGACATGAGCAAAACAACACAGAAGTACACAGACCTGGGGTCTCATTTATAAAACTGTGCGTAGAATCCTCACTAAAAGTGTACATGCACTCAAAAGCCAAAAATGGCGTACGCCAAAAAATATTCAGACTTATAAAACCGTGCATACGCACACTTGTAAGCAAATTCCCTTTATAAATCACAATCAACTTGAAATGTGAGGGAGGCGCCATGTCCGACCCTTAGTTTCCTATAAATGGTCAGTGAAACGCCCCTCATTAATATTAATACGTTCTGACTGCATGAAGAAAAGGAGGCGAAATCTGACAGAGAAGCTACAAAACGACATTTAACTCAGTGTGACACTGATGTTCCTTTTGGTGAAGCTGAAGCTGTTTGGTGGGTAAAAAACGTACTTTCATACAACGCTTGTGCACCGGAGGAAAGGGAGAACCGGAGCTCCACCCCTTCATAACCGATCTGCAGGAAGGGGCGTCCCTCTTGAGTAGTGACGTCACTGACCGAAGGGGGACACACACACGCAAGACGGGATAGTAGGACAAGTAGGCCTATTAATTAATAATTAAGATTCCTGATTAAACTGTACAACATATTTGAGGTGTTCTTTTGCAGAAATCTCCATTTGTGTTTATGATCCTCAGTCATGGTTCTTTTGTGCGCCGCAAATTATGTTAAAGTATGTTTTTTTATTGCGCACTTCAGGGAAAAATCTATCAAACAAGTGTATTATTATTTATAAAGGCTTTAAGCGTATAATACTCAGAGGTAATATTTTGATATATTTTACACAGTAGTAGGCCTGTTCATTTCAAACAGTTTCATCCTTCTGCCATGTGAGTCGCAGTTTTTCATTTCTCCTCTTTATGTGCGTACGCATGGTTCAGAGTTTACTTACGGGACGCACATTTTCCCGTCAAGTTTGTTTTTTATAGATCACAACCTTTGCTTGGGAAGTGGCGTACGCACGTTTCCAGCCCTGTTTTGTACGTACGCAACATTTATAAATAAGACCCCAGGAGTAAACACTTAAGACATGAACTAAAGGTACAGGACTAAGAACTAAGACATTGAACTAGGAGCTAAGATACGAGACAAGACAGATACGAAGTAACATAAAGATGCGGATGAATAAAATAATAAAGGCTACACAGACTTAAGCAGAATGATCAAAATCAGATTAATTAATGAAACTGGCTGAGAACATAAATTGACATCTAGCAAACAGACAGAATCCAAGCATGATGGTGCAGAACTTACACATGAGAGACAGGCATCTTGTTTGTTGAAAAAAACGTGAAAGATATCTGGGCTGGGCCCCCAATGTTTCAAGAGCCTGGAAACGTCCCTGAAGTAATCTCCTGTTGTGTCCGGTCTGTATAAATCTGAAGTCGTCCCACTGAGCTCTGGAAGCTACAACAACAACAATGGGACCGGAAAAACAGCAACTCGCTGCTGAGAAGCATGGCGTGGGGATTAAGGGCACTGCCTTCGAATAGTTTAGGTCATACTTGTCAGACAAAGACAGTTTTGGTGGCTCTATTTCACCTTCTGTGTCCCTCACATGTGGAGTACCCCAGGGTTCAATTCTCGGGCAAATTCTTTTTCACTCTATTTGCTTCCCCTTGGATCAGTCTTTAAAAGAAATAACATCAGCTTCCATCTCTACGCAGATGATTCACAAATCTACCTGCCCATCAAAATAAATGATGGTAGTTCTTTAACAAGATTGGTTGACTGTTTTAATGATATTAAAGCCTGGAAGGCATTACATTTTTTAAACTTTAAGCTGAATAAAAACAGAGGTCATGGTTTTTAGACCCAGTGGCACCTCTGATGTCTCACAGATAGACCTGGGCATTTTGCAACCTTATGTTAAGTCTGTTGTAACAAACCTGGGAGTAAAAATGGATTGTTATTTTAAAATGGAGAAGCAGATCAATTCTGTTGTGAAAGCAAGTTTCTTTCAACTTAGGCTTCTTACAAAGCTTAAGCCCTTTTTATCCCTCACAGACTTTGAGAGGGTTATACATGCATTTATCACAACAACTTGTGTAGTATTTTGTCTATTTATTGTTTCATGTCAATGTACAGCACGTTGGTAAACCTGGTTGTTTTAAATGTGCTTTGGAAATAAAGTTTGATTGATTGATTTATTATTACACTTCTGTTAATACTGTAAAAAACTGAACATATCCACTCTCTATTTATATATTATATTTAGATTATTTTTATATATTTTTTTACTCATCTACTTATATTATTAGTTTAATTCTTAAATACCTTGACATGGAAGTGAGCTGTCTGTAATTTCCCCCCCGGGATCAATAAAGCATTTCTGATCCTGATAGCTATCTATAAACACCTAGAATATTCTGCTGTGTGTAGTTAGATTTTGCTTCTGAGAGTAAGTGTAATCGCTCTTAATTAATGTATTACCCGCACAGAAACTATGAATTCACGTCCCTTTTCTGGCCTCAAAGAAAGGCTACACGCACACGTCCGTGGCCGACTGAAGTCAAGCCAGCCTCCACTTCGAAAAACGACAGTCAAGTAACTTGCCAAACTCTACTCATTCATAGGTGTAAATACCAAACAAAATTAAAGCTGCAAGCAGCGTTGGGCGGGCCCTCGCACTTGTAGCGCGTCCGCGCGTGAGCCGGCCGAGTTGCATATTCTGGAGCTCTGCCGGTGCGGCTGTGAATTTCCTACGCGGTTCCGACGCCGCATGAAGGTGCTATATGTCACTTCCTGTGTCCCCTATGTGGAGCTACATAGCACTTGCCGCTATGAATATAAATCGGTATTGGCGTGTAGATGTCTGCGGGGTGGGAGAGTTATCAAGCACGTAAAGTTTGTTTCAGATGTGACCATGTACACTGAACAATAATGTACACAAACAATAAAATAAATTCCTTTTATATTTCCCTGCCTTGTTGTTTATGTGTACATACAGAGGAAGAATGTGAGAACAGCACACATTTCATCGTTACTGTGTGTTAGAGCATGGGAGAACAGTGGATACTTTTAATACAGCCCACACCCCTAATACTGTGTAACTATAACAAGTAGAGAACAGAAGAAAAAGATGTTCTTTCTTTACAACTGTCTGCATAGCTTATTCATAT
>NC_060150.1:47052475-47065803 GCF_021292245.1 Micropterus dolomieu | reverse complement strand
GTGTGTAAATCATCCAAAAATGGCCATAAAATTCAAAATGGCCGACTTCCTGTTGACTTTAGGCTATGGGTTCTTGAGGCTTTTTTGTGCGTCTTGACATGATACATGTCCCCAGAAAATTTCGTAGATGTAGGTTGAACGTGAACGAGGGGCTAATTTTTTCCAATTTTCTAGGTGGCGCTAGCGAGTCATTTTGCAACGCCCATGTGCGAAACTTGTAGAATACGAAATTTTTCACCGGTTCTGACATGTTTGCAAATTTTGGTGAGTTTTCGAGTATGTTTAGGCCATGTCATTTGGGCCTACTTTGCAGAAAAAAGAAAAAAAAAAAAAAAAAAAAAAAAAAAAAAATATAATCCGAGCAAATTCAATAGGGACCTCACACGGTCGTGCTCGGGCCCTAATAAAATAACTCCACCTTCATTCCTCATGCCATGCGCAGTCAAAAACTGCTTGCTCCCAATGTTTTGAACAAAATAAACTGGAGCTTAGATGAAAACCAACATTGGATCAAGTGATTTTTTTTTAATGCTATTTAAGAATATTTTAAAATTTTCATTTTTCGGCCCCTTCAGTATCTCCATCTTAGCCTCTTTTCTAACGCAGTTAAAGGCTCTGGAAGCTCTGACCGTATGTTGTTGTATCTCTGAAGTAAAAACTTCACTCACCTCCTTCTGCAGGAGATAACATGCAGAGAAAACTCCAGACCACCAGACACAGGGCACAGCCGACCTCCATCATCCTCTGGATCCATCTGATCCTTCACATTAAAACAGAATTTGATCACATGATGTGATCCGCCTCCCTCTGCTGGCTGTAATAAAATCCTCCAGAACTCTCAGGAAAAATTTTTGAGCTCTAAACCAGCTGAAGATACTGAAATAAAATCAATTCAACCTGCAGGATGATTCTGCATTAAGAAGGAAGACAAAACAGACAGATCAATAAAAGATGGAAGTGAAACCATTAAATGAGAGTAGGCCAGTTGACTGTAGGCTACATTACTCAAGTACTGCACTGAAGAATATATTTAAGGTAGGCCTACTTGTGGATACTTGGGTCTCTTCTTTTCATGCCACTTACTTCTACTGTAGCCCACCACATCTCAGAGAGATGCTGTTTTTTTAACTTCACTACATTTATCTAACAGCTTTAGTTACTTTACAAATGAACCTTTTACAAACAAAATAAAGAGTTTATAAAATATGATGTTTTTCTAGAAATTAAACTTTCCAACAGTTTCTACCAGAAGGCCCTACAGCTGTTTAGTTGCAGCAGACAAAGGGACATTTTCCTGATTATACTCACATACTTTCAGTGAAGTAACAATTTCAATACAGGACTTTTATTAAAACAGTATTTTATTTGGCTTTACTGGAGTCTGCATTTTAAAAAAAAAATCTTAAAAACATGATGTTAAAGATTTACTGAGGAAAAACCAGCATTTCAAAATATTAAAATATTTCATATGAACGTTAAAGTCTGACACTACAATGCTCAACTGTGCTTCATGCTCATGGTGTGAATTTTTGCAGATACTTGTCAGTATTTTAGTATTATTGTATTTTCTGATCACCTTACTTTTTATATATTTCTATTTATGTTCATGTGTACTGTAAGCACCAGTTTATACCAAGGCAAATTCCTTGTATGTAAAAATCTACCTGGCAATAAACCCGATTCTGATACATGAAAAAAAAATTTAAATGATTATCAAAATACTTGCCAGTTACTTTTCTTTCACTTGATTAATGAACTAATCATTTCAGCTGTACTTGTATAAATTACTGAGTAGTTTCATTTATAACAAAACTTACCATTTTATAAGTTCTTTATGTTTTACTATCTTGTAGAATTTTTAAAGTAACTAAAACAGTCAGATTAATGGCAAAAAGTACAATATTTCCCTTTGAGATGTAATGAAGTAGAAGGTGGCATGAACAGAAATGACCCAAGTAAAGAACTCTAGCACAGTCTTGAGGTACTTGTAATTTACTTGAGTATTTTGGTTTTATGCTACAAAATACTTCTCCACTACATATCTCAGGAAAATCTAGTACTTTTTACTGCAGGCATGTGAATACATACAAGGATACGGGAAGTTCTGCACATCAGAATATCACCACTGCTGGACAGGGACAGGACGGCAGCAAGAACTGCCCGAGTTACACTAGGAGCGCACAATCCCTCCATAAGTGCTCAGACTGTCAGGCTGAGAGAGGCTGGACTGAGGGCTTGTAGGCCTTTTGTAAGGCAAGTCCATAACAGACATCATTGGCAACCTATGGACACGAACCCACCTTCGCTGGAGCAGACAGGACTGGAAAAAGTTGCTTTTGACTGACGCGATTTTGACTCACCAGCGGTGATGGTCGGACTAATGCTGTAAATTAACTCCGTCATGTGGTACCCTTGATGGCCAGGGCCAGGCAAAGTTCAATATCTCTTCCCAGAAGGCAGCAGGGTGAACCGGCTATGGCTGGGTGGGTACGGTCCTTTACACTGTAAAAATTATCTAGGTGGTTCAACTTAAAAAATGAAGTTCAATTGCTGCCTTAAAAATGTGAGTAAACTCAACTTTAAGAAAAGCTTTGTTTCAACTCATGATGTTACGTTATACAATTTGTTTAATTAATGATCATTTATTGTTTGAACTTAATACTGTGAGTTAAAACAACTATATATATTACATTGTCCATTCAAGGAAACTTACTTTCTCTTGTCAAACAAACATACAATTCTACACCCTTTCAACTCACATTTTTAAGTTCAGATAACTAAATATAAGACATTTCAAGTTAGTTTAACTTGGAAATGCAAGTTGACCTGCTGCCTGGAAAATGGAAAGTTTGTTTCAACTCATAAATTCAAGTTCATAAAGTTGATATAACTACAGTGTTCTAGTTGTCTCAATGTTTTTTTTTAGTTAAATTAACTTTTTATAAGTTTGAGTTATTCTAACTCATATTTTCAAGTTAAAGCAAGTTATCCAAATTAATACTACTATCCACTTCAAGTTAAGGAATTTAAATTTGTTCAATATACATCTAAAGGGCCTTGAAGACAGACCACAACATCAGCACCACTGTGCTATTATATTATCTTCAATGACTTGCAACAGGGCAGATTGTTGGTGCCCCTGTGCAGGCCACAGTCAAAGTTCAAAATAGCAGTAGATGTCACTTCCTTTCTGAAAGGGCCTTAAGGCCGTTGTCAGGAACCCTTTCCACCGGTGGCACTAGTCTTGTTTACCATAGATATTCTTTAGATATTCTATATAGTCTATATTTCGGTTGGAATTTGAATATATGACTTATCTGCAGTGTATAAATAGCTAATGAGCAGGCGTGAGCAAGAACACCACTATCTCTATCTATATCTGTTAAACAAATAAAAATTTCTGTATCTGTACTCAGAATGGGCGTGGCTTAATATATAAGTGGGCAATTAACTCAACATTTACATTTATTCATTCATTTTATCCAAAGCGACTTACAATTGGAGCAACAGCCTCAGAATTGATCTGCAGAGCAATGTTTTTGGTCACAATAGTAATTGATTTTTTGTTTAAAGTTTCCTATATTTATAGTTTATAACAAAACAGATGTTGACACATTTTACTCTGATAATACTCATAAAAAGTATCTGTACCGGATGCTCGTTTCGACCGAGTACTCGCTAAACCCTAATAATTAGTTGATTATGTATATGTTTTCTCAAACTCAAAAGATGCAGCACTTAGGCAATTTATTTTCTCTTTCTCCAATCCTCGCACTCTCGCCTTTTTTTTCAACTGATAACTTATATACGTAAGTTCAATCAACAAGACAAAAGTGTCAAATAGTGTCAACACAATTAATTAATGCAAGTTTAACTTTCTAACTCATACAGTTGAGTTCAAACTCCAAAACTTGTCAGAGCCATTTGAGTTAAAAAGAAGTAGTAAGTTGACATAACTAAATGGGTCTATGATTTTTTTCAGTGTAGTATCCTTTGGGCTCTGCGTAGGCACCTCACCTCACCTCGATATCATGCTCTGGAGATGGGTACCAATGATAATTTATGCAGCTGGAGGCTACCCCAGATACTGACTAATCCTTTTGATTTTGACCTCCCTTTGTTCAGGGACACCTCTTTCAATTTAAAAAAACTTTTAAAATATTGCAGAACAAAAAGAAAATGCGAATTAGGCACATTTCCATCAGCTGGTTTGGAGCGACTGAACCAGGCTACGCAAAGTGTAGTTATGTCAGAAGTTGTTACTCATGGCTGTAATAAACAAGAAGAGGTTACAAACCAGAAACAAAACCAGTCGCATGGACCTAAAGACCATGGATCTGAGAAAAATAGAGAGAGGTCTTCAGGCAAGTTGCTACCAGCCATGCTTCTGTGCTTTATGGAGATATCCTGAGAAACGGAGTGTCCCACCTGCGGGCCATCAGGTCCTGGCGGCAGCTTTCGGCATGTGCATGTGATACACCGTTTGAAAGCTAAAATCCTCGTGATTCGACCAATGCAAACCATTTCGAGATACAATCACCACAGCGGGTACAATCAGCGCCTCTGTCAGACCAGCCAGTACAATCAAAATTGATGCGACTCACCTATGAAGCCTCATTATAATCCGCCGATTGATTACATTCCAACAAAAATGGTCTTGTTAAGTTCTCAAAGGTCCAGACGATCCAATCCACTAAAAACATTTAGTCCAAAACACATTATTTCATCAATAAATCCCCAGGGACTGCTGCTGCATCGTTTCATATTTTCCAGCAGACGTGGCCAGGGGCGCCGTAGAGGGGGGAAAAGTTAGGACAATTCCAAGGGGCCCTGACTGACAGGGGCCCCAAAAAATAGGTTAAAACTAATATGAAACAATATTATATTATACAAACTATCATCACTGAGTATATATATATATATATATATATATATATATATATATATATTTCAAATATAATAATACAATGAATGATCTCTTTGTTTTTGGCAATAAAAGTTAAATATCCACACAGACAGACCCACCCCTGTATCTGCATGAAATGGTTAGCAGTTGCAGTTAAACTTCCAAGTAGCCCAACGTGACTTGATTTCTCTGCAGCAGCTGGTTGTTGCATCTTGTAGTTACTCTGGTTCATTATAGAGTCAAACATTTGCTTCTTCCAGACTTTGTCCCTCTTCATATGTTCCTTCAGGTGTTTGATCTTTCTGCAAACAACTGAACAGAATTCATTGGTGAAAAACATCAAAGTGAAACAAACTTTCATTTATGCATCTTCAGTATAAAGAACAAAATAAATCCATGCAGCAAACACAAAGCCTTCATTTCATTTGGGTAGATTTTCTTTTTTGTCTTCAGACTGCTGAGCCAGAATTTATTTTTTTCTATTATTTGTACATGAAGTTACACTCTGCTTGTGTCTTATTTTAGCAGAGACAGCAGTTCCTTTAAACTTAAAATATTTATTTTAGTAATTATTGATTAATTAGATGAATTACAGCTTGTCATGAAGTGCAAAATTATATAAATGTGAACTAATTGTAAAAGAACTCTTCTGTATTCATTGTATTCAATGTACTTACCATAAGAAGGTTTTATAGCTCCATGTCTGTTCTTCTTCCTCTCTCTGTCCAACACACATCATCATCAGTACAAACAGCATACACAATAATAATTATCAGGTGAAGGCAGAATGTGTTTTCTTACCTTTTTATTTTTGTAGTAAAGCACAACAAGGCCTGCTGCTAGAACTGCAACCAAAATGGCTCCAACCATCAAACCTACATTAAGACGTGTGACACCAGTTTGACTCCCTGAAACAGAAAAAGATTCAGTTTATTGAACTTTCTACTAACCAAACTTCCACGAGTGGATTGACTGATAATTCCTGTAGCATCAACATGTGAGGTTGCAGTCTGTTAATAATGCTAATATGTTCATATTGCCAGGTGGGAATCACACCTTCAGTGTTAGTTTGAAGAACCTCTGGAGAGTTTTAGACTTTGTTCACTTTTCCATCTCAGCAGATATGTTTTCTCTACTTAGGATGATCATCCTGATGTTTAAGGCAATCATAAATTCAGTTACCCTACCTACCACCACCATAGCAAGCACCCAATCACCCAAACCACCACCTAGCATAACCCTAACGACTGCATAGCAACCGCCACCCAGGAAGTGAGCTTACCTTCCTCTATTCTCAGAGGTGTGTTGTTTATGTATGCTTGTCATAACCAGCATTGCAGAGTTCCCAGGTGTCCATCCTCTCTTGTTTCAAAGACAAGTCTTTAGCGTGAGTAATTTTCTGATCAGACATCTGACGAATAAGGTGTGTTATTATTAATATCATAACACAGCAGTGACGTGGAAATTAGACAAATGTTAGGTTGTTTTTATTACTATTCTAATGTGCTTTGAGGTTGATTTCAAAAGGGTGATAACCTATTAAATTATTAATTATGACAAGGTTTTGAAATTTATTTGGATAAATTTGATATTAATCATGTACAAATTTTTTTAATTTAGCATAATCAATAAAGTAGTCGTCAGATTTATTGATTTTATAAATAATTGTTAGGTGCAGCCCTGCTGTACAGTATGCTGTGAGAAACCGGCTAGGCCAAAATTGAATCCCTCACTTGCACATATGATGCATGCGTTCCATTTGTCCAAGAGTTTCAAGTCGGAAATTTCAACAGGAACTTAATTTTACCACTTAAGTCAGATTTCTGACTCGGAAAGTCGGGAGAACCTCACCAACCTCAAAATCCAGCTCCAGGAATCAACAGTAGTGAAAGCTGTAGTAACTTACTGTTTAATGCACATATGTCTTATTTCCACCAATGTGTCCCTGAGAAAGACACTTAACCCCTCGTTGCTCCAGAGGCGTGTGACCTCTGACATATATACCAATTGTGAGTCACTTTGGATAAAAGCGTCAGCTAAATGAATAATTATGAAATATTGGGGAGACTAAACAACCACTACACAAACGCATGGCTCAACACAGAAGGGCCAACTCCTCAGGTCAAGACTCTGCAGTCTACTTACATCTGAAGGACAGAGGACACTCGTTTGAGGACCACCAGGTGCACATTTTAGACAGAGAAGATGGATGGTTTGAAAGAGGTGTCAAGGAAGCATCTACACCAGGGTCGAGAAGCCGTCATTGAACAGGGGAGGGGGTCTACGCCACCACTTATCCCCCACTTACAATGCTGTCCTTTCATCACTTCCCAGGAAACTCAACAAACGTAACCTATTGGCCTCAGGTGAAGATACCAACGATGGTCGTTCAGTCTTGGCCACAGGTAGTCTTAACGACTGTAACGACTGTCGTCACAGCAACAAGGAACACTAACGAACCAGCGGTATCGATGACCCGGGCCAACGACCCCACTGAGGTTAAATAGCTGAGTTTCCCTGCCAGTCAGTCAGAACTGAAGAAGTCCTTTGGTAAGGGACGAAACGTCTTCCAGTATCTTCAACCAAGTCCAGTTGCCCTTGACTTTAACCTTCGTTGGATAACTATGAAACGCATTTAAAGTAAAACAGGAACCAGAGCACACGACACAGAGACAGGAAGTTAAACCAAAAACAACATCAGCAAAATCCAAAACATCAAGAAACCCGAAACTGTGACAGAAACTCAGGCAGGTGGCCTGGAGGCTGAACAGAACAACACACAGGTTTGGAGGGTGAACTGATCCAGAACTGAGAGACGTCCAGGAAACTGGCAGTGAAGGCAAAACCTCTCTGGAGGCTTGCAATGAACCCCTCTGGGAGCTGGCTTCAACGAGGCTGAGCATGAGGCCAGTGACATAACTGAAGACCTAGAGCGGGGTCTGAAGGCTGGACAGTGGGACCAGAGACCTGCAGCAGAACTGAAGGCTGGTGACCACCTGAAGCAGATGCGCTGATGGAGCCAGGGGCTCAGAATCCTGCAGTAGCTCTGGGACGCGGGTCTGCTGCAGTTCTGGTTCTGAAGCTTGCTATAAATCCGCAGGGAATGGCATGATTGTACCTCTGTAAAGTCAGGAACTGCAGTTCTGACTCTAGAGATTGCAGCAATGCGGGAGGCAGCAATTCAGCAGGGAAGTGAAGCTGCTGCTGCCATACTCAACAGAGTCAGATGTTTGCAGCAGCTCAGCAGTTGCTTAAGCTCAAAATGATTCGAAGATACATCTCAGTAGGGACAGGAAGCTGCTGCAGTTTTATGGCTGGAGACCGCTGTATTTCAACAGTGAAAGGAAATGGCAGCAGTTCAACTGAGTCAAGGGGTTGCTGTACTCTAGAAGCTGGAATAGGGTTGCAACTAACTATTTTGATAGTCGATTGATTGATTGATTTTTATTTAGAAGGGACCATGTGCAATTAATAACATAAATGTAAACATTTGATGCATTACACCAGAGTTAGCCTTAGGCTTATTTACATCTGCAGTCCCCAAATACAAATAAATACAAATACATACAATATAAATATCAACATTATTCAAAAATACACGACATATCAAACATAAAACATCAGACATTGTTTAAGAGCATATATCATGTACTTAATGCCCTTCACTGGCGCACACACACACACACACCACAATCACAACATACAATGGTACGCCAACACCCAACCCCTTCTCAACCCTTACGTCAACCCTACAATAAGAAGGTGAATGTGAGTGAAGGAAAAAATTTATTACCCACTGACAAAATAGTGGGTGCATTGTTGTGAAAGTTTTAGATGTTTTTTTAAGTTATCTTTAAAGGCCCCAAACAGGTCACAAGTTTTTATATCATCTGAAATTGTGTTCCATTGTTTCACAGCTTTGATAGAAAATGCTGCCTGCCCACATGCTGAATAGCGAAAGGGTACAGTGCAGCTATATACGGAAACTATTCTAGTTGTCCTCACAGAACCACGATAACAGACAAACTCACGCAAACAGGTGGGGGCCAGACCTTTTAAGATTTTATAAACTGTGCATAAATTTGAGAATATTCTAAAATTTTCAAAAGTTAGTAGATTGTACTTATGTAGTATGTACATTTCTGCTGCAGCAACAGAAAGTTCCACTGAAATCACATCCTGATAAGCAGCTGATCTGCTGTTTAGTGACGGAGCAGCTTTCACGCCAGTACTGCAACACCCCGGGACAAACTGACACTGTATACAAAGAAAGGAATAACGTCATGCATTACATTTGCCGAATTTACAAGAGGGGGTCAGTAATAACAATTTTTGTATTAGACAGCATTTCACAACATTTATATAGTTTCCCCAAACTCAACGACTCACACAACTCCGTGATTTTTTAAAGGGAGTTTGGGGCGGATTAGCCGCTGCCTCACGCACAGACAGGAGAACTGTTTTCTCTTCTTTAGAAAGTATGAAATTGTCGAGTGTTGTCTAATCTTGCACATTCTGCAGCAACACGTTCTCCAGCTGGGAACGTCGCCATGAGCGATGCATCGTTTATGATCGTAAAGTCAGGGCACATCTGGAATGTGAACGCAGCCGTCGTGTATCATAATTATGTGCTACTCTCAGCGCCATTACTGTAACAACCAACTGTATAGAAAACGTTTCAGCTCATAACGTCAAGTAACGCGGCTTTAACGTGAAGCTGGCTCGCTAACTAGCTTAACCAGACGAGTCGTCATCATCCACAGAGACACGACGTTACACGCCTCCTCTTCAGATGCTCCGGTGTTTCCAGGAGAGCTCAGCTTTGCTGCAGTTCACGACCTTTCTGGCTGTGTGAAGAGTGAAATGCTGCCACACTCTGGAGGTTTGATGTTGTGAAGGTTTTACTGCAGCTCTGATGTTATTTTAGTTTACTGTTCACATCACTGTCCACTATTAAGCTGACGGTGTCGCTACGGCCCGATGACGTCATGAACGAATCGATTATTAAATTTGTTGGCAACAAATTTAATAATCGATTTTTGTCGACTACGTCGATTAGTTGTTGCACCCCTAAGCTGGAACCTTGGGAAAGTTCACTATCCGGGATTTATTCAGGCCCAGGTAGCAGTAGACTCAAAACCCCGAGCTACTGATAGCTAGAAGGCCAACAGTCAACCATCTGGAGTGATGGCTGCTGGCTGCTAGCTGGTTTGGGATGAAGGCAGGCTGCTGGCTAGCTTATTGCCTACAGGACAGAGTTAATGCAGGTATCCATGGCAAAAAGACACTTTCCACCTTAAAGCAGCTACATCCAGGGACATCGCTGGTTCTGTCCTTCAAACAGCTGTAAACAGTTTAAAAAACTGCGGCTCTTCATCCTCTCAGATGTCCTTGGTTGCTAGACCATCTAATAATATCCACTGGGTCCAATTTGCCATGTTCTCAATCTGTCAGGGTCATCAATGATGCTGACATAAGAAACGGATTTGGGGCCCAGATGCAGACACTTACAAGGCAGAGGTATAGTTAGCGGGACTTTATTACACAAACGGGTGAAAGTTATGAAGATGAGGTTGGCAGACCAAAAACAAAGCAGGGCAAATACATACAGAAACATTATATTTACTCATCAAACTGACACTTTCATCCAAAGCAACTTACAATTGCTATACACCACAAACTTCGCTAAACATCTGAGATTAAGTCAACATAATATGATGTTCTGAAAGTGGTAGTTCTGAGCAGGATATTTTTATTATAATTAAAGAATATGACAAGAATATGTAGTTTGATGTGCTATTATTTGGATTTGGTAAGCCTACATCCTACTCTTTATTTCCTTCATAAATACAGAAACAGGTGGGGGGAGGTCACATTAAACTAGAAATAAAATATGTCAAAACTGTTGGTATCGGTAATACCGGCCTGGGTTTTACTTGTAGTTGGATCGTATAGGAATTAAGTGGTATCGCACATCACTAGTAACAGGCAATGTTCTGTCTGCCCCTCCCACCTCCACACAAAAACACTTTACTTCACTCAGGCACGCTGGGAGGCATGCTATGCTGAGTTAGCTCATTGCAATATGGCTACCGAGGAAGAAAGTGAGAGTCCAGTGAAGCTGACCAAAGCCTGCACGGGTTCCATGTAGGCCCAAAAATTACATCACAACCCTGCGACATGCCGTCACACATGATAGATGTAACTGTATTGCAGGGCTGTCCCGACTATTGATTTACAGTCGAATCAGAATTGTGAAGTATTTCCTACAGACGACTGATGTGGCAGCTGTTTGGTTCAGCGGTCGACATGCGAACAATCACGTTCTCAGGTTCAGGCAGACACACCTGTGAAGGTTAGGGTGAGGGTTAGGGGCTATGGGGGGCGGCTTTCAATGCCTTAAAGAATAAAATAGTTAGCTAGCTAACGCTACGAACCTTATATTGCTAATGCTACTACTTTTTATAAAAAAAACAAATCAATCTTGTTTCACACAGGAACCAAACGCTGGTCTCCCAAGCTAATTTGCAATCCATTCACTCAACCCTTCAATCTTAAGAAGCTGCAGTCTCATTAGATACTGTAACTTACACTGTACATCTACAGCTAAACTGAGACTAATTGTTAACCCTTTCCTCTCTGCTCTGCTCGCATGCCATTCACCTGCTCTTGTGCCGGGATTTGCATGCACATCTCGGTTCCTAGGGGGTCGATTCCAAGTACTGTTGAAAAACAATATAATATTCTTTGTGTGGTGCGTCAATAGTGATTAATGACTGAGGATCCTCGTTCTTTAAACTGCATCTTAAAAGTAATATTTTTTGCTCATTTAGACTTGATCTTACCTTCTATCCTCAGCAGGGTGTTGGTTATGTTTGTCTCCTCGTCATCGCTGAGTTCACAGGTGTATATCCCCTCCTGTTTCAAAGACAAGTCTTGTAGTGTGAGGCTGCCTGACTCAGACACACCCTTCACCTGCTGCCTCCACTCCTCTGAGACTGTGTAGGGGACGCTGGTCCTGGTCCGGTTCAGGATGATCCGACTGCGGTTGAATCTCCAGACGAGGCTGAAGTTCAGAAGGGAAGTGTTTGAGGCAGAGCAGGGGATTGTTGTGTCAGAGCTCGAACCATCGAGAGAAGCTGGAATAATACAACACAAAACAAATACAATCAAACACCTGTGAATCAAATGATGTAGAAACACAAACTGTCAGATAAGAGAGGCTGTGAGGTATTTGTCTGCTAAATAAGGTTTTGTGTTTGTCCCGTTTCTATGTTTGTTTGTTAGTTTGCAGAATATCTGAAAACCTAGTGAACAAAAGGTTCTTACAGTAGTTTGTTGTTGTGTTGTTGCAGGAATCTTTCATATCAGTGCAGACACCAACCTGGTTTATTGGTTTAGTTGACAGATTAGACGTAATACTCACTCAGTTCCCTCAAAGTGGCTCTCCTCCTGTTCCTGCGAGTGCTGACGGTGCAGCTGTAGACCAGATCAGTAACCCTGTCTGAAAGTATCAGAGAGCTGTTGATGTTGTAGAGCTGCTGTTCAGTCTGCTGGACTCTGGTTGTGTTCTTGAAGGTCACGTTGGACGGAGGTCTGGTGGACCAGGTGAGTTCAGGCTCAGGGTAGATCCCCTCTGAGCTGCAGGTGATCCTGTTTTCTTCCTGCTCCATGTCGACTTTATGGACCGGAGCTGCAAAAACAGAGATCTTGATGGTATGTACCGATGAATTTACTAATAATTTAGGTCAAATATTTACTATTAATTCACAAATTTGACAGCACATATACATTAGGCTGGCCGTTTCAGTAGACTCCTTGGCCTCCACGACTGGCTCCAGTCCGCCTGCAGGGCTCACCGTGTGTGTTATGTGGATAATTTTAATATTTTCTGGCAAAGAATGTCTCTTTTTAAGACAGACGGACTTCACCCAAACAAACGGGGCTCAGAAATGTTAGCTGCTCACATACAGCATGTGGTGCGGTCCACACATGACTTACGTGAATGACTAATCATTCATGCAGCACACCTGGACGCACCACCGCTCACTGAACAGATCTCTGCCTCACTGCCACAAACAACTGTCTGCACCTGCTGGCATGTAAAGCCGTCTGCTCCCAGCGCTGTTCCACAGACTTCTATTCCTGTCATCATCACGCATAGACCAGTAAACCGAAATGTGCACATCCCACACAGAAATATTAGTAATCTCTTAAGGATTAGGACAACTGCATCAACTCCAGTTACTCATGCCGCCTCACCAAGCTCCGTATGTGTTCTCGCATCTTTAATGAACAAAGTGTTTCAAAGTTTTGCGCATTCTTTCAGAGCCAAAGCCAACACCTGTCTGATTCCAACACCAACAATCTGGTCGATCACTTCAATCATATCTGCTTGTCGTCACTAAATATTACTGCTCCT
>NC_060150.1:47052056-47052412 GCF_021292245.1 Micropterus dolomieu | reverse complement strand
AAAAGGGAATGCAGGAAAGCAGAGCGCAGATGGAAAAAATCCAATCTCCAAGTCCATTACCTCAGTCTGAAGGATTTATTAATTAACTACAATAACATGGTTAAGGATGCGAGAACACACTATTTTTCTGAACTCATTACTACACATAAACACTGGTGGGGATCTCTGGTACTGCCCTAGAATGGTTTTCATCCTACCTGTCAAATAGGAAGTTTTGCATGTCTGTAAACAACTATGTCTCCTTGTTCTGTCCAGTTTAATATGGTGTGCCTCAGGGGTCGGTCTTAGGACCCATTTTGTTTTCCTTGTATCTGCTTCCCCTTGGACACATTATCCATAAACATGGCATTTCTTTT
>NC_060150.1:47048740-47052036 GCF_021292245.1 Micropterus dolomieu | reverse complement strand
CCCGTCAGATCCACAGACCCTGGAATGCTGAGTTCACTTAACAACTGCCTTTGTGAAGTTAAAAAATGGATGTCAAATAATTTCCTCCAGCTGAACTCCGACAAAACAGAAATCCTGGTCATCGGGTCTCAGCAGATGGCAAAACAAATACTGCCATTTGCTGGTTCCCTAGTAAATCACATTAAGCCTGTTGCAAAGAACCTTGGTGTTTGGTTTGATAGTAATTTAAATTTCGAGCAGCACACCACAAAGGTTGTTCAATCATGTTTTTATCAACTTAGAAATACAGCAAAAATTCGATCTATGTTAACTTTTAAGGACACCGAGACCATTTTACACGCCTTCATCTCATCACGCCTGGATTATTGCAACAGCCTTTTCACCTGTTTAACCCAAAAATCTATTGATCGACTCCAGACTGTCCAGAACTCAGCTGCCAGGCTTTTAACCAGAACAAAGAAATATGACCACATTACTCCTATTTTAGCTTCATTACACTGGCTCCCAGTATGTTTTAGAATTGACTTTAAAATTCTATTGCTCACTTTTAAAGCTCTTCATGGCCTCTCGCCTTGTTATATTTCTGACCTTTTAGTCCCATACGCACTAGCACGTACCTTGAGATCCTCGGGCAGAGGTCTGCTGTCTGTTCCAGAGTCTCGACTGAAAACTAAAGGGGACAGAGCGTTTGCTGTCAGGGCCCCGAGGCTCTGGAACAGCCTGCCCGAGGAAATCAGGTCGGCTGAGTCAGTGAACTCTTTTAAGTCCCTTCTTAAAACATACTTTTATAGGAGAGCCTTTCCCGATCTTATTTGACTTTATTTTATCCCTTTTATTTTATTCTATTTTACTAATTTTAAATTTATCTTAAACGTGTATTTTAGTCTTTTCAATGTTTTCATGCTTTTATCTTGTATTGTTTCTGTATTATTGTCTTTACACTTGTTAAAGCACTTTGTAACTTGTTTTTGAAAAGTGCTCTACAAATAAAGATTATTATTATTATTATTAGATATTTACTGCAGATGAAGAAAACAAGTATTAATAAGAAAGTTGATGGTTTTGTGTATGTACTGTGTGTTTCTCGTACCGTCCACTTGTAGGTTGATAAATGAATTCTTGTTGCCTCTGATGATGCTGGTGAAACACTTGTATCTGCCCTGGTCCTGAACCTGGACCCCAGTCAGCTGGAGCGAGGCGTTTCCTCTGGAGATCTGGTCCTTGAACAGTGATGTCCTGCCTCTGAAGTGCTGGCCCTGGTGTCCCAGCTGGTCTTGGTTGTTGTAGTAGGAGTGGACAAGAGTGTCTCCAGCTGTCACCACAGTCCAGTGGATGACTGCATCAGTGCCGCCCTGGAAGCTGCACGGTAAGATGCAGCGCTCCATAAAAACACAGGACACCTCAGCATCTGCAACACATCAGGTACAAACAACATCTTTAGTTTGTAAGTTAGAAAGGAATAAATGAAGGCTTTTGTTGGTTTGCCTTTTATTTAGTTTCAGTTTGAATGAAGTGTGTTTTAAGATGAAATAACAAGGTGCATGGTGTATTTTTGGGTTCAAAATGTGTAAGAATATTTCTTTTGTTGACTGTGTTTATTTTTTAGACAAAAAAAAAGCTAAGTGAGCTTGTGTTTGTGTGTGTGTGCGCGCTGTACTACTGGACTATCACCTCTCGAGGTATAGCATATTATCACCAGTAAATGTCTCTGCAACACAGTACACAGACTTCTTTGACAGGACGTCAGAACTTTCTTCAGTCTGTTGATGTTCGTTAATTTTCTTTATTGTTTTAAACAAAAGAAATTCATTTCTTCATGTCATCCGTCTCAATGCCTCTATTTGACATTTCCTCGCTCCTCTCTTGAACCAGAGGTTCTTCTGGTCCACCATCCCAAAGCTCTTATTTGGGTCCGAAGTGAGTGACTTTTTTCTACCATGGTCCAGCTCAGCACTGACAAAAAATGTCTATTTCAACATAAATGGTGATGTCAGCAGCGTTTGTATGCAGGTTCCTACTGTCACTTGTCTCAGAGTCATTTGTCACTGATTTACATTTGTCTGTAGTACAACAGACACGTCTATTTAACATTGTGTGAAGGTCGGGTACAGAGCCCAAGGAGTGGCAGACTGGGGTGGTGGTTTCCGTTTTCAAAAAGGGGGACCAGAGAGTGTGTGCCAATTACAGGGGTATCACACTTCTCAGCCTCCCCGGTAAAGTCTACTCCAAGGTGCTGGAACGGAGGGTTCGGGCCGATTGTCAAACCTCAGATTGAAGAGGAACAATGCGGTTTTCGTCCCGGTCGTGGAACAACTGACCAGCTCTTTACTCTCACAAGGATCCTGGAGTGGGCTTGGGGAGTATGCCCATCCAGTCTACAAGTGCTTTGTAGATCTGGAGAAGGCGTATGGCGGGGTCCCCCGGGAGATACTGTGGGAGGTGCTGCGGGAGTATGGGGTGAGGGGGGCCCTTCTCAGGACTATCCAATCCCTGTACATCCAAAGCGAGAGCTGTGTCCGAGTACTCCGCAGTAAGTCGGACTCTTTCCAGGTGAGGGTTGGCCTTCGCCAGGGCTGCGCTTTGTCACCAATCCAGTTTGTGAGATTCATGGACAGGATATCGAGGCGTAGTCGTGGCGAGGAGGGGCTGCTGTTCAGGGGGCTTGGGATCTCGTCACTGCTTTTTGCGGATGATGTGGTCCTGATGGCATCATCGGTTTATGACCTTCAGCTCTCACTGGATCGGCAGAATGAGAAGCGGTTGGGACGAGGATTAGCACCTCTAAATCTGTGGCCATGGTTCTCAGCAGGAAACCGGTGGAGTGCCAACTCCAGGTAGGGAATGAGTCCTTACCCAAAGTGAAGGAGTTCAAGTACCTCGGGGTCTTGTTCACGAGTGAGGGGAGACTGGAGCAGGAGGTTGGCCGGAGAATCGGAGCAGCGGGGGCGGTATTGCACTCACTTTACCGCACCGTTGTGGCAAAAAGAGAGCTGAGCGGTAAGGCAATGCTCACGACCTACCGGTCGATTTTGGCTCCTACCCTCACCTATGGTCATGAAGGCTGGTTCATGACTGAAAGAACGAAATGGGTTTCCTCAGGCGGGTGGCTGGTGTCTCCCTTAGAGATAGGGTGAGAAGCCCGGCCATCTGCGAGGAGCTCAGAGTAGAGCCGCTGCTCCTTTGCGTTGAAAGGAGCCAGTTGAGGTGGTTTGGGCATCTGGTAAGGATGCTTCCTGGACGCCTCCCTAGGGAGGTGTTCCAGGCACGTCCAGCTGGGAGGAGGCCTCGGGGAAGAC
>NC_060150.1:47043444-47048640 GCF_021292245.1 Micropterus dolomieu | reverse complement strand
ATGGCTTGACATTAACTTTTTTGTACACCAGCCAATGTGGCTAGTGATTTTCCAAAGTTACTAGCCACACAGCAGTTTCACTAGCCAAATTTTTGTTTTTGGGAAATTACGTTTTATACGATTAAAAGTTGACAATAGCGTGCTAAAATGTCCTAATATTATCATTAGCTCTGATAAGGTTGTGTGTAGAGCTCCTTTTTTGAAAACATGTAGTCTACTAAGATAAACACATTATAATAGTAGCTTCTTATTATATATAATAAAACTCCTGCATGGGTGTCAGAGTTTAATTAAAAAGAAAAAAACTAAACTGAAAAAAACTGCCTTTCCTCAGAGCTCTGACTGGATTTATGTTTATCATCTGTGGTCGCTCTGAGTAACTAGAGATACGAAACAAGTTTACAGGTCTTTTCCCAGATTATTCGCATACAGACGCATCTTCTGCTTTCCTATGGCATGACAACTTTTATTAAAACATAGTTCTATATTTTAACAATCAACTCTGGAAATGTAGTTGTGACGGGACGATTTAATGTAATATAAAGGCAACTCTGCTAGTAGTAACACCACATCCTTTAATCATGAATATATCTGTAATCTTACAGCATTTAAGGGCACTTTCCTCATCTGAGCTCTGCCTTTTCTCTTTCTCACGTTCTGCTGTGCAGTTCTTCTCCACACTGGTCGGCCACGCACACTTACATGCGACCAGTTGCGTGTGATGACAGAGATCATACCATCAGGTTAAAAGCAGACGGGGAGGCTGACGGTCTACAGGTCTGAGGGGCTGTGGCTGCCCTGTGACAGAATCAACTTTTATATTCACTTTGAAGAAAGTCTGGATGTCATATTTGGCGTGCACACTCTCGCAAGAGAGGTGAGAGAGTGAGACGCGCCTGTTGTGTGGATTTAACATCTAGCTGACGCTTGTATCCAAAGCGACTTACAATTGCTATACATGTCAGAGGTCACACCCCTCTGGCGCAACTGGGGGTTAAGTGTCCTGCTCAGGGACACATTGGTGGATCTCACAGTCTTCTTGTTTACAGTGTCGTTGGTCAGTAGCGTGAAAGACAATAGGCTTCACTAATGGACCAATGAGCAAACACGATGTGCAGGTAGTACTCATGGGAGTTGTTGTGTCGTAGTGTCACATTGCAATTTGTTTGTTATTTCAGTCTTTTGGCAAGACTACAATTTTTCAACACGCCACTCAGTCCAGCGTGTTCCGGAAGGGGAAGTGACATCAACGCATACCCTCTATAAAACAAAGTCAAACTGTCTTTTTGCCACACTTGGTAACCATTTTCTAAAAGCAAATGCTCACTTCAGGCATTGATATACGCTTATTATATCGGCCTGTCGTGAGCTATTGCTTAATTGTAGTTACTCAGCGGTTCATTATGGAGTCAAACATTTGCTTCTTCCACACTTTGTCTCTCTTCATTCTGTCCTTCAGACGTTTCATCTTTCTGCAAACACCTGAACAAAATTAAATGGTGAAAAACATCAAAGTGAAACTTTCATTAATATGTGTTCAGTAAAAAGTACAATATAAATTCATGCAGCAAACATGAAGCCTTCATTTGATTTGCTTAGATTTTCTGTTTATCTTCTTTATCTGTTTTGATTCGTTATCAACTTTCTTAATGTAGTATACATCTCGGTCAACCTAGATTAATTTAAGTGTGCTACATTAAGAAACCTTTGTTGCATTCTTTCTAAACCAAACAAAGTGGCCACGGTAAGCGCAGCACATCAACTGCTTTAACCCTCTGTGTAGCCCTCAGCTGCTTTAAGCTTAGAAATAAATTAACTTTTCCACGATATTCTAATTTTATGAGATGTGCATGTCTACTTACCATAAGAAGGTTTTATAGCTCCATGTTGGCATTCTTTCCCCTCTCTGTCCAACACACATCATCATCAGTACAAACAACTTACACAATAAATAATTAGCAGGTGAAAGCAGAATGTGTTTTCTTACCTTTTTACATTTGCAGTACCATACACCAAGTCCTGCTGCTAGAACTGCAACCAAAATGGCTCCAACCCCCAAACCTACAATAACACCCGTGACACCAGTTTGACTCCCTGAAACAGAAAAAGATTCAGTTTATTGAACTTTCTACTAACCAAACTTCCACGAGTGGACTGACTGATAATTCCTGTAGCATCAACATGTGAGGTTGCAGTCTGTTAATAATGCTAATATGTTCATTTTGCCAGGTGGGAAACACACCTTCAGTGTTAGTTTGAAGAACTTCTGGAGAGTTTTAGACTGCCTGGAGGGTTGCTAGTGTTTGGAAGGGAGAGGAGAGCTGTGTGCTGCAGCTCAGTGTTTTTCCACTGGTGTTTTTGAGGGCGTGTAGGACTAGTCGTTCGGCGAGCATTATCACACGTATTTACTTGTGACATCACAAGAAAGGGAAGTAAATGCAGGACTACAAACGAGCTGTTTTCAGGCAGTTCAGAGCAGAGCTTTCTGTGGGAGATGGGAACTCCCTTTGGGCTTTTTCACTTTGCAAACCTGTTGCATGCATAAAAAAGGTACATAACTCAATAAAGGAGAGGGAAGAGGACAAAAACCATAATACCACCTCTTTAAGGTGATCAGCTGGATGTTTAAAGCCATCATAATTTCTGTTACACTACCAACCACTTAACACCCTAACAAACACCTACTTTACCTTTACTTTACCAAGTGTTGGAGAAGTTACTTATCATAATACAATTACACCACCTGCAGAAGTTCAACTAATATTAAACCTGTGATTTTATGCTGATAGTTTGACAGTTTCATATATGCACCTAGTATTTCATTTTCAATGAGAGGCGAGCGGGGAGGAAGAGAATGGCAATTTGACAGACCATCCCACTAAACTGCCTTCGCTGCCAGAGTTGAATTGTGTTAAACTTTTTTTGTACACAGCACAACTCAATAAAGGGGAGACCGATCCTCTCAGTTTGAGTTTGCAGAAATACACTTAATGGTTGCTTTATTAGGTACACCTGTTCCACACAAATACCTAATCAGCCAATCACATGGCAGCAACGCATTTAGGCATGAAGACGTGGTTAATACAACTTGCTGAAGCTGAAACCGAGCATCAGAATGGGGGAGAAAGGGGAAATCCCCTTTCTCCCCCATTCTGGTGACTTTGAACATGACATGGTTGTTGGGGCCAGACGGGCTGGGCTGAGTATTTCAGAAACTGCTGATCTACTGGGATTTTCACGCACAATCAATCTCTAAGGTTTACAGAGAGTGGTCCGAAAAAGAGAAAATATACAGTCTGACTGGTTCATACAGACTGGTTGGAGATGACAGAAAGGTGACAGTAACTCAAATAACCACTCGTTACAACCAAGGTATGCAGAATACCATCTCTGAACGCACAACATATCGAACCCTGAAGCAGATGGGCTATAGCAGCAGAAGATCACAGCGGGTGCCACTCCTGTCAGCAAAGAACAGGAAACTGAGGCTACAATTCACTCAGGCTCACCAAAACTGAAAAATAGAAGATTGGAAAAACGTTGCCTGGTCTGATGAGTCTCGATTTCAGCTGCAACATTCAGATGGTAGGGTCAGAATCTTGTGTAAACATGAAAGCATGAATACATACTGTCTTGTATCAACGGTTCAGGCTGGTGGTGTAATGGTGTGGGAGACATTTTCTTGGCCCCCTTTGGGCCCCTTAATACCAATTGAGCATCGTTTAAACGCGACAGACTACCTGAGTATTGTTGCTGACCATGTCCGTCCCTTTATGACAACAGTGTACCATCTTCTGATGGCTACTTCCAGCAGGATAATGCACCATGTCTCAAATCATCTCAAACTGGCTTCTTGAACATGACAGTGAGTTCACTTAACTCCAGTGCCTTCCACAGTCGCCAGATCTCAATCCAACAGAGCACCTTTGGGATGTGGTGGAACGGGAGATTCCGTTCATGGATGTGCAGCCGACAAATCTGCAGCAACTGCATGATGCTATCATGTCAATATGGACCAAAGTCTCTGAGTAATGTTTCCAACACCTTGTTGAAAGTACGCCACGAAGAATTAAGGCAGTTCTGAAGGCAAAAGGGGGTCCAGCCCGGTACTAGCAAGGTGTACCTAATAAAGTGGCCGGTAAGTGTATAGCTCAGTTAACTGAACAGTAATCAGGACATCAACAGGAGGGAATTCTCATGGCATAAAGGAAATACAGCTTTGTACAGTAGTTGCCATGGTTATTCTCAATAGAGCGCCTTGTTACGGTTAGTGGTGGTAAGGCAGGTTGGAGGACCCAAACGCAGGACGCAAGGCAGAGGAGGTACAGTTCAACGGGGGTTTATTGAGGCAAAAACAAACAAAAGGCGAGCACACTTACTGACAGAGCGGCTGGTAAACAGGGTCCAAAAAAGCAAGGTAATCCCAACAGAAATCCAAAGGTACAAGGTGACAAGATGAGCAAGGCAGACAACAGGAGACAGAGCGTAATCACACGAAATACAGGGGGTAACACAAACAATGACCGGACGAAGAAACTACAACTCATAACATGCCTGGCATTTACACGCAGAGCGCTTGTCTGCCTGTCTGTTCACATTAGGAGCACAGTGCAACCCAGTGGGTCCAAGCAGGTATGCAGGAGCTTTAAAAGGTCAGAAATATAACAAGGCGAGAGGCCATGAAGAGCTTTAAAAGTGATCAATAAAATTTTAAAGTCAATTCTAAAACATACTGGGAGCCAAAGTAATGAAGCTAAAATAGGAGTAATGTGGTCATATTTCTTTGTTCTGGTTAAAAGCCTGGCAGCTGAGTTCTGGACAGTCTGGAGTCGATCAGTAGATTTTTGGGTTAAACAGGTGAAAAGGCTGTTGCAATAATCCAGGCGTGATGAGATGAAGGCGTGTAAAATGGTCTCGGTGTCCTTAAAAGTTAACATAGATCGAATTTTTGCTATATTTCTAAGTTGATAAAAACATGATTGAACAAGCTTTGTGGTGTGCTGCTCGAAATTTAAATTACTATCAAACCAAACACCAAGGTTCTTTGCCACATGCTTAATGTGATTTACTAGGGAACCAGCAGATGGCAGTATTTGATTTGCCATCTGCTGAGACCCGATGACCAGGATTTCTGTTTTGTCTGAGTTCAGCTGGAGGAAATTATTTGACATCCATTTTTTAACTTCACAAAGGCAG
>NC_060150.1:47036214-47043344 GCF_021292245.1 Micropterus dolomieu | reverse complement strand
GACATAGTTGTTTACAGACACACAAAACTTCCTATTTGACAGGTAGGATGAAAACCATTCTAGAGCAGTACCAGAGATCCCCACCCAGTGCCTCAGTCTGTCTAACATGATGTTGTGATCAATGGTGTCAAAAGCAGCGCTAAGGTCCAGGAGTACAAGGACTGAGCACATACCTTCATCAGCAGACATTAAAAGGTCATTGGTGACTTTAAGCAGGGCAGTCTCAGTGCTGTGGTACTTCCTAAAACCAGACTGAAACTTTTCAAATATTTTGTTATTTTCCAGTACAGTGAGCAGCTGTTTAGACACAATTCTTTCTAGAATCTTTGCAATAAAAGGCAGTTTTGAAATTGGTCTAAAATTATGTGGGAGGGAGGGATCTAAACCAGGTTTCTTTAAAAGTGGGTTCACGCAAGCCGTTTTAAAATAATCATGGACACAACCAGTAGATAGGGAGCTGTTGAAAACAGAGATTAAATGGGGCCCAACAGAATCCATTACTTTCAGTAAAAATTTTGTAGGTATTACATCAAGTGGGCTGGAGGACACTCTCATTTGTGATACTGTTTTTAAAAGCTCAGACAAGTCGATGGGACAAAACTGGTTAAAACTCTCTTGTTGCTGGTGAGGGACAGTGGTCGTGGTGGTGGGCACACACGGTGAGCCCTGCAGGCGGACTGGAGCCAGTCGTGGAGGCCAAGGAGTCTACTGAAGCGGCCAGCACCGCGACCAACTGTGGGAATGGGCCCAGCGCGGGAGATGTTGCCGGTGAAGGAGATGTAGCCGGTGAAGGAGATGCAACAGTGTTGGCAGGCACTGTCCGCCGAAAGAGATCCATATCAGGGAGACTCGAAGCTGCAGGTGCATCCGCTGGATGGACCGGAGTGTCGTTAGACAAGGCTGCATAGCGGTTGGAGAGGCCGATGTGCGGTGGAGAGGCAGCTCCGTCCGAGCCTCTCTTGCATCACGGACCACCACTTCAGCCCAGGTTGACTGATGCTTTGGAGTCGAGCAGCCTGGGAAGGCTAGATGGGTCCCATAACACGGTGTCCTGGATGTTGGCGGAAACAATCATTCACTTGTACTGAAGCCACATCCATAAAGCCAGTCAGCAGGGAATCTTTCTCTTTGAGTTCCTCTGAAAGTCGTCGGATGTCTTCCATAAGGTCAGCAATCTTTTTGTTCGCTATCTTAAGGAGTGTGCAGTCCTCATGGGGCAGAGTTATCTCTGCTAGCATAACGTTAGTCGCCGGAGCTTTGTTGTGATCAGTAGCGTTGATCGCGTTTTTACGGTCCATCTAGCTTAAAATCCATGTTGGATGACTAAAATCCCTAACCCACGTAAAACTTAAGTTAAAATCTTAAGTTAAATAAAAAGGATATAAAAAATGTAAAGAAAAAGTGTATGTAACGAAAAAGTACACCATAAACAATGGTAGTAAGGCACCTGCAGTAAGTCACATACGCCAGGCCTGAGATCATACCAAACAGTGGCCAAGAATGAGATCATGACACATTGTGATTAATGGCGACTGGAACTGCAAGGTATGGCCAGGTACTGCAAGAAACTAAGCTTTGCACTGCAGAAACTAAACTTTGTATGAGACATGGCACACTCATGTTTGGCATTGTTGAATCATGTTGCATTAATCAGGTATGTTATTCCTTATTAATTCTTTTAAAAAATACAATTGTAAGTGTTTAAGTTTTAATGGTGTCAAATTATGCCTATATAACTTTTAAAAAAATACGGTGAAGCAGAAGTTGAAACATATTGGTGAATTTCTAGTCCAGTAATGTTAAAAATATAAAGAAGGATACACTTTAACAATAAATATGATGAGTAACATTAATTTTGACATTAGTGAAAGGGTTAAATTGGTAAAACAGTCCGTGAAAACGGCCACTAGATTGCAGCAGAGGATAAGAAATTCACCAATGGAAGGGAGTGGTCAGCTAACACTGTAGGTGGAGACCAAGTGTAACACCCACCTGGAAGGTGGAGTTTAAGGTGAATATAAGGCGAGGTTCGCTGACCACCAGCTCAGTTCCATCCTGAGACCTGCGGGGATGTTACTCGGGTTTACTTGTCCTTTATTGGAATAAATAGACTCTTGACCGTCTCCAGTGAAGTCTTTGACTACACAGTTTTTGACTAAAGAGGAGAGCTAATAGAGTAATTTTTATTGAGTTTAATAAGTTGGTTAGGGTAGGGACCAGGCCTTCCACTGGCCCGGCCTGTCCTTATTTCCGACCCAACAGCAGGCTTCAAGACTTGGGGTGCACACATTGGTCTGCATAGTCTTGCAGTCTCGAGTGACTGCTCTGTTGGCCCGTGAGCTGGTGCCCTGGAATTACTGCTCATTCCCTTCTGAGCCCTGTCCATGTATTGAGCCATGTGGCTACTCATCTTAACTGCTATGATGCCTGACAAGAGCTTCCATGTTGTTCAGAGGCAGGTTATTGGCCGGTACTTGGATGGGATTGTTCCCTTCTGGGGATCCTTCATAAGGATTCTAGGTGGGTCCCATCCATCAGCAGTTGGTTCATTTGTGCTGCCAGGCTGCATCAGATCCATATTTGGTGCTCTAGTCCATGAATGTCTTGTTCCAGTAGGCCATTTGTCATCAGGTTGCCCTGTTTCCCTAGCACCTGACACGGACCTTGTTGACCCGGGCGATGTCCAAGCTGGTAAGGCTTCACTCATGACTCAAGTCTTGAGTAAATACTAAAGCACTAAAATAAGATGGAGAATGAAGTAGAATTAAAATGGTAAAATAAGACATAACCTACTAAAAAAACCAAGTATGCGCTACCTCTATGTGACCTATGTTACGGTTTCAGTCTCAGCTTTAGAACTGTTACAGCCATACGACAGTCATCCATAGAGCCACGCTGCGGCCATCAAGTTCCATCACAGCTGCAGGTTAAACAGATGGTTATTGTGTAGTTCTGGTCAGGGTGGAATCTTTATTCATTTAATTAAGTGCAGATATTAACCTGGTTTATTGGTTTAGATGATTAGACGCAATTTGTATACTTGCATAGATGCAAATTAGCTCAAGATTATAATCTGGTGCAGTTCATCAAATGGTGACACTTGTGTTTTAAACTGTACATGGTCTATTTTAAATAAAATAAAGTAATACTCACTCAGTTCCCTCAAAGTGGCTCTCCTCTTGTTCCTGCGAGTGCTGACGGTGCAGCTGTAGACCAGATCAGTAACCCTGTCTGAAAGTATCAGAGAGCTGGTGATGTTGTAGAGCTGCTGTTCAGTCTGCTGGACTCTGGTTGTGTTCTTGAAGGTCACGTTGCACGGAGGTCTGGTGGACCAGGTGAGTTCAGGCTCAGGGTAGATCCCCTCTGAGCTGCAGGTGATCCTGTTTTCTTCCTGCTCCATGTCGACTTTATGGACCAGAGCTGCAAAAACAGAGATCTTGATGCTGTATGTACGGATGAATTTACTAATAATTTTAGGTACAAACAACATTTTAATTCAACAATTTGACAACATATATACATTTAGATATTTACTGCACATAAAGAAAACACAAGTTGATTGTTTTGTGTATCTACTGTGTATCTCCTATACCGTCCACTTGTAGGTTGATAAATGAAGCCTCGTGGCTGGAGATGGTGCTGGTGAAACACTTGTATCTGCCCTGGTCCTGAACCTGGACCCCAGTCAGCTGGAGCGAGACGTTTCCTCTGGAGATCTGGTCTTTGAACAGTGATGTCCTGCCTCTGAAGCTCTGGCCCTGGTGCGTGAAGTCATCGTGGTTGAGGTAGTAGGAGTGGACAAAAGTGTTTCCTGTTGTCACATGAATCCAGAGGATGACTACATCAGTGCCGCCCTGGAACCTGCACGGTAAAATGCAGCTCTCCATAAAAACACAGGACACCTCAGCATCTGCAACACATCAGGTACAAACAACATCCACATTATTTTTGAAGGCTTTTGTTGATGATGATGATGACACTGTCATGATCTGGCTGTGCCATCTCTTCTGCCCTAATGCTTTCCTCCGCCCATTCCCTTATCGTTCCTGTCAGTCTTTGTCTCTCTGGTATGTGTGTGCGTGCATGTACAGTATGGGCGGGGTGCTCCAGCATAGGTCTTGGATTGGAAACTTTGAAATGACTATTAAAGTTTTGTATTTTTCTGTTTAATAAGGTGAAAGATTATTTCCTTTCTTGATATTGTGTCAGTTTATTTTGATGTGTAAGAAGCCTGAGCTGTTACTATCAGACTAGTGAAATTACAATGCAGGTCTCTTCTAGGTATGATACACTGAATAAAATTATAAACGCAACAATTTTGTTTTTGCCTCCATTCATCATGAACTGAACTCAAAGATCTAAGACTTTCTCTATGTACACAAAAGGCCTATTTCTCTCAAATATTGTTCACAAATCTGTCAAAATCTGTGTTAGTGAGCACTTTTCCTTTGCCTAGATAATCCATCCACCTCACAGGTGTGGCATATCAAGATGCTGATCAGACAGCATGGGTATTGCACAGGTGAGCCTTAGGCTGGCCACAATAAAAGGCCTTAAGCTAGCCACAATAAAGTAAAATATTTGAGAGTAATAGGCCTACTGCTAAGTGTTTTATCCACCCAACTATTGAATCTGCATCCTGGATCCTGTGTTTAAATATTCACCACATCAGATGTTCTGTGAGCCAAAGCCACCAGAAACTACATAGCTTTTTATAATTACAAGGTACTTTATCATTAAACAACCCAAGGTAGGCATTAGATCTAGATCGAGGTCTAAGCCATTAGATGTGGTCTACAACATGCAGGGAAAACCAAGTTTAATGACACCTTAATGAAGCACAACAGCAGCTTAATAAAATATTTAAGAAATATTTACATTTAAGGTGTGCGCCCCTACATTTCCGTCCATTGCCCCGAAAAATTTTCAGTGTTGGGCTTCAGTGCTTCTAGTAAAAAAAGTTAGTCTGGAGCCCTGGAGTTTTAAAGTTTACAACTTTGATTAGAGGTTGAATGTTTGGGAAATGTTTGCAAAAAACTTTGCAGAACTTTGCAACTTTGGAGAAATGCCCAAATGTCAAATAATTGCTGCAAAATATATCTCATCATGCTATGAACTGAGGACAACCAGTGGAAAATTAGACTAATAAATAATTATACAAATTTTCAAATTATTAATAATAATATTATATATATTATATTATATAATTATTATTATTATTATTTTGATTGTTTGACATTTCAGTAATTGTTGTGTTTTTAATTTTTTTTGCCTATTGATATACACACCCACATATACGGTTTTATCTATTTATTTTATTTTTTTAATATATTATTATAATAACACACAATACTGTAATTTACTTCGTTTTTTTATTACCTTATTTATATTATTTATTAATACCTTATTTGTATATCTGTGTGTCTCTGAAGTAAATCACAAACAACAGAAATTATTATCCTCCTGGTCAGATTCTCAGAGAGAAAGTAGCATTTAGCATTACTACACAACACTTCAGACACGTTTGTTTCAGAGCACAGCAGACTAAATACTTCATTAGATCCTCCCTCAGGTGGCAGAACCATATTAACTGGATATTCTGAAGACAGTATTTTGTATTTGTTGCATAGGGCAGACTGGGGGCAATTGTAACATCTCAAATTGCACCAATTAGAAACAAGACAGAATCATGAAACTTATCATGCACGCTCTCTGTGACCGTCCCTGTCTGCCTGCCGAAGGACAAGCCGATGATACATTCTTGACAATGTTTTTCAGAGACAAAGAGTCATTTTTGAGCTACGAAATTAATTTTTTTCATCTACAGTAATTTTCTCATACTGTCATAACCATTACTGTCTATGAATTTAAATCTGTCTTTTTTGATCATCATTCTGTTGTCTAACAGTTGGTAGCATCTTTCTAATAATGTTCAGTTTAAACATTTATGTATATGAATGATCTATAACCTACTTTACTATGTATAATGTGTTATCAATAATACTTAGTGGCATAGTACAGAGATTCAAGTTTTTGCCTCTCAATTTGGGGATCCATTGGGATGTTACCTCCGATGATGTTTTGAGGGGCAACTATGCTATGACATTTGTGATGTGTCCTTGTACCAATTAATAAAAAGGGAGAAGTTTCAAGCAGTAATATCATTGGGTCTTAAATTGTTTTACTTATATCTATATTCTTGGTAGTTTATTTTGATCCTTGGTATCTATATGAAGGACTTATGTGTGTTGTTACAATCGCCCCGACATGCTGTTACAATCACCCCTGCACGTGGGGGCAGATGTAACATTTTACATCTAGCGTTTGAATCAATATTGTGACTTAAACATTGCTTGTAAAAACATTTGATGACTGTTAACAAGTAAAACACAGGTACAAGTTACCTCTATAAAAATTATATCCAATTAGTTCATGAAGTTTTTGAGTTATAACCAAGAAACAAAAAATTTGCCCCGGTCTCCCCCATGACTGATTTTTCTCTCTGAGATGTGCAATGGATCTGGTTTCCCTTTACACCCTTTGCATCCAACTGATGAGGACCCTTTGTGAGTCTTCACTTCAGCACACATCATTCCCACGCTGTCCATTATGTCAAAACATCTGCCAATACTGTGACCTGGAAGTAGTTAGTCTAGAGAAAAAAGGTATATTTGAGTTGTACTACTCCTTACAATAATACTAGACACCACTACACCACACAGACTGCACCACAACATTAACAAAAAAATAAAAATAAAAACATGCACAAACTTTATCTTATACCAGATCTCAAACAAAACTGAAGCGTTGTTTACCCTGAGTATTAAAGCCTGAGGCAACACAAATAGATAAATATTGTATTTGTCTCAAAGTCAGAGAACAGAGAGCTCACATTGTAGCTCTGTAACGGTCCCTGTAATAATCAGCCGATCTGTTTATGAGCCTTTGTTGTTGACTGTTCACAGTCTGTCCTGATAATAGGAAGCATTTGTACACTAACAGTAACACCCCCACTGTTCAGCTTCTCACGACAATGAGGTTTGGTCCAGTCAGCAGGACGATCTGCGGTGATGAGGCCTGTTTCTACGGTATCAGTAAAGTAGCCTACATGCAGTCTGCTCTGAGAGGGT